>NW_005054310.1:527699-570697 GCF_000277835.1 Geospiza fortis | reverse complement strand
AGCAGGAGAAAAATATGTAATGTCTTAGAAGTATTACTTGTACTTTTCCCATTATTGATGTAATCCCTCTGCATTCCATCAAACTAATGTCTTCCAACAAAAATTCATGAAGGAAAAAGGAAGGACTATTTGTAATTATTTTCATTTGTCAAGCAAGTTAGTGCTTGTTCTGTCTTCACTTTACTTTGTGCATTTGAAACTGAGTTCTCCATCCTGCATCATTGTAGCATTTGAGCTCCTCACAGTCTTTTTAGTGCTCTTCATTGGAGCACAGTAAATATTTTTTTTTAATTGCTCTTCTACAGAGAAGTGATTATGGGTCAAGAAGTTTTTTGAAGTTACGTCTTAAAGAATTTCTCTGTGTATTTCAGTGACTTCATTGGGCATTAAAATTCTGGCAATACGAGTTATGTTCACTACCAAGCCTAGAGCTGCATCCCCTTTGCTTGATGTGAGCGTGGCAAATTGTAATGATGGGTACTCAGCCTCTAAGGAGTGTTTCATTAGACCACAGAGGTAATGTGTTTGGCAAAGCCAGCTACAAAAGCTCCTCCAGGCTGGGAGGTTTATGTTGGTCTTTGGGACATGGAGACATAATTTCCTCCTCTTATAGATGGCTCGCTGTGACCCGAAGCTGCAGCAATCAGCTAATGTTAAGGGACAACATTATTACCCATCTCCCTAACAAAATGTACAGCACATATCATTTAAGGAGTGAACTGGCAACAAACTAGTTTTACTGTTCGTGACAGAACCTTAATTAATAAAATCTGACTCCATGTGAGCAATTCTGCCCCTAGGCAGAATCCTAATTAGATGTTTAAAGAATCATAGTGGTTTTTTTCCCCGTATGTTGCTATTGTAATTATTATATTTTTGAACTTGGGTTTTCATTCTTGCATTTGAGAATCCTGAAGATCTGAAAACTTAGAGAAAGGAAGCATTACTATACTGTTGTGTGATAAAGTGTTGCTTACATTTTTTTCTGTTTGTAACTCAGGGGTTTTATTTATCCCCTGTGGTTACTTGCTGGTTTATTCTATTCCTGTTGTTGATATTTTTAAATGGAAACTGAGAGTGAAGTAAGAATTGAATGAGGGATAGATAAACTACTTCAATAAATGGGTCTGAAGATTTTTCACTTGGCTATTTGGGGCAGGTCTTGCAAAAAGCCTGGGACAAGTGCACTATACCATTGCTACTATCAGGATAGTAGCATTATTCAATCAACTTCAATTAGAAAAAAAAAGTGCATGAAAAGGCAGGGAGTCCATAGAGATTTTAAAATACATTTTTATTTTTAAGTCAACATTGTGAAGTGAATTTATTTTTAGCATAGTAACAGAAAAACTTTATGAGAGAACAACTAGCTTTTGGGGTTTTTATATATTCAGTTTTTCAAATATTTTATTTTCATGTGGAATGACAGTGAAAAGTAGTGTAATGTAGTATTGGGGGGAGTATTTTAGCTATAGTATTCCAGGAGTGGTCTAATTGCCATTAGACTATGATAATCACTCTTTATTCTCCAGTTGCTTAGATTAGCAATCTATTAATCTTTTTCTAAAGGGAAATCTTACTCTGAAAATGCAGCGACTTATATTCAGTGCTGATATTTGCCGTTTTTGGCCCTCTATTCTGGCTGTAGTTAATAGTGTTCTTTCTGACAGACTATGATTTGTACATTAATGTGAGAAGACCCTGGAGACTCAGAGGTGCCAATAAAATGGGTGCAGTCAGATGTGGTGGACAAATTTAGGCTGTAGAAATCGGGTGCGTCAATAGCACAGCAGTAGTAGGAAGTGGTGTACGTGGCTTGTCTGAGTGGCGATGGCAGGAGCCAGCATGTGTTTAGGTGTCTTTTCAGGTATGGGCCCCTAAACAAACGTCTGACTGACTGCTATTGCCTTCCATGAATGTAAAACTCACTGGTGGTGAAAGTTGCTACTAAAGTCTTAAGAACAGAAATGATGTTCTGAAATGAAGTCATGACTCTTTAATGTTAGTGTTGAAGCCAAGCATCTGGAACTAGAGATTTAAGTGAAATGTGAATGCCAGGAACCCATTTCTTGTTCATGTTGCATCAAACTTCGGCACTGCTGTAGAAGTACCAAACATTTGAACTCTGAAATGTATTTACTTCTGCAGAATGTAGAAGGCCCTATTTGTGTTATCTGGAAGTAGTAGCAAAGAGAATTGAGCTGAATTCTTACTGACTTTGTGAGTGCATATTCAAAGTATGGTATTTTTATTTTTAATGTGAATTTGAAAATGTGAACTCTTTAGTGTAGCTTCAGATCAGCTTGTTAAGTGAAGCTCTTTATTATGCAGCTATGAGAAGTTTAAATTTAGGTATGTTTCTGCACAGACTTCCAGTACATTTACTGATCTCTTTGCTGGAGGCATGATGGAAAAGATCAGTAATACCTCTATATGCCTATGGAGAACAATTTTAATGTGTTCAGTCCTTTTTGTTTCCACAAGTGTTAATAGAAATCTTTCATTTCTTGTTTCAGTTGCAGGTGCTCACCTTGGGTTCTATGTGCTGTTTTGGTCACCACAATATAAGAAGGATATAAAGGTGTTAGAGGGCATCCAAAGGCAGGTCACAGGAACGGTGAAGGGTCTGGCAGGGAAGTTGTGTGAGGAGCAGCTGAGGTCACTCGGTTTATTCGGCCTGGGGAAGAGGAGACTGTGGAGGAGACCTTATTGTGGTCTACAGATTCCCTTCTCTGTGGTGACCATGACAGGACTGGAGGAATGACACGAAGCTTTGTCAAGAGACCTTTAGTCCTGAAGTTGTGAAAAGTTTCTTTCCCCAAGGACACAGTCAAGCGCTGAAGGGCACTCTCCAGAGAGGTGGGCACAGCACCAAGCCTGGCAGAGTTCAAGAAACACTTGGACAATGCTCTCAGGAACATGGTGTAATATTTGGGGTTGTGTTGTGCAGGGCCAGGAGCTGGACTCAGTGATCCTACTGAGTCTCTTCCAACTCAGAATATTCTATGATTTGAAGTAGTTACATTTGTATGTCTATCCTTACTTAAGTTCACCTAGTTTTAGTAGACCATGCAAATTTTAATTGAATTGCCAGTTACCATTAAACCATATCAATCAAAGGCTGTTTAATATTGGAATAGAATAAATTCTGCTGTTAGAGGGTTAAAATGTTTTTTGTTAATAAGGCGTTATGGAGTGTTTAACCTCTCTGTTGGGAAGCATAGCCAGGTGGATGATGGCCAACAAGAAGATGGGACACAGTGTGTAAAAACGTTGGTCCTTTCTTGCAGAATCATTTCTTCTGTTGAGGAATTGGCAGTGCTGTCCAAAAGGGATGTTTTTCTCCAACTATACAGTTTAATACAAGGTTGATAAATATTCTTCTTCATTTGATTCCTTGGATAGATAAAGGAATCTATTTCTATGTGAAATGAACACACATGCTATAGCACCTACCTGTTGTATACAGCCTACATAACCATTTGGTAATGGTTATCTAGGCTATATACAACAGGTAGGTGCTATAGCATGTGTGTTCATTTCAGGTAGCCCTTGATCCTTTAAAACCTGGACCTTTTTACAGCACAGGTGCAAACTAATAAACATCATATTATTGCCAGAAACTGTTGGTGCAGAGGAAGGAGAAGGTACCATGGAGCTATTAAGGGAACTTACTTTTCTACTGCAATGAATTTTTCAGGTAATGAAGATACTTAGCTTCTTCTTGTTACTCAGCTAATAAATGTTGACCTCTACAACAGGATTCAAAGTTTACAGTAGCTAGAGCAGTCTCATTGTCCTTTATGACTTTTTGGGTTACAGCAGCCAAAAAGGCACGAATTCCTTGCCCTTTCATTTGGGAACTGTGATTTTGTGGGGGCTTCCTATTACCATGAAGTGACTGCTCTGAGTTGCCTTCATTCAAAATTGATTACAGAAACAAGTTGAGGCTGTCCGTGCTTTTAGTTTGCTTGTCAGTGCCTATTAATGTATTTGTCAGGCTTTTTATAGACAGTATGTGAACTTTAAAACAATAAAATGGTTATATCCAGTATGGTGAATGGGATTTAAGTGAACTGTTCTTATTAACTGGATGCCTCTAGTATTTATGTAGCATTTTACACTTTTGAAGTGCTATACTAGCATTAATTAGTTTTCAAAACACCCCTGTACTGTACTCTAGGTGAGAAACTTGGTGTCTAAATACCCATCAGCAGAATTGAGAATGTCCCCACAAGGCTATAAAAAAATGATTAAACAAAGATGTTATCAATTAGAAACCTGATTTATTTAGTTTAATGTAATTTGCTTACTCTAACTTTTGTTCATAAAGAACAGTAGATGACTGTGCTTGCTTTTAAGACTCTTGGCTCTCCTGGGTATAATGGGACAGTAGTATGCAAGAAACAATCTCATGTTTCTTTGCTTTTTCCCCTCTAAATTATGCTGACTGGTTTCTGCATAAGTATATTTATTGTGTTTGTGGTGCCTGGAGAGGGACATTATAAGGTGTGAAGTTTATACATACATTAAAAAACCATAAAAAAACAATGTGCTTGATAATAAATCTGCTGATGTAATTGGGGAAAATGAGAGGGTGTCTATTCACAACAGCTCACAGTCAGATGTAAATGTTTTCTGACCTGCTTTTAGGAGCAAGATTTTTAGAACTTGCTATGAAGACATTTTTAGCCAGACTATTAAGAAGTGGCATAATCCAAAAAGGCAGATTGTTTGAAATTTTGATCATTTGCTTAATAGAGTGTTTAAGTTCATAAGACTGATCGCTACATTTCAAATTAACATTTGGTCAGAGAGGGAAGAACCTCTAGCACTCAGTCCAACTATCAACAAAGAAAAAAATATTTCCTGTAAATTGATTAATTTTAAGATATTGTGGCGTTTAAAAGGAAGTGATTTAGGGAAAAAAAGAAGTCCCAAACATTTATTGGATGGAGTTTTTGTTTCTGACAAGGACCATCATATATTTGGACAATTGAATGACTCGGTATTGAAATTTTATTTCCTTAGCATGGGGGAGTAATTGTATTATTTATTGTGTAACATTTTTCCCCCCATGTGGTTTAGTAATTCTACATTCTTAAATGGAAATGGGAGAATATAGATGACAACGGGAAAAAAAAAACTGGAGGGGAGGGAAATGTCTTCTAATCTTATGTAGAACTGAAGAAGTGTTAAAAGATTTGGCCAGAGCAGAGTAAGTCAGAAGTCTTATGGCAAAAAAATACTTGATGCTCAGAAACCATAGTTCTTGAAATTATAGTGTGCAAAGCCAGTTTGCTATTATAGTATTGAATGTTTTTGTGCATGAAGGCATACTTAAAAGAAGAAAATTTACTGAATGTTTGATTCCTGCTGCTGCTGTAATTTTCTTCCTTTAGATTATCTTTGTTTGGCTAGATGAGTCTTACAAAAGGAAAGTTAGTCAATTAATGCATCAGTCATGTAGAAATAATTCTTTATAGGAATATTTGCCTTGGAACACCTGAGTTTTTATTTGTACCAACTGCTTTATCCCAGGAGCTAAAGAGCTAACAGATACCTAATCATTTGGACATGTCTCCTGAGCACTATTTTCTAGTGGCCATTAAGTTATTGTGCCTTGTCGTAGAAGTCATGAAATTACAGAATCCTTTAGGTTGATAAAAATCTCTAACATCATGGAGTCTAAGACCACCACTAAATCATATCCCATGCAACTGCATGGCACTATCCCTAAGTGCTATCTGCATGGAAATTGGACCTAGAAAACTCGTGAATATTTTAATGGTTTGGAATAAAAAAGAAATAATCCCCAGCAAGTTACTTTTCTGTAAAACAAGATCTGATTTACTCTTAAAAAGAAGTTGGCAGCTTAGGCAGTGTTAATGGCAAAACAAGGAGATGTAATTTTGCATCATAATATCCCTTTGGCAGTGAATTTTGAAGTTCAAAAAGTGGTTTCTGTCATCTGACCATAACCACCCTTTCAAAAGGGCCAAGTGGCTGCTTAAAAATAAACCGCATCAGCTTTATTGAGGGTGTTGAAAAGTGGTGTTCTCTGTCTTTATGAATCTACCTATTATGTCAGTTTTACTACTACTGGCCCTGCAGAACAGGTATGGCCATGGGAGGCTGAGCTGGTTCATACATCACCTAGAAAATTGCTAATGAAGTTTCAGCTGCCAAATTCTGTCTGCAGATTAGAAGCATAGAGCAGTTTCACTTTGTTTATGTGGCTATTTAATATTCTGCTTTGCCTTTAAATTTCTAATGAATCTGTTTGTTCCTCCAAAGCTTTACTCTTGTTTTTGTGTTCAACTCAAACTGATTGTCCTGTACATTAATTTTCGGTGTTACTGTTTTGAGCACAGTAGATGTATTCCTATGCATGTCTTCTTGTGATCTGTGATGTTTAACACTGTATTATATAAATGTCACTGCAACTGTAGTTAGTCCACCAAACTTTGATTCCTAAATCAAAGGCCATATAGGCTTCAAAGGGGAACAGTTTGATTTGCTGGTTGATTTTGTAGAGCTAACAGCCAGAGATAGGTAACTTCTTTTTGTGAGCACATTGATCTGGATTGGAAGACTATAAATGTAGAACCAGTCAGTCATTTTCATAGTGGCTTTTTCAAGAGCAAGTACTCTTTCATTTCTGGTTAAATGACATAGAATTCAAGAATTGTGACAGATGAGGGAATGTGTCTGTGTGCAGTTCTTCTGTTTTATGAATGGGAGCTATGATTGCAGCCATCAGTGTGGATTAGAGCTTCCATTTTGTAGCAGAAAACATGCCATGCCTGAAGACTTGAAAAAGGGTCATGGAGGGAATTGTCATGGATGAGTAGCTGTAAGTTTGTAGGACATGGATTGCTTAAGGCAGTCATTTGTTTTTTGCCTAATTTCTGTCCCTACTGTTCTCCAGCATAGGAAAACCTGAAGAATGAAAATAACAGAGAACAGACTTAGACTGCTTTTAACACTGGTGTTTTAGGACTGCCAGTGACTTCAAGAGAGAAATAGAAGCAGACAGAAACTGGCTTCTCTGAATTCTAGTTCTAGTTAAAAGCCTTGCAATTGCTTCCTATATTGTCTTTCCTTCTCTCAGATTAATCATGAGTTTGATAAAGAGAGTAGATGAAGTTTGAGTGATTATTTCTGTTGTCAGGGATGCTATTTCACTGCTCAAGAAAGAGGGTGGAATGAAGCAGTGGCAGGATTTTGCCCTACTCCAGCCTCATGAGAACACTCTCAAGACTCATTGCATGTGTGCTGTTCTCTAAGATGCTCCACTGGAAAGACTGCAACACAAATCTTCTCCCCCTTTCCCTCCCTTTCCTCAGCTGATATAATGAGAAGTAAAGCAGTGCTCTGTAGCTCTCCATTCAGAAGTACCTGGGTTTAGGAAATCAGTTGCAATGCAATAAGGATTTCACTTTTTTATGAGGAGCTTCTTAATTAATCATAATAAACTCTACAATTTTACAATATGAAGCTTTGCATCTTCCTCACTAGAAATCTGTACCTGTAAAAAAGGTTCAAATGTTATTACTGTTTAGTGTGTTGTTTCTGAGTTGTTGCACCTTCTCTACTGGAGTATTTCTGGGTACATTCAAAAAACAGTTATCCACTTAAGCAAGGGTGTTTTTTATATTAGTGCTAAGGCACTGAAATGGCCTTGAAATATGTACCCAAAAATACTTTTATAATATTATATTCAGAGAGAGATATTTGTGTATTTGTAAGGGTTTCAGAAGTGATGGGGAGACATGAAAATAGATGAATTTGAATACTTTATTTATTTGAATAATTCTATTTATTTTTCTTATAAAATCACTGTCCTGAAGCTAATGAGTAATTTGTGTATATCAACACCACAGACAAATTTGCTTTGTCTTCTTTCCAGTCACAGATACCTGGGGGTATATATTTAGACCTGATCTGAATGGCAGAGATGATAAGGGCTCTGCTCTTACAAGTTCATTTGTGTAGGAGTTTTTACATCACAACAATGAAGTTTTATTTCCTAGAATTGAAAAAGCCTCCAACAATCCATGCTGATAATTTTCTAGTAGCAAAAACCCCAGAAACCTACAACTAAAAACCCTAATTATAATTAATTAAAAAGGTTTTCTGTAAAAGCTAGTGGCAGTGATTTGCATAAATTCTTATTAAGGTGAATAATATATTTTCTTCAAGATCCATTAAACAAGTTAAATCAGTTGAGCTTAAAAACATCACCATGAAACTTCCATTTAAAAGCAATTACACAGCATCTATTTAAGTTCTGAAAAATTACAAAAACATATCTAAGAGACATCAGCCTCCTTCACAGTGTAAGAGGCCATGTAATAAATGCTGAGAGGAAAGGTGTATTGTTGTTCCTGGCTTTAAGTTAATTCCACAAAGGCAAAACATACCTGGTGGGAAGGAAGCCCAGTGGGGTGTCATATCAGAGTGAGGTATCTGCAAACTACTTTTTGTGCTATTTTGATGAAGAGAACATAATACACTGCAGGTGTGCTACAAGCATCAGTACTTAACAACTCTGCCTTATGTGGTGAATACCCAACTGCAGATTTGAATTTTTTTTCTTCCCTTTTGAACAGTTTAGCTGAGCTGGCTATTAAAACATTTACTTATCTATGCAACCTAAATGTTTATGTATGTTTCTATCCTGTTTTGGTTTTCAGTATTAAGTCAGATGCAGTCTTTCAGATCAAAAATGCTAACTGTTTAGGTGCATTGTCTTTAGCTTGTGTTTAATTAACAACTTTCCTTTCTGAGTTAATCCATTTGATGTTAGAACTGTGTGGAATTCAGTTTGGAACAACCATTATCTTTTTGTAGGAGTCTTTTGGATGCCAGGAAGGATGGAGTTTCAGGAACTCAGAGTGTCTGCTGTTCTTGGCAATACTTCCCTCTCTTTATTTAAGGCCATAAAGAAAGGAGCACTTTAAAAAAAGTTGCTCTAATAATTGTAATAATAATAATTTGGTTTTATTAATTGATATTTATTGTTACTGAAAGTTGCACTGAATCCCTTCCTTGCATTTAGTAAGAAGTCATGCAGAAGTCAAATTGAAACTTCAGATGCAGGCACTGAACTGTCTGACACTGTAATTGAGGAACTGCTGTTTATGTCACACTTGTATAATTTATTGCACACTGTTCAAAGTAGTAGTTGACCTGGCTGGAACTGGTACTGCTGGAATTGGTACCTGCCAATCTTTATTATGGTGCCTGTTCAAAGAAAAAAATCCTCACAATTTTGACCTATTTTAGTACATTTTTCCTGCTGCTTTCTTTTGTTAGATGGCTTTTCTTTACAGTCTGAAATATAGACATGGGGCATGTATTTTAGAATGGATAAGGATGACTGCTGTTAGGAAGTACTAAAAACTTCATTCTCTTTATTTGGGTCAATGTGACACTTGTTGTCTTTGAGAGGTACTCTTTATGGTAGATAGCAGTATCACCATCAAGAAAACAGAGCAGTAAGTATAGGTTTTGTTATATGTGATAACAAGCGTGAGGCATCTTTCTTCCTGCTCATCATTTGACGTAGCTTTTTTTCCTTGTGAGTTTCTCTTATTTGAGAGCCCTCAGCTGTAAAGGGTAAAATAAGATATTCTGATGTTGTCTTGTACTATGAAAACTCCCTTAATTAAAAATTACCAAAATGTTTGAATGAAAAAGTAATTCATGATTACCTTGGGGGCTCTGGAGCCCAGAATGAGAAAATGATTGCATGTTTCTACAGTTAGCAGGGTGCCCCTAAGACTACTGTTATTTGTGAATGTTCAAATATTAATTTGTTTTTGATTGCCCTACATCATTGTGGTGGTCCTGATAATATGAGTTAGCTCTTGTGGCTTCTTTTCGTGATTCAGGAGAAGAAAGGGGGAAAAAGAGTTTATTTTATTTATTAAAAAACCCCAAAACCCAAACAACAAAAAACCAAACCCAAAAGACCGCAAAAAAACCCAGTATGGTGACCTGAATTACTTCCTTTGTTTTGTGATAATTATCACCATTATTTCTTGTTTTATTGTATTTGTGTATTTCTTTTGGCTGTGTAAGGGCATTTAGGTTCTTTATTCTACTATTGTAATTAAACCATCCCCAAAACGTTGCCTGACTCATCTGTAGAGGAATATACACATTAAAATATCTCCAGATAAACTCTGTTGTGATGTTTTTCCCTGTTGCTTCAATTTTCAATTATTTTGCATCATGTTTAAAGAGCTAGTGTCCCAAGGATAACTGGTATATGCTAAGATCCAGTTGATTCAGCTCCTTTAAATGTTATGGGAGGTCTATAAGTGATGGGTGGCCCAAAACCCAAAGTCACAATTCTATTCAAATAAACATACAAAGGAAGTATGTGCAAGACCTTTAACTCTTACAGGAGCTTGGCTTTGTGCCATGCTTCTGACTTAATGGAATGACTGATTTCAGGGTTGCCTGGGGCCATAACCACAAATAAGCATATATATCTCTGAGGTCATTGAAACCAATTTTATTATTTTCAGACTTACACAAAATAAGTCACCTGGCTTGATTTATACATAAAATTGCAGAATATCAGCCTACAGAAGGGCTGTTTAATTAAAAACTTTCACCTGTTTTGTTGCCCTGTAATATTAAATTAACAGCTGCTTGTGTCTCTAGAAAGACTGGTTTATCTTTCTTAGAAGTTGATGTTAAGCATTCACTGTAAGGCTGGGATTTAAGTTGAATGTCTTAATTGAAATAAGTGAAATAAGGCTCATATTCAGTGCTGCTGCAGTTCCCAGTTAGATTGCTGCAGGGGTGGGACTTGCATCTCCCAGTGAGCTTGAAAACGTGATGGTGAGCTTTTGGGTTTCCTGTGGACTCCCAGCACCTCTTATGAGCCAGAAGCTACCTCTGTTCCACAACAATTTCTGCATGCTTTTGTCCTAAAAAACTAAGATGAAGAAAGAACTATGAGGGGCAATGAAGTTGATTTGAATAACGTGTTTATGGCTGATTATGTTCATCATCCAGGTAATTTTTTCTAAAAAGTTGGATAGCAATATCTTACTGTCTCAGTATTTCTACAGATTTCCTTGAAAGAACATGGCAGCCTACAGTGAGACCTTCATAGGCCTTTGCTGCCACTTTGTCTTAGTGGATGGTACAAATGGGTTGCATAGCTGTAATTATTTATTGGCTATGTCATAATGAATTTCTCAGTTTCTTTCTATGTACCACAGTATGTGAGGAACTTGGGAAGTTTACGATGCATACACAGCATTGTATTATTCCAAACAACTAATTTCCTGTGGTAAGAAATAAATCACAAATTCCTGATTATTTTGCAGCAAGATCAATGCAGAGCCCCAGAAAGAGAAGCATGTCTGGTAGAGCAGAAACTGCTTATTCCTTATACTATTCTAGGTTGATTTTATTATACGGAAATAATAGATGCTGGTGTTTTATATGGCCTAGCAAACTATAATTTTCTTCAGGAAACTTTCAGTGGCTTACAGTCCTAGGGAAGACAGTACATAGGGCTCCCGAACTCTGAAGAGGTAAACTTCCCCTAGCTTTGTAGGAAATAGTATTTGCTTAGTTTATGTAGAGATTCAAATGGACCATTACGCTTTCTAAAATGGTACATAAAGCATGTGTTTTATATATCATCATATATCATATAATATCATACAGCATTATATATCATATCATGTCTTCGTGCCCTAGCAGAAAATAATCTCACTTCAAGCTCAGACGTGAGTTTGAAGCTACTTCTCTCCAAGGTGAAATTCTGCATTTCTTGTCTTCTCACATATGGATAGAAGATACTTGAAGAGAATATATTTGCCTTGTCAACAAATGCAAGATGTTTTAGGTTTTTTTTCTTTTTGAAATCTGAAAAGTGCCAACTGACCTTTCCAAGGCAGCCTGTTCTTTGATTCATTTGGGTCAGCTTCATTGCACTGAGTTGCATGTTCTTCTCTTAATCTACCTGTGATTTTCCCCCCATGTTTGGAATTTCTTTTTATTGTGATCTCAAGCACTCTTCCTGCTTTGGCGAGAGAAGCAAAATTATTACTGTTCTTTAGCAGTGCTGGGATTTTGAAAGATAACGTACAATTTCTCTTGTGATAAAATGCTGCATGAATTTTAGTCTCATGGACCATTTTTTTTTTAATGAAGACTACTGAAAGAAACAAACCACTTACTTTTTTTAAGCTTTCATAAACCTTTGCGTGTGATCAGCTTTCCTCTGTGGGTCTCTCTAGGCAGAACTTAGAGCTGTCATTGTCTACAGGCCAGTGTTATGAAATACCATAATGTTTTGTGGCACTTGGGTTTCTCTCATCTGCCAGGAAAAAATGCAGTCCTCTCTTGTGCTGCTGTCAGGGGTGGTTGTACTTTAATGTTAGAGTGGGCAGTTAAGCCTAGCAGTTAAAGATTGTTTTGATCTTCCAGAAGATCTTCAGACCTTCATTTATAGAATGGCTCGTGACATAAAGCTGCTTGGAGGAAAAAAAAACCCCAAAGCATAGAAATCACTAGCGGAGAGGAGTGCAAGTGCTTGGCTAGCATAGAACTAGAGAGACTTGAAAATCTGGGATGCTTCAGTTAAAAGCTTTCTGCTTTTGTAGTTCAGCTTGACTTAGCTCTAGTTTTATTGTCAAGAAAGGCTGATCAGTTTTGTGATTCGGGTAATGGCTTCAGTTTACCTGAATTGCTGTCTGAGATCCTTCTTGCTAACTGTCTGCCTCCTGATAGCTGTTCTAAAACATATAAAGGAATGGGGTTTGGTTGTTTTGTTTTTATGCTTGTAAGTTTAAAATGTGTAGAGAAAGGCTATAAAAGCTTATGCCAATTGCAGTTGATTGTAAAACCTACTGGTTTCAGTGACATGAAGTGCAGGTTATTCCAATACCAATGTGAACTAATATAGCAGAAATCCTGTGTGTTCTGATAACATATTTCAACTAATTTGTCATTTCCTGCTTTTTTACCTCATCTTTGACTGCATCCAGTAAAATCCTCGAGAGTATATAATGGTAACTGTAAAGCACATTTTTATTCCAAAATAACTGTGATTAGTTATCTTGATGTCACTCCCAAACTGTTGCTTGCCAGCTGGGTGCGCTAACCAAGCAATTCAGAGAAAATATAATTGATTTTAAACATTGCTATGGTTTCAATTTCTAGTGTTTCACAGTTGCTATGGCATGCCACAAAACTTGTTTTACTCTTGTGAATCCCTGCATCTCTATAAACTATTGAGGCACAAAGGTGAAACAAATCAGTAAAAGTAATTTCAGCCTTTTTCAGTAGGATTCACACTTTCCAAATGAGTGGGTGCCATCTGCTCTGTTAAAGTACGTTTTGAAGGGCATCCCACAGTGCCCTCTGTAAAGATGCTGAAGAGTAGAAAAAATGTAGTTCATTCAGAGAATCATTAAGGTTTAAAAAGATCTCCAAGATCATCAAGTTCAACCTTTGGTGAAATATCACCATGCCTACTAAACCTTTCCACAGAGTGCCACCACATCTACTTGTTTATTTAGTACTTCTAAGGATGGTGACTTCACCACTTTCCTGGGGAGCCTGTTTCAGGACTATCTGAAACAGTCTCTCTATTCAGTAGAAGACGTTATACATCTTCCCATGAACAAATATTGGTTTTAATTATCTGGGTTGTTTTACTTTTTTGTGAGAATTTGGTTTTCATAGAAATTGGTTTTGACATAAGTCTGTAGCAAGTGTAGCAAGTTCCTTTTTTTTTTTTTCCCCTGCTAAAAATATAAAATTATAAAAATGCTTACAGGAATTTGACTGACATGTCTGTGGCAAAGGCTGAAGGTAAAGTCTAACTCCATCACAAATGCTTTCTAACCAGATTTTAGGCCCTCTATATATTATGTAGGAATTTTGATTAATAGGCATCTGGGAAGGAAAAGTACTGCATTTTTTTAAAATTTGGAATCCTCTAAGAAGATACTTGAAATTTTTGGTTGATTCACTGGTGAGTAAACTGTCATCACAGAGAAATGTAAGCCTCAACTATATGTTAACATTTCTTGCTGCTTTTTCCATCAAGTTAAACTTGTTTTGCTTTTTGTGTTTCCTCAAGACTATTTCACCGAAATGGCAGTACATCTCATGGTTCATGGTAGTGTAGCTGGACTTTGTAGCTGACACAGAATAAATTTTGGTAATCCTCAGGGAGGATTCCCTTGCCCTCATTATTATTTAATATCCGCCTTTGAAATGGGACTATGACTACAATCACCATTGCCTGCATATCAAGCAAGTTGATAAACTAGATAGGAAGATAGTAGTGACTTGAAAGACAAGTGGTGTCTGTTTGGTTTCTTAAATCAGACTGAATTCAAGAAAAAAGATTCTAAGCAGAAGTTGCTGTCTAAAAACAGTACCTTTTATACTGTGCTAATATATTTGTGGGCAACCTTTTATGTACATAATTGGATAGCGTGTGAGGGCTGTTACACTAAAAATGGACAATACTGCAAGCAACAATATGCCAGAGTTCTACTTTCTTGTCATACAAAATAGCTTTTTAAAGCTTCAGCATTAATATTTGCCAGATACCAAAACAGACTTAGCCTAAATGGAAAATGCTTATTCTGTACAGTATTATTAAAAAAAACACCCCCTGTACAGTATTATTAAAAAAAACTCAAACAACCCACCCCACAAATTTGTTAACATTATACCCTTTGGGTAGGAAAAATGATACAGGGTGTACAATTGATGTGTGTCAGAACTTGAGTTTTATGCATTTATATATCTTATAGTGGGGCTGGAGGGAGGGAAGAGGAGACTTCTTGGTGATGTGATAATTTTGAGTGAGCATGTATCTGATAGTTTATAGTGTGGCACAGTCTGGACTTGCAATTCTGTGGGTAATTTAAGTCAAGGTGGGTCTGACTGTTCTCCGAATCACTTGATTCTTACAGTGAATAACATGAACATGACGACGGATAGCTGGGTTTTTTTGTGATTAGGTTTTTTCCCCTCTCCACCAATATGAATATTTCTTCAATATGAGTTCTAAAGACAGCGTGAAGGTTAAATTGACCTCTGTGGATATGCATGCACCAAATTGTTTTCACTGATTAGATTTCGAATAATATTTTTCAGTTAAACCAGTAAAGCTAAGTTTAGATCAGCCCTTGTTAATGAAGGGTTGTTTTACTGCTAAAATAAAAGACTTGAAGAAGGAAACTTATGCACTAAAACCCTGTTGTGTTTCTTTATCCTTCATCCCCTTCAAAAAATAAGAAAAGGAGAGTGTCTCTATGTTGTGTTGTGGTTCAGTGGTTTTCCCTCAACTTATTATTTCTGTATTTGTATGGGAACGTGTTCCTGGTTATTCTCTTCAATGCTTACCTAAAAATAAAAATCAAAATTAGAACCTAAAATTTTTTTCAGGCTTTTAATTGAGAGTGTGTAAGAGTCATGGGCTTAGGCACAATTCTGTACAATCTCCTCAAACTTCCTGAAAATGCGCTTACAAAAATAGATTAAGTGTGGAAAAAAATGGTTTTTCTGAAGTTAAATTGCTTAACTTAATTTTCTCCACAGTGTGCCACATACTGAAAAAAACCAGAAAAGTGAATAGTCATTGGACTGTTCTATGACTGATAAACTCTTTTTTATACTGCTATAGTATGTGTGTCTCTATTTTCAGATAATGGCTTAAAATGTGTGTGTCTTGGAAGGGCTTTATGTATATTCAGAAGGTGACCTGTCAAAAAAGTACTTTGATATTCATACTCTTAATTTGGGTAAAGAAAATCAACATTTTTACTCTAATTGCTAAAATCTCAAGCCTTTGAATATCTATCCTTTTACTGTCATGAGTGACAAAAATTATTTATGTTTAATTTTTTCAGTGGGAAGTGGGGAAGAGAAATAATGTGGTGCCATATTGTACTGCAGAACAATAAATCCAATAAGGCCTGCTGGGCCCACTTTTATAATCTAAAATAGATTTGAAAAGGGCAGTAGGGGTTCCAGCTGTGTATTCTAACCATGCTTCAGAAGCTGACATTACATACATATATAAAATACACAATTTGTGAATTATTGCCAGGCAGTTGTTTGGCACAGAAGAATGTTTTAAAGAACAACTTCAGATGTATGTTTGAAAGAATATTTATGAGGTAAAAACAAAGTATCTTGAAGTTTCAGGAGAACGCAATTAGAAATTTTGTGTTGCAGGGTGTAGTTGGGAGTGAAGCTAGCCTATAAAATAGCTGTGAGAATAGCAGGAAGCATTTCCAATGCAGGAATGAAAATATCTTTTCACAGACCTATGGTACATGCTGTAGTGAGGAAACTCAGGGAGCAGAGGCAAAGACAGGAGCTGTTCTTCTCCATATGTTTTTATCAGCATCCTCTGGAGAGGACACTGATGGTGTCCCATTGTTCAGCATGTGAAGGTGTTAATTACTTCTTTCATTTCCCTCCATTGTGTTTTGTTTTTTTTAATCTGTGCATGAATAATCAAATAATACAATATCAGGCAGTTGGAATTAATTAGGGTTTCAAATTTCACATAGTCCATCTTTTAGTGTTTGTTATGTCAGGCGAAATCTTAAACTTAGGGGAGTGAGGTGCATTTAGGGTTAATATTGAGGCCATATTCTTTCCCCATAGGAGGATATACATAGAAATGGAAAGGCTTATACAATGGAGAAGGAGTTCAAAACCTTTATGGTTAGCTTCTAAAATATTTATATTCTGGGTGGAAAAAAAAATTAAGGCCATCTCAACTTTCTTGTAACCAAAATGTTTTGAATTTCTAGTTACATAAAGATTTCAAAGCTCTCTTAGTCAATAAGAAAATCAATAGATGCAGCATGCTTCAATGTAGTTAAAGCAATTCCTAATATTATTATTATTCCTAATTCCTCAGTATTATATGTAAGCATTGCCACCACCACTTCCTTCTTTTGAATAACATCCTGTGTCTTTAGTTGCAAAATTATGAAGTTTAGAAATGTGCAGCTGATGGGCTGCTGGATCATAGCCAGTCGCTGGCAGACAAACCACAGCAGATAAAGTCATTGGTGGAAATAAACAAGGGACAAGTTATTGCTTATTTTAAAAGATCAATTTCTTTAAAAGACATGGTGCAGTACAGAAAAATCTTTAAAAGTTGTGTGTCTTTATACTGTGGTATAAGACTATAACCTTTGTGTTCTTCCTGGTTTTCCTTGTGATTTTACTGTTTTGTTTTCTTTAGTATTTTTGTGTGTGTTTTTGGCAGTGATTGGAATCATCTAAGGGTGTAGTTACAGTTGTCTCACTCATCCATCTTTCCACTCTGCTTATATCTAATTCAGGAAAGCCTCATCCAATAAAGTTTTAGAAATAAGACACTATTTACAGACCTGTTACTTGTAACTCCTGTTTGTTCTGGTACTAAACTGAAGCTGGCTGTAGAATTACTTTCATAGTCCAAAATACAGAATTAATATAATCATATGTTAACATATTTTCCAGGGATCCTGTACTAACTCTGTATAGAGTTAATAGCTTTCACTAGTAATTACATAAGATAGGAAAATTATTTTAAAACTATATGTTGTTTTCAGTGTTTGAACTCTGAGTTCAGCTCTTTGTATACAACTAGAAAAGGACCATATTATTGGCAGGAATAAACTAGATGCAAAGCTCTAGTAAGCTAATTTCCCTTTTGTGTTGTTATGTTTTCCTTTAATTTGTTTAAAATATTACTTGATCCTAGGTGTTTCCGTCAATCTGTATGTACATACCCACTCTACAAGCCAACTAGCACCTCAGTATCCTATATGTCACTTAGCTAGTTGTTGCCAAGTATTTCCTTTCTGAAAACACCTGAATTACTAGATTTTCCTTAGAGATTCACCTAAGAACAATTTTTCTTAAGACAAACCAAAAGCTGCAACTTGAAACTCAGAGGATGCACAGGTTTTGGTCTCCTGCAGGTGTCCCTAGTTGATACACACTATAGAGTTTTGTGGTTTGGGGTTTTATTTTTGGGTGTTCTTTTTTTAGTGAGTGAAGTGCGTGATGTTCATTTGTTGTCATTTGTGGTGGGTCCTTTTTTTTTTTTTTTTTTTTTTTTTTTTTTTGTGAGGTGACATGGGGTAAAACTTTACTACCTGCTGGATTTGAAGGTAAATTCCACTTTAACAACTGAGAAAGATGAACTTTAATATACATGTCAGACATAATTGTCACCAGAATTCTACCAGAATGGCAAATAGTTCCCTAGAGTCTATAATTAAACATTTAGATGAATGTGTTTTCATGTACCTAAAGTTATTACTTTCTTAAGACATCTCTGCATATTAAGTGGTATTTTCTGACTTTTATTTTATCCTGTCAATACAGACAATATATGTGTGGGTTTAGATATATATATAGTAGTCTGCAGGCAAGTATGACAAGCTCTACTTCCCTTCTTTCTGACCACCACCTGCCTAACAACCTCTAAGTAGTCTGCAGGATTTACTTGGCTGCTGTATGTTTTGGGGATGTGAAGCTGTTTGTACTCAAGCAAGTAGGCTCTTGGCTGTGTTTTCAGTCTTGTTGTCTATATAAGTAACATATAGTCTTGAAAGCATCCTCAGGGTGTCTCATTAATATCCACTGTAAAAATACCCTAGGGTATTTTCCCATTGCTATTCAAGAAAAAAGCACTAAATTAATACTGTTTAAAAATGACTGAGGAAAAACAATGATGAACCTCCATGTTCAACGTTGCCAGTCCATCACTGACTATCTATTTCATGTGAGAGATGTCTGGTCAATGGCTTCCTGCATGCACAGTTGGGAATTTTCCTTTTCCTTTAAAATATGTTGTCTACTTCAAACGCTGATGGCAATTTTCAGCATATGGGGACCATTAGCAATATTGAAGCTGAATATAAGGCTTAACTTGTTAAATCACTTTAGAATGTCACATCTGTTTTTTTACCCTGGTGTTAACACCTGGATCAGTTTAACACCAGCACAGAAGTTTAGGACATATATAATTTTGAAAACATCTGGAACTTTTTTGTGTGCGTATGCATGTATATGCGCACGTGTGAATGTATCTCTGGCATTTTCAGGTTTGATGAATAAAAGCTCAGTGAGTCGTGCTCAAGGTGTGTACTGACCTGTGGCAAATATGTGATTTATGGCAGGAGGCAGAAGCATTGTTTCAAGGATTAGAAATTATGATTTTGTCTTTACAATTTTTTTCTTTCTTCAGCTTTCTGTTTCTGAAGGACTGATAACTGAATCTAATTCTTACCTTCCCCTTGCCCCCAGCATGTCCATTTGTTGTATACTGAATAAGATAGCCCATTCTCCAGGGATGTGTGAAACGGGCAGGCATTGCAAATTGAAGAAAGCAAGTTTCCTGCCTGAGTGTGCAATCCTGTTCAGAGGCTGCTTGGAAGTAAAATGCCACTTGTGTTGGAATTTTGAGAAAAGACTTTCTGAGGTGACCTGCTGCCTTTTAGCGAGAGCAGAGTTTGCAGCTCTGGCGAAGAATGATGAGTTGCACGAGTTCTCTTATGCCCATTAGTGGAATTGGACTAATTTGTGGGACATAACCTCAAGGTAAACTGTAAGTGAAGCTGGAAGCAAGGCTAATACGGCATTTTGTAATTTCCTTTATCCCAGAATCTCTTCCAGAGCCAGCAATTAATTTAATTTTCTATCTGCAGAGAGTGAGGGTGGCTGCTAGCACAGGAGGCTTTACTGGAGACAAGCTGGCACTGCTACCAGAGTGAGGAGGTGTGACAGTGTTCACAGGGGTCTTAGGTTGAGGGAAGAAACAAGGACTTGACTCCGTGTTTCAGAAGGCTTGATTTATTATTTTATGATATATATTACATTAAAACTATACTAAAGAATAGAAGAAAGGATTTCATCAGAAGGCTAGCTAAGAATAGAATAGGCAAGAATGATAACAAAGGCTCTGTCTCGGACTCGCTGTCCAAGCCAGCTGGGCTGTGATTGGCCATTAATTAGAAACAACCAACATGGACCAATCAAAGATCCACCTGTTGCATTCCACAGCAGCAGATAACCATTGTTTACATTTTGTTCCTGAGGCCTCTCAGCTTCTCAGGAGGAAAAATCGTGAGGAAAGGATTTTTCATAAAAGATGTCTGCGCCAAGGAGGTGCTGGTTTCAGAATTTCTGTTGGAACTAGAGACCAAGCGGGGTAAATGGCTTGGTGATTCAGTAACTAGCGAAAAAAACAGAGCCTTGCCACAGCCAGGAGCCAGGGCAGCCCAGGCCCTGGGCCTTGGGCACTTCCCTGGGGACAAGGACAGGCTGGGATACAGGTTCAGCTCAGCAAGACCCATATCAGGGTAGGGCTTGGGGAGCTGAAGACTGGCCCTGCTGAGGTGTCCCTAGGGCAGGGGCTGATGGCCTTGGGAGACTCACGTGGGGTCCTGGGCAGCATTGGGGAAAGCTTTGGAGACCTGACATGAGGTCCTGGGAATGTGAGCAGGGTGTGGGAACCTCGGGAAGGGGGTAAGGCTGTCAAGGCTCATTAATGCCCTTGGAACCAAGTGGAAACCATGGAGAAATAAATTCTAATTTTATTTAAAATTTTGATCTATAGAAAATACAGCATTTGATGTGACTAAACACTGAGTAAGGTGGAACTGTCAGCTTCTGTATTCTTCATGCAATGGGCAGGTACTAGAATCTGTAGCATTTACATGTGCAAGAAACTAGGAGTATTCTAGAACTGCCTGCTGAACTCTGTACCCAAATACAGTTTGATCAATACTGTATCTTCAGGGCTTCCTTTTGATTTTTTTGTTGTGTGCAGGACTTCTTTTGTTGTGTGTTTCTTTGTTTTAATTTTTAATATGGACAGGTCTAAACGGAAAAGGATCAAGGATTCATGAAATTTGTTGCTAAAGCTGTGAATAAGATTTGACTGAATTAATGCCTTTGGAATGTACACTAGGTTTCTTTATGATACACACAATTTACTTTTGGTGGGGATAAGTTCAATATGAGTGTCTGCTGCATGAAAAATATCACCTTAGAGAGAAGGCAAAATAAATACTGAAAGCTACCATTTCCTGGGAACAACCTGGGAAGTGTCTGGGCTCTTTGTAGAAGAATGCTTTGCCTCGGAGGAGGGTGGTTGTGCTGGCAATGTTGTTGCCACTTATTTTTTATTGTTTCCCCAAGAAAAAACACTTTGGCAGTTCAGGGTTTCAACTCTAAATCCTGACATCTGATAGCCATTCTTAGTCTTTGGGAGCCTGTTGTCTAATATATTATGTTTTTCTCAAAGAAAGGACTCTGTCTTGCCTGACACCTGCTTTATTTTTGCCAAATTCCTTGGTTTCTGATAGTGGTTCTGAGAGTTATACTACAAATGGAAATCACAAACAGAGGAATTCTGTTTCAAGAAAGGACAACACAGAAGGACAAGATAAATAATGTGGGAACAACAATCTTGTTTTTCTCCACTGTTCTTTTGTGACTCAACTAAAATGAGAAAAATGTGTGTGGGGTTGGGAAAACAAATACAGGCAACCTGATACACTGCATAAGCAGAAATCAAAATGAAAATTTTAAAATATTCTAAAAAGCATCATTATATCTTTAAAGGATTTAAGCTGACCTCTCTATGACCTCTGTGGGCTCAGAGACAAAAGGACATGCTGAGAGGAAGCGTGTCTGAAAGCATTACAGCAGGATGCTCTGGACAATGGAAATGCTGAGCTGTGTGGTATTTGGAGTATTTGCATGGAGGTTCTGTGGTGCAGTATATCAGTTTTGAGTATTTTTCATCCCAGAACAAGAAAACATTTCTGAAATGAATACCACAAAAAAAAAAGGGGGGGGGGGACGGATTTGCTCACAGGTTCTAAGGAAATGGAGAATGTGACGGGAGTATTGGAATATGAATTAGTCATGCATTTTAAATGTGGGCTTGAGTTTCACACCTTTTTTTCCCTTCCTCGTCTGAATTGAAAAATTATTAATTATAGGAGGGTATTTATTGGTAAGGCAGATGGGGGTTTTGAAGAGAGAATGAGATAAAAATCATCTCTCTTGTTTGGTTTTTTGAATAGAAGAGTCTTGAGTTGGCTGGATTCTTAATTACCCTAATAAAATAAATGTTAAATGAGTTAAGCTCAGTAGTAACAACAGTGCATCTTTAAATAATTGCTTAAATACAAGTAACTAATTAAATTCTAGTCATCTCTTTGCACTAAGCAGGTCTCAGACCTTCTCCCACTGCATAAATTTTAAATGCAAATCTTTGGATTTGTACGAACACTATGGGAGACAGATTTTTACAGTAACGAATTAGACTTGGAGACTGCTAAAGGCTGGCATGAGTTCTTGCCAGTGTGGTTGTAAGCATAAATGCTGAAAGCTGCAGCATTTTTTTTTTAATCAAGCTGACAGACTTGAGTTCATAAGCTAATACAATGTAAAAATGTTTTTTCCCCTCAATTGGAAATACAAGAAATTTAAAAAGAAAGTGTATTTTCGTAAATATTCTGTGAATTATTTGTAAATATTCTGTGAAATATTCTGCTGTCTGTCTTCAGCAAGGTGTTGCAGAAAATGTTGTAAGTCAAAATATGCTCAAGACAATTAAACAAGGCACTGTCCAGAAGCAGAAAATTGCACACTCCTGACAACTTCTATATTTATTGTTTACCTATGCTAGCAAAATCTATTCCAAAATCTAAATTAAAATTTCAGTATAAAAGGACAGTTGGAGTTTTAGTTCTGAATATACTGGAGGATTCATTGTTTCAACAATAACGTTTGCAAGATTTTCATATTTCTTTTACATTTTAATTATAACTCATCAAATCTTAACTGATTACTCCTGGGTTAGACTCAGAAGAATGTCACTGAAGGGTGTTTTAATTTAACAGAAACAGTGTAATGTCTGTTTCTAATGTTTTAAAAGCCAATTTATATGGAAATTTTGCTCTAGAAGGAAGTCAATAGACATGTAGTTTCTTAACACCTCCTATTAAAATTCCAAACTTGAATTGAAGCAGCGCCAAAGCAATGCCAGTTGTTTTTTTTTTTTTTCTTGTAGCAGTGTGATTTCGTTTTCACAGCCTTTTGTTTGTAGCCATTTTCTTCTGTTAAAATGAAGTTTTTATTTGTCTTTTGTAGTCGAGCTATCAAGACAAACCAGGACCTTTTACCCGAGACGCCGTGGATCCATATCTTCTACAACGACTTTTGGGGGACACTGCTTACTCACAGTGGGAGCCACAAGTCCTACAGACCTCTCTGCACACTTTCCTTCCGCATTAACCATGCTGTTGGGGGAATGGACCCATGGGGCTACCACCTTGTAAATGTCCTCTTACATGCTGCAGTCACTGGCCTTTTCACAAACTTCTCCAGGATTCTCTTTGGCGATGGGTACTGGACCTTGATAGCGGGCCTGCTGTTTGCATCTCATCCCATCCACACGGAAGCTGTAGCAGGGATTGTAGGGAGGGCAGATATTGGAGCCTGCCTCTTTTTTCTGCTTTCCCTCATGTGTTACGTGAAGCACTGCTCTACCAGAGGTTCCTCACCAAGTACTTGGGGCTGGATCTTGGGAGCAGGGCTGTGTGCAGGATGCAGCATGCTGTGGAAGGAGCAAGGAGTGACTGTTTTGGCCATTTCAGCTGTGTACGATATCTTTGTATTTCATCGACTGAAAATGCATCAGATCATTTCTGCTTTATACAAGGTGAGTCTTCTTTGCAGTAAGCTATTTGTGAGGCACCAGTCACTGTTAAACAGGTGCTAAATGTGTTTTTGAGTACACAGTAATTCTTAGTAGTTTAGTCGACTCCCAGAAATAAGCTCAGATGTTTACTGCTGAAAGAACATTTCAAGAGCTTTTTCTTTGTCTTTTTACATTTTGTTTAAACAATGTGTTATTAGCCAGTGCTATTACTTGATGCTGGGGATGGGTTTTTTCAATTACTTTCCTTACTTCCAGCAGCTCCCTCATTCTGTTTGCTGTCAAGCACTGGATATCTGAGTCAAGCACTGGATATCTGACTGCCTTTTGCAAAGAATTCATTCGTGCTCTTATCCTCTTGTATCTTGCAAACTCAGCTTAGTTTGGTCAGGCGTGCAAGTTCGGCAGCTGATATCATCAGCTTTGCTCCCTGAGGCAAAGATAAAACTTTTATTGTTCTAGTTTAACAGAGATGCACAGGACTTAGTGCATGCCTTTGACACGTATTTTTTTCTTCACCTAGTATTATTGCCTTAATAAAATAAGTATTTCCAATTTTTAAACTTCTTCCCCAGAACAAACAAGTAAAATAAGCAAACAAAAAAACTCACCAAATCCCCTAGCTTCCCAGTCAAAAACCTATGTATATTTTAGTGGTACCCAGAAACCCCAGTTAAAATCAAGAGTCCTTTACAGCATTTGCTGTACAAATGAGTAAGCTGAGTATACATAATTTTCAGTGAAATTACTGTCTTTTAGAAAAATACTGTCTTGACAAAAGGACAACAGCGTTTCATTTGGACGTGTGTTGTCAAATTTTTCAGTGAGATGTAGATTACAAAATTTCAGTGTGATGGAGAGCAAAAGTGTAGAATGGAGCCAAGGAAGAAAAGAAAATAATTTAAAAGTTGGTTAGCTCAAGCCTGTACTACCTAAGTAATCAGCAACTGAATGCTTTGTAATGGAACAGTAGAAAGGTTCCTATCCCTTTCAGTTTGCCTAACCTTTAGCTCAGCCCTGTCCAGCTGAGCTGATATAGCTGTTTCCTAGGCCGTGCTGCAAACTGAACTGAGGAAATGCAGGAGTGCAGGTAAAAAAAAACCCAAAACCTTTAAGCACCACACCCCTCACCCCAAATATCCCAGATACTTCTTTTAGGAGTTACTTTAAAGCTGGATCAGTTCAGTTATATTCAGGCCTTGTCATTGCCCAACAAATAGCTGTACTGACTAGCAGTGAGAGGAAAGATGGAGCGTGGGCGCAGAAACAAGGGATGGAGAGAGGTGGATTTGGGGGAGTGGCTAGTTAAGGATCTGGGCTTGTATGCTGCCAGACTATGGCTTTCAACTTTGAAAGCTATGACATGTTTTAGAATATACCACTGGGGAAACTGAGACCCAATTATTTATGTTTAAGGAATAGTGAAACTATTCAGTAAAGTATGAACTATTCAGTTAAGTATGAACTTGTGCAAGCAACTTGAAGAATGCTCCAGCTGATGGTAGGATATGGTGTATTGTGTGACCAGCCTATTTTTTTCCATTGTGTTTTTATCTTTGGGCCAAATATTCAATGGTAAAAAGTGATGGCTACTACTCAAGCCGGTTACCATGTGTATCCTGATTTATCGGATCGAGAACATGAAAACATCCCAGTGTAATTTGAGTAGACTGGCAGGGATTCTAAACAAGGTAGCTGCAAAGCTGGACCACTAGCTGAGCAGATTAATGCTACCCCTTATTTAGAAGCTATTCTTGAGACATCTTAAAAATTTATGTTGTAGACACTTATTAAACGATCCAGCTCTTTTCTCTGTCATTTGTGTATTGGTTATTTCAGTAGAACTTGGCTGCTGATTTTTTTTCTGCTGCCAGGTCTTGTATTCCTGTCTGCCTGTGATGTTCTCACTCTGGCTGGAAAAGTTGTCAGTCTGGACTCCATTTCATTTGGTTAGCTGTATTTTATTCTGATTGACTGACAATACAGAAGGTATTCATTGTCTTTGAGTCAGAAGATTTTGATGGAATTGTATGTATTGCAATCGTAAATGAGTTGTCTGAAATTAGAGTTATTGAGAGTTGTTCTACTGGGGTGAAGCATTCATTGTGAAAGTAAGTTAAACTTTTGTTTCATTTTTCAGGATTCTAGACCTTGAGTAATTTCCAGTGTAAGTTGCACAGCAGGTATGCAGATTGAGTTGTCAGGTGTGATAGGTATCAGAGATTGTACCTGTCAGCAGCTGGAGTTGTGTAAGTTAAACCACAGGACTGTGAGGGGGAGCTTAAATATGGGAGAGAACTGTGATCAAGTTTGTTATTACAGAAAATGTGCAAATACAAAGGCTTAATTGTTTTGTACTTAAAATATTCAGCTTGAGTGCAGAAGCATTAATCAACAGTCTTCTGTCCAATTAATAGTACAAAGCTATTACAAACCCTGCTATGCTGCTCTTTTTTCATCTTGTGGGTTTTTTAGGTTTTGTTTTGTTTGCTTGGTTGTTTTGTTGGTTTTTTTAAAGTGTGAGTATATCTGAATAACATTAGCAGTTAAAAAGATGGACAAATGCATTAAAAGCTCATTTTAAATATAATGGTAATGATGAAGTATTTATTGCTCTATGGCTGATGTATACAAACTGCTGTACAAAAATAACTAAACCAGATGTAACTTCTACTGATGTTGCACTGCTAAAATACAATAACATTTTACCAGATCAACATATTGTTAGTACAGGGAGTTTGTTATACCAAAATAAGGAAATGTATCTTTTGCCATCACATATTTAATTAAAATCTCCCTCCAGGAGGTCTGTCTTACATGTGGAATTAGTTATTGGTGTCTATAGCTTAACATGAACCACAAATTGGATTGCAGGATGCATTATCTAGCCTCCTGTGCTATTATAACAGCATTTGTTTTGTAAAAGGCAAATTTATTGGAGGCCTATATTTTATTTAAGGTAATGATATAAACCTGGGCCCTCCATGGATGACGTGGTCAACCACCAAACCATGTTTTATAAAACTCTGCTTTCTTTTATGGTCTTGGAATGGTCTTAGTTGTGGGTGATATGCTACTGGGCATTAGATAAAGCTGCTGATTTTGAGAGCACTCTAAACTTCAAGTAGGCCACTTTCTGCATTCTTTAGTCTTTGAAGTTGCTACTTTCAGAACTATTGTGCTTTGAAAAGCAATGTCAAAACAAAATGCTGCTCTTGATTTAAATTTGCAGTTTTATTCTTCTCTTCTGAGGAGCTCTGAAGCCTTCGTAATGTAGTAGTCAGTGTTGCTTATTGCTCATCTCTTCTCCATTTGCAAGTTAAGCTGTTTTGCAGTAATGTTTCATTGTTATTTAAAATCCAACTCAATGATTTATTTTCTGCTCATTTTCCACCATCTAAGGAATTTATTATGCTGAACTTACCCAGAGGTGTTGATATTTTGGCACAACTGCTTGGAAACCTATTGTTTTGTAAGTTATTTCTCTTTTGGGTGGGCATGGTCCAGTCTTGTCTCCATGTCTTTGAAGTATAGTATTTACAGTGTTTAAACTGTTAGAGCAGCAGCTACTCCCTTGCACGACAGACTTCATCCTTGGACTGAGATATTTAGTAAATATGCTTTTCATAGAGACTACTTTTATTCCAGTTAAAAATAATAAATAACTTACAGCTTCAAAACATGACTTCACCTTTCACGGGGTTCATTTTGCCTAACAAGGGTCACATATTCAAATGCACTGAGCTGTTACATATTCAATTTGTGGGCTTGGTAACCCTTAGCATTTCAAGAACTCTGGAAGAGATTGGGGGCTCCATTTCCAGCTGGGGCCCTGTTTATCCCTAGCATCTCTCATTCTGCAGTAGTCAGCTGGGGGTTAATTTTCCTGTCAGCTTTAGAGCTGTACAAAATGCTGAAAATGGTGAGACGAATGTGCCTGTGCATACATTGCTCATATCTGGGGATGAGCCAGCCTGATGCTTTTCTCTTCACTCTGCTGGATGGCAGCAGCATGAGGCCTGTGTGGTCTTGAACATCACTCCCCCCACCAGATATTTCCTAGAAAAAATAAGCTTTTTCCAGTTTACTTCTCCCTTGATAATTTCAAGTAGCCAATACTGCTGTTTCCTGTAGTTCCCACAGCTCCTTGCTGCTTTTCTATTTGATCCTGAAATAAGAAAAGCAAGATTGGCCTCCACTATCTTCTCAGAGATATTGATCTCCTGCAGGTCCCTGTGATGTCTGTGGAGTGGTACTGAATTAGACATCAATATGTATAAATAGCTGTTGTTTCCTGAAAATATTTTCATGGGGTGATTTAAACCACTGGAATGGATCACATATGACAGAAATACAGCATTTAAGGCAAATTTATCAGAGTTGTATCTTGTGGAAAATGAAAAATCATAAGATGTCTTGCTGAAGTTGTTGACACTGGCATAATACAGATTATATTTTAATATTAAATCTGTAATATCTTCATTGGAATCCCCATTACTTTTATCTATCCACTTGAAGTCTACAGTAATATTTAGGAGCCCGTATTTGAGAATGCTTCTCTAGAAGAATAAAAAAGGCAAAGTCTTCTTTAATAAGTAAATAAAAAAAGAGAGATGGCTTTTCATATTTACAGGAACTGTGGAGAACCTTCAATTTACCAGAGAGGTTAGTTTGCCAGAGAAAGTTAGTTATTCTCTTTAGTCCTGCATGAGATTATGCTGCATGGTGGCATACAAAGTATACTGTGCTGCTCCATTCTTCCCTGTTGTGGTTTAACCTCAGCCCCACACGGCCGCTTGCTCACTCCCTCCCCTTAGGCAGGGGAAAGGGAAACCTCAGAGATTGAGATAAAGTTAGTTTGACAGGTAAAGCAAAAGCTTTGTTTGTGTGTGCAAACAAAGCAAGGAATTCATTCGCTGGTTCCCATGGACCGGAAGGTGGTCAGCCACATCCAGGAGGGCAGGGCTCTCTCATGCACTTCCCTTGGGAAGACAGACATCATCACTCAGAATATCTGCCCCTTCCTGCTTCTTCCCATATCTTTAAATGCTGAGCATGATACCTTATGTCTGAAACATCCCAGTGATCAGCTGTCCTGGCTGTGCCCCCTCACAGCTCCTCACTGGTGGGGCAGTGTGAAGGGTAGAAAAGACTTGCTGCTGTGTGAGCACTGCTCAGCAATAGCTAAAACATCCTTGTGACATCAACAATTTGTTTCAGGCACAAATCCAAATCACAGCCCCATTCTAACTACTATGAAGAAAATTAACTCTGTCCCAGACAAAACCAGCACATTCTCCCTGGCTTAAAAGGGATCTCTTTAAGAGGGACAAGGTGAGAAAGTTTCCACGGCTTTGCACAGTTTTTGTTAGCACTTATTTTTCATTCTGAGGTTACATGCCAATTACTGACATCAACAGTAAGACTTTTTCATGGTGTTTTTTAATTACAGGGTATTGGAGGCCTCACTACTTTTGACTCTACAAAATCTTTGCAAATAATACAAATCCGAAAATGTTACTCTCCGAACTTTTAATGTTTTCGTGATATTTAAGGAATCAATTGAAAGCACCAAGCTTATCATATTGTCTAACAACTGAGTTTCAGAATATTAGGCATTATTATAGATGTAGGTTTTTCTTCATCTTAGTGACTAGTTAGCTCCTTAATTAAAGAAACTCTGTAAAGCAGTTTCTCCAGAAGCTGAAAGCATTCCTGTTTAAGACAGCAATATTAAAGAACAGTTAAATTTCATGCTTTTTGGTATGGTTAGTCAATGCTTAATGCTTAAATGTATTTTATGCTGTGATAAGGGGACTTGGGTTTCTGCAAACTTTGAGGGATAAGAAATATATGTAGCTTTGGCCAATCTTCAGTTTTCCATTTGTTCACTAGCAAGAAAACCGTGTTCCTTTCCCCTCTGGCTCTGCTTCTCCCATGGGTCAGTTGACCAGGTACTGGCCGCAGAATGGAAAAAAACACCGTACAGTGCTAAAGCTCAGTGGTGTTTTAATGAGTTAAACATTTCCTGGTGTAATTCCTTTTGTGCAGATTTGCCTCAGGAATTATGCTTTTCTGCTTAAACCTGGTTTAGTGCCATGGTTAAAATGCATGCATTCATGGTTGTGTTCCTCAGGTATGGACCATGTTTGTTAAATGCCACACAGAAAGTTTATACCCGTGCCTGTGTGTTCAATCACAAGTACTTTAGATTGGCCTCTTAATGTCATGTGTAGACACCTAAATGTCCTGGTTTGATGAAGTGTGGAGTGCTTGTAGCTCCTGGTGAGCTTTACCTAATGAACCCATTGCATTTGGTCAGTCACAGGTAAATGGCAAGCTAAACCTCTTACTCCCAGAAGTCAGGGCATACAGTCATAGTGTCAAAAGAGGAAAAACCTGGCAGTATGTCCTCAATCAGAATCAGATAGATTAGGGAGTAGGTGCAGCTTCTGGATGCTCTGAGTTCTGACTTCCAGTTTGTTACAGCATCCTGGGGAAAGATAAGGCTGCTGAGAGTGTGAAGGTCAGGCTCCTGACTTCTTGAGCATCTTAACTGTGGTCATCTAAGTTTCAGCACTGTAGTCCTCTGACACCATTGCCCAAATTTATTGTATAGAGCTGCATTCTCAGTTGTGTTCCTAGAGTCCTGCCCAAGCGAAAGCCATTCCTGGTACATCAACATGAGCTCTGCTTCCGAACCTGAGAGAACTTCTTTTGAAGGGACAGAACCGTACACAAAACCTGAGTCACAAGGGAGAACTTTTCTGATGTTAGGTTTAATTTTGAACTTTCTGGATTATGCTCAGTTTTATTTAAATTGTAATGATTTAATGATTACATACATGCTTTTTCTTAGTGAGTGGCTCTAAACATTAACTTATGTAGACAGTTACAATATTAAAAAGGGGGGAAGTACAAGTGTATGAGATTTATAGTGGAAACAGCCAGTGATAGAAGACAGCAAACACTTTTTGGCATATTTACTGGAGAAATTGAACAATATTTTGTACCTATTGCATGTATTTTTTTTCCACCTGCAGTATAGATTAAGTATGGGGAGGGAAGGAACCCATGCTTGCAATTTTCTAGCTGTCTTTATGGGTCAGTTACTGCAAGGTGAATTTCCAGCCTCACTAACCTTGAATGTCACTTACAAAAGGGAAGAATCTCTTGATACTGTGTGTAGTCCTCATTGGGAGAAAGGGAAAACAAAATATGTTTTGTTCTCGAGTTTCTAGGAAACTAATTGAAAGTGTACATGTGGAAATTATGTTAAAAATTATCCAGAAGGTTTTGGGATAAGGGAGAGAGAATTTTTGTACTTGGCATTTAAATGCCAGGTAGAGCATATGTACCTTTTTATGATCAGAACTGTAAGACTTTCAAACACATACACAGATTTTTTTTTAAGGCTGTGGATTTGATTAGGTTATACAAAAGTCAGAGCTTCTGTGACATTTAATCACCAAAATCTTGTTTTTCTCATTGACAATAAAATATGGAAATAAATTCCCATAGCAACAAAGTCTTTATAGTGAGTGTAGGGACATACTGAATTAATAAAGGCAATGAGGGAGCAAGGGAAAAGAGAGGGTAGAATTGTACTGAGTCTCTAAATTCTTCCTCTCCCAGAAAACAGGACTTTGGGGTTTATGGATCAGTTTTTTTGCATGTTTTGTCTGCATGTTTTAAAAGTATCCTGGGCAGCTTGTATTGCTGTAGAGTACAATGGAGATTGCAGGAATAGCAATGTTCATTTAGTAGGGATTTTGGGATTATGGTTTATTCCTAAAATATATGTTTATTATACCTCTATCTCTATACTTGGAAACTTTTCTCTTTAAAACATTATTAAAAGTAGGAAAACATCACCACAAAATAGCTCTCACAAGTTTTAAAGCAGAAGAAATGCCTATTTTATAACTTCAATTATTGCTTCTTTGGACTATTTCATGTATAGCATTTTTGGCTGTTTGTAATTTGAAATCTGTGGAAAGTCAGCATTAGTGATTTTGTGGAGTGATTTTTCTTTGTTTCTTTGTTTAAGCAACTACATTTTTACCTCTTCTAATCTGAGTTGTTAGCCAAGAACTTGACAGTTCATGGATAATTCTCGTTGAGAATATGGATTGAAAGATACCAGATTCCATGAATATGCAATCCTGTTTAGTTTTAAAGAAAATCCCAAGGATGATTTCTTCCAGAACAAAAATTACCCAACTATGTATCTTTATTCCAGTTCAAAACACCTTTCAGCTAGAAGGTACCTGCATAATATATATTTTTACCTCGCTTTATTTGCATGTCCTCTGATCTCTTACTGATTCACACACATACAATTCCATACCAAACCAACCATCCCCACACTAAGCTAGAAAAGAAAAAAAAAATCTCCCTAAACAACAAAATTAAAAAATTCCCTCAAAACAAACAAAAAACCCCCAACCACACCCCCTCCATATATCTTTGTTCTGGTAGTGACATTTTTGCTTGGAAGAGTACAATTAATTTTTTTAGTCAACTTCTGTAAAAGCTGGCTAACTTTAGGGACCTTGGTACAGACTGCAAAAATGGATTTAAAGCCAAGGTAAGTGGGTAGGGCCTGTGGCTGGATCATACTAGACTGATACTGGTGCACAAAATTTGAAGCTGGCCAGATGGTACATATCTGCTAGTTTTATAATTTGACCTAAGTTTTTATGAGCCCTCTCTTTGTCAGGACACCTTGTAGTCAAAATAAGTTAGCACTATTGTCATCTCCGGCCTTTCAAAATAAGAAGTGTTAATAATCTAGAGGTAAACTTTGGAAAGTTTTAATTTTCTTTGTGTTTTGCAAATATGTAGAATAAATCTTTTCAGGATTTCATCTCTAATACTGAAGTTTGAAAAAGAGAAAGAAAAATTCCTTACTTGCTCAAAACTGTGCTTCTTACTCAGTGCCAGGATACTTTCAGATAAAACTATGTCCTCACTGCAGTTGTGGCAGATTACTTGATATCTATAATCCTACTTCTTACTTGCAGTTACACTTTAGGTACTATATGTAACCCAAATTTTTTGGGGAAAAAAAAGACCAAGCACAATTAATATCTATTTCTATTTTAATTACTGGTTTGATAGGTCTGTGTTGATGTATTTTGAAGATGTGGTTTCTAAATGCAAATTGGATGGATTTAAAAAAGGTGGGTTTTTTTAAATTTTCAGACCAGAAAATTGTTTGCGCTCCAGCAGAGACCACGATACAATCTGGTACTATATTAGCTGTAGATCCTGTTAAATAACCATTTCTGCCCTGGCACTGCCCTGCTCATGGTGTGGCGCATTGTCAGCAGGCTGTGGTCACACTGAAACGAAAAGGGTTGATGTGTCCTTGTGCTCTCAGGTTGGTCTCCAAGGCTCTGAAATACCCAGATGGCTCCTGTGTGCTCTGATAATTACCCCTGGCATCATTAGGTGAAATTCTGAAGATACAGGTGTCAGTGTAACTTCTTCACTGTTAATCTGCCTGACTCATATTTGTGACTGCAGATCTGCATCCGGTAAAGAGGTGATATGTCTGTGTAGGAGCTACCTGGCATAGATATCTCCTTCAGTTATAGACTGGTTTTCTAATGGAAATGAATTCAGTCTGAGACTAAAACCTTACTCTGAAGCAGCAGAGATTTATTAGTAGATTTATTAACAAAGACAGTGCTCTTTGACTTAGTCCTTATTGCTCAGTGTTTTTAGCTTCAGATCTATACCAATCTTAATTAAAATGTTTGGTTTTCTCTGTGTGATATTTAGAATGAGAGAATTAAGTCCAAGTCTTTGGACTATCTGCTGAAATTATAAGGAAAGAAGGGAGAAAGTAAAGGTGGAAAAAAAGTGCATTGATTGGGAAGTTGAGTGTATGAAAATTTGGGAACCAGTACAGGTCAAATATGTGTATTAATCAGCAGAATTGTTCTTATCAACCAGATGATATAGCTCCTTTCCTTTGTCCTTACTGAATGCAGTGTTTGTACTTTTTCTTCTAAATTTTGGCAGAGTAATGAAAAGTGAAATTTTAGAAAATCTTTTTTGATATGTGACCTTCCATTCCATGGCATTGGTGGTTAGCAACCAACGTACTGCCTCCATGGGGTAATAAATTCATGTTTTAATACAGTTACTTGTTTTGCTTGTAGTGCAGCAGACAGCTTCAAACCCTCAGGGAGAGCTTTATAAATCCGTCTGTCAGGTGCACTCCTTTGCTGTTTCATCCTCTGGGCATGGTTACAGGGTTTTGATTAATGTTATATTACTGTGATACACACATAATTTAAAATGCTAGTATTTTTTCTAGAAAATGTATTTAAAAGAACCCCAAATGTACGTGTCTGAAAATGCAGGCTTAATCTTTTTGTGAGTCCCAAAGCCATACTGCTTCACATCAACAGACTTCTTCCAAGCCTGTCAACATGAAGAGATGCAGCAAAATGGCTGCAAAATTTTCTAAATAGAAATACTAGAAGTCTTTTGTAAGGAAGCTAATTTTTCTGTGCATTAAAGGAAATAAGTAATTTTCCCCTCATTTTTCCCCCCTGTTGATACTGTCAGTAGTTGTGAAAATTTAAGTCTGTCGTGTTTTCTATATGTAGCTTTTTTTGGTAAGCTGATATTATTCTGCCAGTAGCTGGCTGCTACAGCCAATTGCTAATTCCAGAAATGCAAACTCCTTGTGAAAGCCTCCTTAGGTGTAAGTGCCCTGGCAGCCTGGAGGCCTAACCATGTCTTGGGGGCATCAGTCACAGCTTTGCCAGCCAGGCAAGGGAGGGGATTGTCCCACTCTGCTCTGCACTGGGGTGACCTCACCTCGAGTACTGGGAGCAGTTTTGGGTGTCATGATATAAGAAAGATCTTTAACTACTAGAGAGCATCCAAAGGATGGCAACAGAGATGATGAAGAGCCTTGAATGAAGCCATATGCGGAGCAGCAGAGGTCACTTGGTCTGTTCAGCCTGGAGGAGACTGAGGGGAGACCTGACTGCAGTTACAACTTCCTCATGATGGGAAGAGGAGGGGCAGGCACTGATCTCATCTCTGTGATGTCCAGTGACACGACCTGAGGGAATTGCCTGAAGTTGTGTCAGGGGAGGTTTAGGCTGGATATCAGGAAAAGGTTCTTCAGCCAGAGGGTGGTTGGGCACTGGAGCAGGCTCCCTGGGAAAGTGGTGACAGCACCAAGCCTGACAGAGTTCAAGAAGCATTTGGACAACAGGCACATGGCGTGACTCTTGAGGATGTTTCTGTGCAGGGCTAAGAGGTGATATTGATGCTTATGGGTCCCTTCCCATGTGTGGGTCCCCACAGCATATTCTGTGGTTCTGTATGTTGTCGTTTTACTAGAACAGAGGATCTGAGAAGGGTAGCGTTTTTTTTTGCTTTTGACATACTATACTACATTCAACCCCTGTGCCTCCTTGTGCCTTGCCCATCTGCTGCAATTTTTATGATGCCAAATGTTTCTTTAACAGGTGCTCTTTTGAGCTCAAACACACATTTGGAACTGGAAGGGGGACCTAATTTTAATGATGTGCAATTTCAAAGTGGCTTTAAGAAATCAGAGTGATTTGCTTCTGAGAAATTGCAATCTAAAACTAATGATCACAGATGTTCACTCAGGTATAAGAAATAATTACCATACCTAAAGTCAGGATACAGCTTTGCCATTCCTATCTTCCACTTAATGCTTCAAAGTATTGCTAACTTATGCTATTAACTGTTACTTCAGAAGACTGCCCTTGGGATTGCATTAAAGAGGGTTTATAGTCCTGTGTTTTATGAGGATATATGCAACCATTTAGGAGCCACTACCAAAAATTGATTAGAAATATGGATATGAAAATGTGTTGGAAGAAAGTGCGAGTTAATGCAGGGGATTTTTTTGAAAAAAGGCCAACTGTGTAGAGAACGTTTGGGTGGTGGTGTTGCAAAATAAAAGCCAGGTGTTGGAAGAGGAATGATTTGAAGATGCCAGTTGTGAAAGCGTGTCCTGCCATATCTTCCTGAAGATAAGGGTCAGTGAATTCAGCCTGAATATATATCTGTTTGCTGTGCTATGAGAGAAACTGTCATTGAAATAGATTTGTGGGCTGTGTCATTCTGTCATAATGCAAGAATGAAGTAATTTTTTCAGTATATAACATTTTTATATTTAGAAGCCAAACCTTTTTTTCAGAATTTTCTCCAGATGAGATAATTATCAGTAAAAAAAGTTAAAAACCAGACAAAACCAGCATAAATTGTGGGCTAGATGGTTTTAATATTTTTTTTAATAAGGGAAACCAGAAAAAAAACCAAACAAGTTTTGCATAATGATGACAGTTCACCATTAATTTATAAATATTTGAATAATATAAACATAATTCTTGAAGGGACATTCTTTCATGTTCTCTAGAAAGGAATGAATCTCTTACACCAGGTTGTCAGAATATTCCTTCAAATTAAGATGGTAGCCTTTTATAAGGTGTGAACAGAGCCAGATTGGGAAGGTTCCTTATCAGGAGGGAAAAAATAGATAAATTGTGGAAGTGGAATGCGTTCCTAATTCATAGTCTGATATCTTAAGATCTTGTCTTTACCTTCATGCTTTGTTAGAAGAAACATGTCCTATGAAAATGTAAATCTTAAGGAAAGAGAAGTGTAAATACACGTTATCTGTAGAAGCTTATTAGAAGAAATGTCAGTTCAGGCTCTGTCATAAGCACACAACAGATCAGGCCAAGATGTGATCAAGACTTTTATTTAACTAGTTTCTGCAAAACAGCCCTTTGCTTTAGAAGAACAATACAGGCCAAACCTAAACATTATTAAGTTATATGTACCAAGACTGTAAATTTCCCATAGAAGGCTTTCTTTTAGGAAAGACGAAACCCAATTGCTCTCATGTTAGCTCTGTACTGTCCCAAGGACCCAACTCTTTATTCTTTAGAGTGGTCAGTGATAACCTAAAGCAAAAAAGCTCAAAGTCTTATCTAAATATATCATCTTTAAAATTCCAGCAAGGAAATGAAGTAGGAAAAAATCGCTGAACCTGAAAGACCTGCTAATTGCCCACATATCTCTCAACCATATGAAGTCAGTAAGACTGTCAGTGTGTGTGTTGCTCTCTAGGTCTAGTAGAGTGTCTTATTAGAAAGAAGAGTTTAAAAAGATGTATTTGACCAATCTTTATACTCTGAACTATTACTTAGGGAAATGTTAACAACTGATTAGAATGCCTAGACAATTGAATGACAGCAGATTTTTTTGAGTTTAGGGGATAAACTGAAGAACTTACAATGTATTTTAATATTTTATTGTTTATCTCTGGATATAACAAATTTCTCAGAAAGTAATGCTGTCGTGTCTATCTCCTGTCAAGTAAATCATCATAAAAACATGTGTGAAGCACCAGGAGATTCTCACTTCCTCCACCTATCAATCCTAAAAGGGAAAATATTGTCCCTCAAAATTAGTAAATGTTATGATATATTTTTACAGAAAGCTGAAGTCCCCTGCCTTCTGTTTTATGGACTACATTTTGTATGATACCGCTTCAAAACCAAACTTATCAGTCTGAAGGTAACATCATTAATGAAAGTTGATCAGTCACTATATTTGTAATGCAGTCTTGAGACAGGGCACTTCTCAATTAGCAAGCAAGAATAAAGCTTGTTGAGATCTACATCACTGAGATAGCTTAAGAAAAACTCAGTGGGAAAAGATAAGCTGACAGTTCTGGTGTCTAGTCTGTAACTGCACACATGACTGCTGGGGAACCAGGAAAGTAGCATCCTGTCAGCCCAGCACTGTAAGGGGTACCAGGATGTCTGTCACAGTCACTGGGGGCTCCAGGTATCAAGGGAATGGACTGCTTCAGCAGCAGAATTCCTTGTGTGGAGTGGCCAGGGCACAACACATTTAGGAGCTTTCTTCTAACACATTTAGGATGCCAAGTGCTGGAAGCCGGTAATTTGCTATGAGTCAGAGAAGCAGAAATATATTAAACCCCATGTCTGGTAATTACAGGTGATTAGCATAATTGTGTTTCCTTCTGAGTATCTTCCATTTTTAATTCTTCTAGTTTGTACTCTAGAAGGAATTTAATTTCAAAACTCCTTCTGATAAAACTTTGAACTTGGAAATTTTAGACATCTCAGTGTTAACTTTTCCTTATCTATTCAACAAAATAACATTTTTAATATTTTCTTCCCAGTATGCTCCTAAAGTGGCCTCGACAAACAGATGTTAGTTCCAAACTTACTTCTAAAATTTACAGCCTAGCTATAAATGTTGTTTAGGTCAAAATTTAGCACAGATCATAAAGTGACAGAAAATAGGTTTGATATTCCTGAACTATAAATAAAATTTGCAAATTTTCTATCTCACAGAAGATCTTTAGCAAGTTAACAATTTCTGGGTGGTGTTGTCTCAGGAACTAGTTTTAGTGTAAACTTATTTTAAAAAACATAAAGATTGCATTAATATGCTTGGAATTTCTGTCCACCTTTCTACTTACTTACTTTAGTGTCCATCAGTCAAGGAGAAGCCAGTATGACAGGGGAACAATGTTCTCGAAGGTGAAGCACTTAAAAGCTTCATTAAAATTGTAATAGGAATAGAGATGAGACAAGCTTCCCTGAGAGAAAAATAATTCAGGAGCACCTATTTAGATACTGGAAATCCAAGTAGCAGCAGCACATTCTGAGTTCTGTATCAGGTAGGAAGCCTCTTGCCATGGTATGTGCATTCAGGGCAAAGCAGGCTTCATTAATGCTAATGTTTGCAAACTAATTGTGTGTAGGTGGCTTAGAAGTTTGTTTGTTTTGCACTCCTCCACAAATACCTAAGCTTTATGCTGATACATAGTCCTACCCCCCCAAGGGCAGAATTAGAGAGGTATTCTGTTGAAACATCTGAGTTGAAAACAAAATTTTCTTTCACTCTTCGTCACTGATAATCAAAGCCTTCCTCATTCAAAATATTCAGAAACAAATAACTGAATAGAATTTGTCAGGAATTTGTCAGAAGGTATGCTTTCAGTCTGGTTTTTGTGTGTGTTTGTTTTTTGTTGGTTTTTTTTTCGGGTTTTTTGGTTTGTTTGGTTGTTTTGTTTTTTTTGTTTTTTTTTTAAGGCAATGCTCAAAACTGACTAGTCCTCTCTATATGGACCTGTGCTCACTATGGCCAAAGTCATGTTATATTCTCTTATAATTTTCCTTTCTCTTGCTTTTGCATGGGAATTCCAAACCAGTAGTCAGTGTACAGTTTTGGGGGAAGTTTGAAACCTCTGCATGTACATGAAAGCTCATGTTATACATTACAAAGATATATACTTATCAGTTTGCTGAAAGATTCTCCAGTTTGTGACCAAAGTTTTAAATACTTACAGGAGCTATTAAAAATGTTCTTTAGGTTTTCTAGTATTTATGAATCACTATATAAAGGAGTGATACTTAATCTTTAGTTTGACACAGAATCACTTAATCCTTTGGTTTTGCCAGTCTGCTTAAAAATGTTACCAAGATGAGAATTAGCAATTGGTTTTCCCCTTCTTTTTTTCCTTTGTAATGTTTAAGAAAGAATTTTCTCTGGGGCCTACTTGATCAAAGTTCTCAATCCTTTATAAGTTTTCTAAAGCTACTTCAGAGCTTTCAAATAAAATGTGTTTCTTTTTGCTTTGAAAATAAAATAATTGGTAGTAGTTGTAGGAAATGCTTCTTGAAAATGGCTAGCAGGTTTTTAAATGCTTTAATATTTTAGAAGAATGTATTTAATTCTGATTTGTTTTCTTAATAGTTATAGAAGCTTTTGTCAATTCTAAAAATGTGATGAGGAAAGGGCAAAATAATGTGACAACTGTTCTTGTAGCTGGTTATAACAGAAATTTACCAGAAAAATGAATGTTTATCTCACAGGGCAGTGCTACAAAGTGTAGATTTTCCCTTGAGGAATCTGACAATATTTGCCTTTCCCCCCCTCTCTGCTCTTGTATCTGTTAAAATACTTACCATGTGCCAACATACATTAAACTGCTTTGGCAAGATGAGAAGAATTTTTAAGAATGTCAGGTTCTGTCGCCTTCTACCATTGACCCATTATTACCCTGGACAAATTCATTATTCTGTCTAGATTCTTTTTCTGTGGATTAGGAATGATAATAATAGACTGTTTCCATGATTTCCACAAGTAGCTATCCTCTAAAAAGCTTAATTTCTATAAGCTGGTTTGCTATAAGTTTATTTATATGTTTTTGGAAGTGAATGGGATTTATGGTGTAGATTCCTCTTTCTTGAAGGATGTGCTCTATTTGGTTTTAGGTTTCAACTTTTATAAAGTTGATAAGAGACCAGCAATTTTAGAAGACGTCTCTTTTGTCCATGAGATTCCCTTACTGAGAAATTTTCCAAATAGGACTTAATCAGAAAAAAAGATATATGGAATATTTGGTCTTAAAATTTTGCAGATTAATTTGTGTCAAGAAAAGGCCTGGTACTGGAAGAATTTCAGAATATGATAATTTTGTCTAGTGGTAAAATTGAAACTTTTTATTTTGTAATTTTACACTCTAAATTAAACTCCATTATAAGAGTTGTTTAGTAATTTTTCTCTTTTGCCTCTCTTTCAGATTGCATTAAGCCTTCATTCCTTCAAGGGGAATGCCAGTTAAACTAAGTGGTAGATCTTGACCTTCTTTTATGCAGGTTAACTGTATCAGACTCCAGTCAGTTTTGTCAAATTGTATAATAACCATGAAGAAAGACTGGAAATACCTTAGTCTTTAGAGAAAAGTGATTTGCATATATATATATATATATACATATCATATTTTTGAAGGAAATATTTTTGCTATTCAATGGTAAGTTTCTTCATTCATGTTTTATCTGCTGCATGGGCCAGTGTAGTGTTATGGAAACCTGTTCTATCTCCATACTTCTGTCAACAGGTCTTGCAGTTACTCATCAACAGTTCAGTCTTTGCTGGAGCTGTGTTAGTTGGGCGCAGTGGAGGTTTTCTCTTGAAGTGGTGGTTGTTTCCCACCTGCACAGGTCCTTGTTGCTCTGCAGACCTGGGGCCTCAGTGGGCCATGCTTGCCTGTTATGCCAGATGTGCAATCCATTAGGAATTTGCACTGCCACATTTCACACATACTTAACAAAAGATTTCCGTGAAATAGCATGGCTGTTGGCCACCTGGGACAAGGCAAAAATCCAAGGAGCTGCCCAAAGCAAAAGGTCAGATTCCACAGATTTGCCCAGTGCCTCCCCTGCTGCTTCCCTCCTTCTCCTCTCTGTAGGAGTGTTGCACCTGATAAAGCACCACCCAGCATTTCCCAGCAGGGTCATGAATCCTGAAAGCCTATCAGGAAATGATTGACAACTTGATGGAAGTGCCTCGGCTCAGCCATGATGGCCAAAAGGCAGAATTCCCATTAGACATATTTATCTAGGAATTAGTACAATTACTTTAATCCACTGGACAAGTTGTCTAATCTCATAGGTCAACAGAGAAGAAGGTGTCTTTAAGAATGTCAGTGTTGGCAGTGGAACTAACGCATACGCGTGGTTTTCAGGCATTGTGGAAAAATTGTGTGGGGTCAGACAATCACTTTCTAAATAATTTCTGAAAGTTGTTAATCTTCTTCAGATTTTCATGCAAGACTGTGTTTAATTTGTACAAAGTGCTTGTTACATGATGTAGAAAAAAACATGTCTACCTTTGCTTTAAGTTATTCATGAAAGTATTTCCTTGATAGTAGGGTCTTATAATAAAATTTTGGAAGACAGCAGTATTTTGTACAAGCTCTTTCTAGTTTCCTCGTGCACGAGGAAACTCGTGCACAAAGCACGATCCAAAATGGACATGAGAAGGTAAAAAGAACTAAGCTAATTCCTAAAAAAAGCTATACATTCCCAGATATATATGTTATATTTTCCAGGCTCACATGCCTATTTTAGCTTTGTTTCCAGGGTAAAGTATTGTATGAATTGTCTATCATAGTATCTATGAACAGTGCTCTGTGGCCAAGTACCATTTGCACAACTCTGTCTAGGTAAAAAGGTGGGCTCAGCGCTGTCCCAGATGGCTTGGCTTGTGAGAACAACTGGCTGGTCAGTCTCTCAGCAGAGAGATGCTGCTTTGCAAAGTACAACTCTTGTAGACATTCAGTAACTTTCAGTGTTTTCATATCAAGCATAGGTTAACTGTACAGAATGTTCTCACCTCATGTTCTTCACCATGTGTTTTATTTTCTAGACGCAGTGGAGGAATGTGGTTTAACTTTGAGATCCGTTATGTTGGGTGAATGATTGGGACTACATATCCAATAATACTTTTATTTTCAGTCTCTTTACAATTCAAATGTACAGACCAGTGAAGGCTTAGGGGAAACTTTTGACTTTGGATAACATAAAGACGATTAGCCAACCAAAAATATCTCCCAAGTAGCTTCCTTCATTCTTCATTTGTTTATCCACCCCAAAAGCTAAGCTTGGATTTCTCAAAGCTGTTTTAACCCTCTTTGGACCCTGCTGGAAACTTTCAGGCTTATCCCTAAACAGGTAATATTAATGAAACAATGAAGGTTGTTAATTCACAAAAGGAGATCTGTTTGTGTAAGCTGATGGTTTTTGTCAGTTGGAAATTATCATGGTCAGCTAAAGAACAGTTGCTTTATTCAACCAGATAAATTTACCATTGCAATAGTAGAGAAACCAAACAAAACCACCAAAAACCCCCAAATCAATGAAAACAAATGTAGTCTCTTTAGATATTGGTGAGATTGTATGCCTAGTAGAATGGGAAAGCTCTTAAGTAGTTATTCTAGTAGCTCATCCAGCCAAATTCCTGCCAATTCACTGTATCTGTGCTCTCTCTGCCTTCAGTATCTGAAATTGTTCTTCAGTCTAAAACAGTATGGTCTACCAAAAATGTCACTGTGCTGAACACCTCATCTTTAGTCTACTTACCAGCCCATTTTTTTCAGGGGGAGTTGTTTCACTATCACACACATGCCTTGCAAAGCTCCTTCTGCCTTGTTATGCTTACAGCTGCCCTGTCCTGCTCTTCCTGTACTTCTTACCAATCTTCAGACAGATGAGCTGTCCCAGCTGGGTGCTAAAAAGGGAGTTTGAGCTGGGACAGCGGGTGGGAAGGATGAGGAGAGAAGAGGGGTCTGAATTGCACTGACAATCAAGGTGGGCATGAGGCGAAGAGCTGGGACTGACGTGGGAGGGTG
>NW_005054310.1:525668-527689 GCF_000277835.1 Geospiza fortis | reverse complement strand
CAGTTTGCTGGAGCAAGCTTTTAGATCCTGCTTTGCTCAACTGGAGGAAACACAACACGTCTCAGGAGCAAGTTCCTGTACTTCATCCTAATCCCACCCATGTTTTGTACATGAATATAGGATTAAAAGAGTTACTTTATTGCAGAATTATCTAGTACATACATTTAATCTTGGTATGATGATCCCTAACCATGTACTTGATGCTTTTGCAACTTTGCAACTTCTTGGTGGGTTTTTTGTTTGTTTGTTTTTCACTTCACTTCACTTCTCTAACAGAGTTTTGGAATTGCTGATGATTTTCTTTCTGAGCGTATTCATTTTGCATGCTCTCACTGTCTGCAATCCAAAATGCGGTTACTGTGCAGAGGAAAACAAGCATATTTTGCTTATAGATTTATTATTTTCTGAGATTTTCAGTGTTTTAACAGATAACTTAGCAGATATATCCTGGCTAGTCTAGTAGCTCTAAAGACATTTGAAAAATACACCTTCAAGCCAGAAGGATTTTAAACTGGGTCTTTATGATTTAACTATGATTTTTAGAATATATAACATCACATTGCTGAGTCAAAGGAAATAATTTTTCCTCCCATCTGTTTTGGGATGGAGGGTGAATTGTCAGCCTGTCAAATTATTTTAATCTAAAGAATTTTGATTAAAATTTGGAAAGAGCTTGTGTGTTTTTAGTTGATGTAAACACAGCCACAATGACATGTTCGGGACTGCAAATGTCTTTTCTTATGTGGAAACCTTTACTATGACAGAGGCAAAATGAAGTTTCAGAGGATTTAAAGCATACCATTCTTCAAAATACATTCCTCACTTGGTTTTAAAAATTTATTTTCTCCAGAAATCAATACTGTATGCATTTATTAAAACAAGCTGAAATGGTCTTCCTTTTTTTTTTTCCTTTTTTTTTTTCTCAACTCTTCCATTAATGTCTGGCATAAACCAGTTGAACAGAGGGGTTGCATAATGACACCTAATATGTTTATACTTGAAAGAGCAGTATTTAAAGTACTCAGTCATGTGGATCTGTCCAGATCAAGAACTCAGTCACAGCATAAAGGGTTTTAGGGGTTACATTTTTAACATTCCTCACATAAATACATCAAAGCTCAAGTATTTCAAAAACAACCCAAATTCTTTATGCTTCAACACACTGATGGATCTGAAGAAAAACCAACATGCCAGTTCTCATTTTTTTTCTTTTTTTGATTGAAGGACGGATATTTGCAGGAAAACAAAGAACTTGCACCACTGCACAAGGATAACTTAAGCATTAGCTAGATGGCACTGAAACATGCTTGTGCAGAGGTGTCAAAGTGGATTGTCTGGAACACAGTCTTTGTTAAATGAAATTTCAGGAATAAAGTGTCTCTTAGCTGCTGATTTTCCTTTTCTAACCATACTTATATATCCATAAGTCTTCATCTGAATGTGTTTTTCTTTAAAGCATGCTCTCAATTTCACAAGCCTTTTCCTATTCACTATGTATGTTGTCACAGAAAGACAACATAAGATAAACAATGCTGAAATTTTTGCTAGCCATATTGCATTTTTTGATTTTTTTTTTCTTTTCACAATTTGGAAGTCTGTATTTTAGCATACAAAGGAAAACCTGTTTTCATCACTTTTCTAGGCTATAGCTATGGGAGGGACAGCATGCTTAGCGTTAATAACATTTTAAAATATAAATTCTACATGAATTGCAGTTGTGGGATAAAAGAAAATTTATCTTCTAAGTTAGCAAATGTTCTAGCAATAGTAGCTGCATCATCAGAAAAGGTTAGATACTAGCCTTCTGTGAATCCATTGCTGTCTGGCTTTGTAAGTAATTGGGAAATATTCAAGAGACAGACTGGCCTAAAATGCAGCTTTCAGGTAGCTTCAGGGTGAAAATGAACAAATTAGGGCATTCAAAAAACAAAGCTCAAGCGCTTTCTACTCATCTGTGCTCCTTTCTAGTAAAGAACTTTATTCCTGCAAAGTCTTTGGACATCCTACATTATTCTGTACAC
>NW_005054310.1:516242-525613 GCF_000277835.1 Geospiza fortis | reverse complement strand
CCCTCTCACAAAGCTGCCCCTGTTGTCACTCTTGTGTTTGTAGAGCTAATCTACTGATGTCCTGAACCACTTGTAAACAAACAGGCATTTGATGAAAGACCTTTATGGTTACATTTCTTTCAGGTGGTTTTTTTTTTTTTTTTTGGGGTTTTTGTTTGTTTGTTTGTATTTTTGGGTTTTTTTGTAAAGTTGGACTCTTAAATAGTCAAAATTGGCTATTAAGTTCTTCTCCTTTAAGAAACTGATTAAAAAGCAATAATTGAATCTGGTGGGGAAGTGGCAGGTCATGAACAAGCGTATTCAGCATCTGCACTCTGACACTGCAGTCCTGGGCTGGTGGAAACCCTTCCAGGACTGTATCCTAGCTTAGATCCCAGGCACTGCTGTCCAGCTTTCTGGACATGCTTTTTAATCTCTGCTCTCTGTGGAGCTAAATTTCCTCCTGTGTTGATTTTGCTTGTGACCTTAGAGAAATTGAAGGGTTTTGCTGTTAGTTTCAAAATGCTGTATGCTTGTTGATCTTTTCTATTTGAAAAATCAAATCTCTCATAAAGACAAGTTGGCCTTTTATTTAATGAGGTTTCTTTCTGTCAGGGTCAGTGGCATTTTTAGAACAAAGGGGAACCTCCCTGTAGAAAGAATAGTTTATTGACAGTACAAAAGAAAGCACCTCTTTGCATCTTGAGAAAGAACTGCATGCAGTTCAAAATTGTGTGTCAGTTTTCTTAGCATTTTCTGTTTTAGATCTTAGGCCAGTAATGCCATCTCAGAGCTCTGAGCAGTGTCCTGTCTGGATATTTCCATTAAAAAGAATGCACCAAGAATCTTTAAAACTTTTTTAGTGTTTGTATTTTTTTTAATATAAATATTAAAATAAAGCAGAAACTCATGAAAGATACAGCAGATTTGCTGGGTGGTGTATATTCAAATAATTGTGTTTGAAAGCAGATTTAATCCTTGTCTACTGTCATCCTTGAAAGGGAAAAGCCTCTTATTTTTCCCTTGTTGGATTTTTGTGGTCTCCTGTAGGTCTCTAGAAAAGTCTTCAGTTGTCTCTGAGATGTAGTCCCTTCCTTTTCTCAAGCCTCCTATTTCCATCCTCGTGGCTCATTGCTTCCCCCAGCTTTCCCTGTTGAGCCCTGCACTGCAGCAGCATTTCCCAGTTTGGTGCTCTCTGAGAGCAAGCTCCCTCCTCCTTCCAACATCCTGTTGAACCAGTGCATAATTGCCTGGTAAGACAAGCAGCCAGTAAGACAAGGAGCTCAGAGCTCTTTTGACAAGCCACAGCCCTTTAACAAAACATACACGTATGGTAGACTGTGAGTGGTGAGCTGCACACTCGTAACATCTGTCCCAGTGAGAATCTCAGCTTTCACAGGAAAAACCCCAAACCAAACTGATATATGTAGTCATCATGGTTTTGGCCAGTGCTTAAGAATGTAAACCTCTTTAATCTGGGATTTCAGAAAGCAAGTAACAAAAATTAAAATGAAGTGGGTTTTCTAGCCTTCCACTTATTTCTGTGATAAGATTCAAAGGCTGACTGTCAGTTTGACTGGAGTGAGGTCAGCCCCAGCTGTTCATGCTCTAGTCCAAGGAGGCCTGTTGCAGGCAGCAGGAGGTGTTCTTCATAATTAAACTCTTGATTTAAACTCCTCTTTGTTTATACTTGTAGTATGTGGAAAGTATGTAAACCTTGGCCAGGATACAAAGGAGGAGGTAGGGACACAGTTGATTCTATACTGTCGCATTACCCAAGTTGAAAAGTTGTGTCTTAAGGTCTTGTTCATCTGTTGCTTGCAGCTAAACTGGATCCCTGCATACCATCCTTACCTCCTTTTAGGTATACAATAACCAGTTTATGAGCAGAGTGTTTGTAAAGCCTGTCCAACCATGCATCTTTCCTTCTTTGTTGTCAGGATGTTTTATTCCTCTTGTGCTCTAGCACACCGGGGCTGCTGTACTGCATGGTGAGCTCTGAGTGATGAGAATATGCTCAAATAGATACTAAAATACTTACTCAGTGAGATGGCATAGCTCAGGTCTCCTCCAAAACAAAGGACTCAAATCATGTGCACTTGTGGCAGTCTTTAGAAGAGAATGTCTGTATAGTCTGGAATCTGTCACAGATAATGCATAGAGACTGAAACGTGGATATTCTGGTTTTCTTCTTAAAAAGGAGATTTTCCATAATTCTGGAAAATTAGTGAGCAAAAGGAAGGAAAACACATTGTCTTCTTACTTCTTCTGTTGGTGAAATTAAGACAAGTAAGGTTTCTGAGGAACTTGGAGACTAACCTTGACAAAGTGGTTGTTTCTGTGGAGCCTCTTTACTTTAGAGGCATTTCATTTTCAAATGTTTGAAATGTTGATACTTTTAAGCTGGTAGGTGATTAAAAATGGATTTTCATCATTGTGATGTTTATATAATTTTCATAGTTTTCATCATTTTAGTATTAAAAACATTAATCTCAGAAATCACATTATACAAACAACCCAACAATACAGAGTTTGTTTCAAAGAACTACAAATTCTACTACAAGGTTATCTTTAGAGTTTAGTTTCTGTTTAGATATATGAATTGTGGAAGATGTAGTTTTTAATAACTGGAAAAACTTCAAGTCCCTTCATAGAGACTCCTGAAAAAATTAGCAATTTTCATTTCTGTCCCAGAAAGTATTTTGGTTAATGATTTTTATGTACTCTTGTAGGCAAGAAGGAATTTTAATGAAAATTGTAGGTACATAATTTAAAATATTAGTCTTTTCAGTCAGATTTTTCATCACTAAAATGAATATTACTAGCCAGGTAAATCCATAATGTTTGATTATCCCATGTCTCTTAAGGTTATTCTCTTTTTTTTTTTCTCTAAGCAGTGTCAAGAAATGTATTTTTTTCATTGATTGGCAAAGTTGAGAAGAACATGAATGACTAACAAATTCTGAGTTTTTTGCTGCTGTAAGCAACCTGATCTAGTTGATGACAGTCCTACTTTTTGCAGGAGTGTTGAATTAGATTGTTTTTAAAGGTTCCTATTAACCCAAACTATTCTGTGAGTTTGTGAATATTTACATGGGCTTCCTAGGATGCCGTGTTCAATCCTGTTAGATTTTACAGCACACTGAGTATAAAATGGTGGGCAGCACCATTTTGAAAAGCACTGTTGCATTTCAGGGTAATGTTTGGCAGAAGCAGACAGAGAAAGGAGTGAGGGGCAAAGAAAGATGAAAATGAAGTCATTGGCAGCTGCTACATTGGCTGGATAAATATGCAACAGAAGCACGCTGGATGACAATTTCCAGATCACACAGTAAGAGTTCACTGCTGTCTGTAGCGCCTAATTATTTGTATAATAGATACGTATTTAGGGGCAGAACCTTCTTAAATTCCATAGGAAGCATAATTACAAATTCCTATTACTGTTAGGAATACAGCATCTGAATTTAGAGGCAGTATGGGAGGATTAGAGCAAAAGGAGACAGAAGGTGGTTAAGCAATCTGTTTAGTATCAGTCAGCATATCTGTGTCAGAGCTGGTGACAGAAGCATCATCTTGATCTGTTATCAGGTGCATTTTGTCATGGTACTTTCAGCAAAACTTTGAAGAATTTTCACTTTCTGGAGTGATTTGAGTGTAACTACCATCTATGAGGTAGAGATGAAGAAGGTTTCATAGGAACACTTAAGGTGCTTTTGACAGGAGAACGATGAGCTGACGAAGGATCTGTGGGTTGGGCAAATGGTTTGAAGTGCCAACAAACACAGCAGTGAAGTTCAGCCTGCTGTCTGAGGATTATCATGAAGCTGAAGGTGTGCATACTTCCAAGGGACAAGGAAATATGTCACAGCTTTCTGAAAGATTCAGAAATTTGGGCCTTCAATGTCATGACATCTAGGTAACCTGTGTAGTGACCCTGAAAACAAGCAGCTGGTGTAGAATGAATATTTAAGACTGTCAGGTGGGAGGGAATTTTGTGGCCATGTAATCCTTCTTTGTGCATGATAGCTCAAGGACTTCTTGTTTTAATGTAGACTGTATGTCTTCTGTTCAGTGGGACTTGTCTATTTTTCAAGACTTAGAAAAATGAAATATTACTTCTTGAGGTGTAACACTTATAACTCTTCTCAGATAAATATTTCTGTTATAAGTCTCAGTTTGCTGAAGAAGCAGGGATGGGTGTTTTTTACCATGCATGGAAGATTGCAGTTGTCCTAGTGATATTCTTGGAAGTCACATTTTGATAGGCAGCCTCCTTGGTAGAGTCATGGATTAACAAAGTTAACCACTTTCTTCAGCTTCCCTCTTTTATATGCTGCTCCCTCCAGTGGGCTGACACAATGTCACTCTGCACAGGGAGCAGATCACTCTGGAAACTATGAAAAAAGAAACAAGAAAGTTCCCAAGGCACAGTTACTGTTTAAATTCTTCTATTGTCAAGAAGCCACAGTCTAAATTTACTCATTAGAAAGATGCAGCCTGAGTCAGTTATGGCTACATTTTGATCTTAAGAATTCTGGCATACTGTGCTCCACTGCCTTCTTCCCACCTTCTCACTGGCATCCTTCCTTAGCAAACTTGATAGTTTAATCTGAAAGCCAAGGTGGATGTTTTCTAGCATGCAAAGCTGTTATGTCCCTATCACATGCATTAAGGTTATGGCATATAGCTTACTGAAAATGTATTTATTTTAAAGTCATTATTAGAGGCTGGATGTAGCTTTGATCTGGAGGTGGATTAAGGAGAGGCTTCAGGTTTGTGTGTTACTGAATTTGAGTCATCAGCACCCTTAGTGCTCCCCTGCAGGGGAGAGTGCTGCACAGAGCAGGGAACTGCAGGTAACTCAGGCGTCTCCTGAGCATGCTGAGGTAGGGTACCTCTCTGCTCTTTCATTGTGTCTTTGCCAAACAATATCTTGCTTTGGGCCACATTTTTTTCTTGTTTGCTCTATGGAGTGGCTGACCTTAGGCAACTTAGTTTAGTTAATTAAACTTTACTAAATCTTTCTATACTGAATTGTGTCTGTCTGCTAATCCCTACAGATCCGTGTTTTACATTTGAAAGAACTTATTAAAAATGAGCCAAAAACTCAAGATAGGAACAACTTTGAGGATTTTTATTTTGGTGGTTTTACTGTAGCAGCAATGTTCAGTGATGTGAGTGTCTGCATAATGTAACACATACTATTCCAAATCTTGCCTTTTTTGAATTCTTGAAGAAACCCACACTCATTAAATAGCTTTCTGTTATGATAACTTGCAGAGAGGACTGCTGTACTCTAGCCTTCCTACTGAGTGACTTCTCATTATAAATCATCTCTTTATGGCTCAAAAATACTGCACTTCCAAACTCCACTCATTAGTGAGACTGGAATGAATTTAATAATAGCTGGCTGTTTGCACCAGAGCTGTGCTAAGGAAAGACTGCTGCATTTATGTCCTTGATGCCCAAACCATGTTTGTAATGCACTGGACCTGAACAAACCAGGAATTACCAAGGCTAGCTCTGTGTGTTTGTGTGTGTAAATGTGGATGAGTACATGCAGGCAACGTTATTTCTGTTTGCACTTCTTCATCTATAAAAATGAGAAATATATTTAAAACAAAGGTTTTGAGAATGGTACTGAATCTATTTAAGAAAAAATAATTTTCTTCCTTTCTTCTAAAAGAGTATGTAATTTTTCATTTCCTTCAGAGAAGCTGGATTGTTTTACAGGTAGACTTATTTGATCACAGATCATTACCTCACAGGAATTATTAGAGATATTTTTTTTCAAGCTAAACAAGATAACTGTGCAGGCTTTCAAGTAAGTTTAGTGTAATTGGTTAAGGGTTTCATCACACCTCTTACAGTACCAGCCACTGACCTCTTTTACAGCTGAGAAGTATCTTTGTATTGGTTCACAGGAGGTTACTACTAATTGACTCATTTCTTCACATTAGCCTAATGGAGAGTAATGACATTCCACATCATGAAGTAAGTTTTGTCATCCATATTCTGCTTCACCATCTTTAATCTCTTTTTATTTGAATTATTGAAGGTTTGGTTTTGTAATATGGAGGTCAGTAAATGCTTTACCTTTTACTCTGTCTCTGATTCAGACTCTAGTAATGTGCTTTATATTTTTAAAAGGCTATGTTTAAATATCCTTTTAAATACACCTTAAAAGGATCCCTAGAATAAGGGGAGAAAGAAATTAACACCAATGTTTTTTATATTGTTTTCTTTATACTTCACATTTAGGGGAACAAAGTAGAGGACATCCTATTCAAGGTATTCTGTTACTTTTATCAAGCATACTTTTGAGGAAATTTTCCATTGAAGTGTTTGCAGTTTTAATTATTGGCTAAATGTTGTTATATTTGAGCATTTTTACTCCTGTGATATCTTTGCAACACTCTTCGCTATCACTGAGCAGTAATTACTTGTGTAGTTAGCCAAGACTGTTTGTTGCAAAAAGTTTAATTTGTTTTCTCTATTCATTTTCAAATAGGTTTTCATTGCCATTTTCTGTTTAGTGTGTTCCATAGGGAAGGAATACAAAAAGCTTCCCCAGTAATTAACATAGAAAACACGAATCTCTCTCTTCTTTAAATTAGTCTTTGACCATAACCAATTCTATTAAAAAGCTTGCAATCTAATGAAAAAGGGGAACAAATTAAATTCTTATTCAAATGGTAGCTTTCTCAGTCTTGCTTCTCAAGATTGCAGTACTTAATGGTCAGGTCTTACAAAGGTTGTTCATTGAAGTTCTTTTTTGAGGTGCTGTTTGTTTGCTTCTTTGGTTTTGGGGGTTTTTTTGTGTTTGGGGTTGTTTTTTGGGGTTTTTTATTCCAGTGTATTACTCTTCAAACTTTCAAGCACATATATCCAGAATTTAACTGCTAGTGATTCATAACTACTTGGTTAGCTACATGGGAAGCAAGACTAGGTTAGGTGAGAAAGGAGGCATGTAGGTATGCTTCAGACTGCTTGTTTTGACTAAGAGTTTGGAAGAAGTTGTTGTCAGTACACCTGGGAACAAACCTTTTCATCAATGGTGGTGACCCACTATTTGTCAGCATTCTTTGTAAATTACCTTTCACCTGCTGTTGGTGGGACTTGCAATCTTGAAGGTGTGTCGTTCTCACTTTTGTTAAGGCTTTCCAAGACTGTTAGTTATTGCTGTTTTGCCTTTAGCTTTTCTGGTTCTGGTTCTTCGTGCTACCCAGTTTTTAAATGGTGATCCTAGTGGAGCATAGAAAAATGAGTAGTTAAACAGAGATTGCATCTAGACTGCAGGAAATGTCCTTCAGGCTGCTATTTATAATAAGCACTGCATCTGAAATAAATGCCCAGTAAGTGACTGATACTGTGTAGTTTATTCCTACTCCTAAAGGGTACTGTGTTTTAACATAATACTTAACTACTTCGGAGTGTCTTTTGGCAGTCCAGTGGTGCCTTTTCATAAATAAATGTCAGGGTGTAGAAGGAAGGTGAGTTTTTTCAAAACAACATTTTAGTTACAACCTAACCTGTATTGTTTGTCCCACAGATAGGTTTGGAGTCACTTAACAATCTTTTCCTTGTCTTGTTAAACTGCTAGATCTGAAAATAAAATAACTGCACAAAAATCAACTTTAAATATTTTTTTAAGGAAATAAGAGTCTACTTGATCTTAAATGAATCTTCCTTAATAGTATGTCTTCTGAGTTAATAAGCAGGCTCTCTGTTTTGCATGGAACTTTCAATACTACTTGTGTTTCTCTTTGAAATGTTGTAGGTTTTAAAGCTTTACTAGAAGAATTACAATTAAATGTCCGAAATTGTAATTTTTTTTTGTTGTTTTTTTTGTTTGTTTTTTTTTAGGAGTATAGTTTCAAGACTAATTTGCTGCTGGCTCTTTTGATATATTTTAAAAGTACAATTAAAACAAAACACCTTGATTTTTTTTTCAGTAGGCAAACAGAAAAATGGAAAAACCCACACATAAGATGCTGGTTGTTATCCATGATCCACTCGAAAATCCTTTTACCCACTGTAGCAACTGACTGCTGTAAACTTGATGGGCTTCCAGCTGATAGCTGTTACACCTAGAGAGGTTGTTCTGTCAGACCTAAACTTGTTATTTTTCCCATGTGCAGAAGTTGGTTATTGATGATGTTCTTCTAGTCAGTGGTAAAGTTGCTTAGTCATTGCTAGAGGCTTAGTCTGGAATTTAATGACATTTTGATCATAAAATCCATTGGTCAGTATGTGTCTATTTACATGCTAACAGTGTGTGTTCTCCTCCCACTGCATATTAAACCACTTCATAGACTTCAATTTTCCTTTATTGCCCTCTTATTAATTTAGAAAACATGAAATGTGCCATTACAATTTTTTGTGTTAGGTTGGTAGGATTGTGATCTGTGCTCTTTGGAGCCAGCCAGCTCTTTGTTTCTTTTTTCATAAGCAGGCCAGAACATTGTATGGAAAAGGAGAAGAAACAGTGAAGAAGAAAAACTGCATATCTATCTATTCCAATAAACAGAGCTTTAGTAAATTGTATTGTCAGGTCAGATTTACTTAATGTGATGAAGGAGATATAAATGATATCATGAGCCTTAGCTGTTGCTACTCATTTTCATGTGTATTTGTTTCTCAAGAGGTTGGGCCAGCTTTTGTGTTCCCAGGTACAGATTTTGTGTTTCCAGTGAGACTGGGGCAAGGCTTCCTTTCTCCTTGGGGCTCTGCAGGCCTCCTGATCCATTTGCTCTGGTGTAATGCTGAACTGTGCTCCTCACCTCAGCTGTGCCACGCATCTGTGAGACTGACCTGCTTCCTTGTAGTCCATGTGGCAGTGGTAGAAGGAAACTGATTCCATTTTACACAGCTGGAATCTTCTTTAGGTTCCTTTTGAACTTAAATTACCCTGTTGTGTTGCTCTATCCATTTCCTTCTTTTATTTCTGAAAGATCTGTGTTGGAACCAGATCCTTTTAGGATTTATTAGTATTGAGAAGAGTGGACGGATTACTTCACGTAACTTGGAGGATGTGCTTTCATTTGTAGCCTCAGTACAGTGTTTAGCTTTCTAGCTGTTTGTGATCTGTGATGATCCCTTATGCTTCTCTGAAGATGAGTCAATTAAATTACTTGCTCCATTTCTCTTACTTGTGTACCTTTAAGAAAACAGTGTTGCCCCTGCCTTTTATACAAGTTTATTTTTCTTAACATTTCTCTGTTATTTCAAAATAATTTTGAACATACTTGCATGTTCAGTGAACTCTTGGTGTTTTGTCTAGCTTGGAAAGTGCAGCACTCTTCCCTCACTGTAAAACCTCTGGATGAGGCAGTACTTGTTAAATGAAATGCAGGTGTGATGACCAGCTTTCTACCTGTGCAGTGGTAACA
>NW_005054310.1:509476-516202 GCF_000277835.1 Geospiza fortis | reverse complement strand
TGATCCCAATGGCTTTCTAATCTCCTGTGTAAAGTTCTTGCTGCTGCAGATAGATGGAATAACTCTGGGTAGATATCCATAGCATCACCCTTGTTACATAGCATTTAGTTATATGGACTTACAGAAAGCCTTTTCTTGCACTGATCATGGAAACAGATTTATGAAGCTGCTGTATATTCATACTGAAATTGGCCAAATATAAACTTTCTAATACAGATTTGAGTATTACAAAGCAGGCATTCTTTATTGCAGTGCTGGGAATTTGGAGGATCCTTCCAGTAATCAACACTTCCTGAGAGTTGGGTAAACAGAATTCTTATCATACACACTAATCATTAGCTATCCCCACTTACTTGATATATATGTAGTACATTATTTATGTAGTCACAGCCTATCAGAAGTCCTTTTATGGTTCTTTGGGGTCTTCTTTTGTGGTCTTCACTGCCCGGTGTCCTATTCAGGTGGCTTTTCCTTGAGCCCCACTTTTGAGTAAGTGTGATATCACTTTATTGTTTTGTTTTGTCAGCCTTGCAGAGTTGAGCTGGCATCCTGCTTAGGTTTTGACTTCTGTTTGCCTAAGTTACATCTTTTATCTACTTCTCCAAGGCTTTGTTGTTGTGTTCTCCTGTCCATATCAAGTCCTTCTGCTTTTGTACTATCTCCAGTCATTCATGCAGATTTTGATCTTAATGCAGTCTATCTTTTCCCCTGCAGTCCTTATAACTGTTTTTCAATGGAGAGGTTAGAGTTTTTGTGGTTTTGGATTTTTTATTTATTTTTGTTTTGGTACTTAAAAAATCATATTAAAGAATGAAGGATTTTAGAGTGAGACTTCGGCAATTTTAAATGCCAGTATTTATAACTCTAATTAATGTAAGGCAAGTCAGTAGTAATAAGGACTGTTTAACTTGTGCTACAGGCTAATTTCGATAAAACTATGTACAGATAATCTTTAGCTGTTTTGTGAATGCACTTCCTTGTTGGAGAAAATTGTGTGAGGTCTTAACACTGGAAGTAAATGTCATTAAATATGCACAGTTGGTCCCAATATTGGACAAGCTGTTGACAGAATTCCAACTCTGAGGAAAAACACACCTTCAGGTCAGTTGTTGCATCACCAATGAATATGAGTAAACCTCATTTAGTGGGTCATGCAAGCAGGAACCCGCAGGCAGGTGGTCAGACAGCATTAAAGGCCACTTCCATCTCAGTACTGTGACCCAGCAGGAGTTGTAGCAAATAGCTTCATTCCTGGGGGGGGAGATGTTTTTTAATTGTAGTTTGGCTCCAACTTGGCAGATCTCTTATCCAGGAACCTCTACCTACAGTGGGAAGAAGATGCTGTAAGTCTAGTGATCTGGCAGTGTTTTAGTACTTTTGGAAGTCCCAGTTTTCAAGCCAACATATATTTAAGGAACTCCTGGAAAAGAAATTCCTGTGAGTAATGCCTGATGACACATCTTTCATCACGGTATCTCCTGAGTTCTAAGAATAACATTTTGTGTTTGATGATTTTAATTTCTGGACTGTCTCAATCATGTGCCATATTTAATGCTGTTTGTGAAATGGACAATGTGAGGTTAAAAGAACAGTGTCTTTTGAAAATGCTTTAGATACCACTTAGGAGATGACTGAATTTTGGCAGTGGCTGTCCAGTTAAGAAATCTGCTGCAGTGCCTTATTTAAGGGCAATATAATGAAGTGAGGAATTAGGATTTAATGCAAGGGAAATGTGCAATGTGGGTGGGTCATGCAGATGGATTTTGGTAGGGTGATGAAAAAGGTTTCTACAGTCAGAAAGACTAAAATTGCAGTGGTGGTACTTGCCTGTTAGCAGGCAGGAGATATCTGATCTAAATCAGTGCTCATTTTTTTTCCTCAGATGAAAATGGCTACTTATGAAAGGTTAGAGGATTTATGGGGGTGTCAAAACGTATGGCAGATGGGCTGGATTAGGACTCATGAGTATAGTAATCCAAATCCTTTCTGCCAAGCATTACAGAGGATCTCTTCTGCTCCTGGACTGCACTGAATGTACACAATCAGATCAGAGTAGCAAAGGCTGTCAGGAGGCTCAGAAGGGTTACTAGTGAAAGTGCTTGTCTGAGCAGAGTTCATTTTGAAAACACTTCCTTTGCAGGCAAAAGTCCACTGGGGGACTGGCTGTATTATTTAATTTTAATAAATTGCTGGAATGATTTTCTTCCAAGCCTTAAAGAAAGTAAAGCAAAATACGTGCTAAACCTTTCTCATTATCTGTGACTATATTAGCACAGAGGGATAAAAGCTATGCAAAAATCATGAATGTTGAGAGAGGGAAAAAAGGGGAATCAATTTGTTTTTCCCTTCTAGGCCAATGCTGTCTGTGAGATTTGAAAACTGAAAACTAAAAAAAAAAAAACAGAAAAAGGAAAAAGACATCATATTTTTAATTGTTGTGACAGATGTTTAAGTGTTAGGGACAGATTTTTCTTGCCTCTAGACTAAGCCTTCTCTGAAATCTGAAAATTCACAATGGTGTGTCAGTGTTATACAGGTTATTGCTAACTGTACTTAACTTGTAGGTAATTTTAAAAGGTTGTAAAGGTACTGACTATTGAAAAGATCCATGTCTGAAATCTGGGGAAGAATGCAAACCATTTTTGTCTGAGGCAGCAACAGGAAATTTGCACTTCACTCCTGATGTCAGTTAACCGAGTTTAAGAATCTACCAGAGCTCAGTCTCCACTTGACTAGTGCCGTACAGCATGATGAATAATGATGATTATGCTGGGGTGGTGAACCTACTCAGACATCTCTGAGCTCTATGAGTGAGTGCTTAGATATTTCATTTGAAAATCATGTAAAATGATTTAAAAATAGTAAAAAATAGTTTTTTTACAACATGACACACAAACCTGTGTATGGATAATCTGTGTTCTTTATAAAAACCTACAAGTGTGAGGATCCAGATATTACAGACCTTAAGTGTAAAGCTTAAAAGAGAGGCTGCAAGTAGTTACTCCAGCAGTGAAGATTGATTAGCTCTGAGCTACAGATTGTTAACATTTTTGGGATAGAAGCAAGAGGCAAACTTCTAGTTGTTAGTATTTGGTTAACATACGAGGAAGACCTGAAAATTTTTAGTAGGTTTCACTATTATCCATGAGGAATAGCATATTGCACTCATGTGGTTTTGTCAGAGAACTTTGTAATGTGAACTTTCTTGACATTTAATTGAAAAGGTCAATGGTTAGGACTTCAGAAAAGTGGGATTTTCTTCCAGTTGTTAAGTATTAACAAAATAACAAAGCAGCCTAATCAGTCCATGGAAGCTCACTTTTCATCTGTTAATCAAGTTTCACTTCCTTAATATTTGGGATATCTTAATCTTTCAAGTGGTATATTGCCTTCCAGAAAAGACTATTTCTAACTCAAACAAGCAAAAAATACTATCTTTCACTTCCCAGCTTCTTTCTGTTTTAGCAGCCTCCTCGTAAGAGATTCATAAGAAGGATGTATGAGAGAGCAAATAGGTCATGCTTAACATTTGAGAGTTGTTTATGTGTATGTTTGAAGGAAATGAGTTTGAAAATTATTGAGCCAGAAGGGTGGGCAGAAAAAATTTCATGTAGAAAACTATGATGAGAATGGGCAAGTTAAACCTGGGACATGAGATTTTACTGTGAGGACATACATGCAAATCCATGAAATCTGAATAATCTTTTTATTCCAAATGTAAACTTAGTTGGGAGTTTCAGTGATAACAGCTTTATATTACACAGCTTTATAACAATAAAAGCATTTAAATAGTTTTGGCAGGCATGGATGAAACCGTATGTGAAGTGAATTGTAAGGTATTACCCAGTTTACAAATAAAGTAAGTTGTTCTAATAGGCTTTCCAGGGAATGTAGTTATCATGATGTGTAGATCAGGGTTTTGGCTGATATATTACCAAAGCATTGTGGATTATCCAGAATGTAAAAAAGCTAGTAAATCAAATTGGTATTAATATGGCAAATTAAATCTGGACCCAGGCTTTACTTTATGTATAAAAAGTGCCAGCATTTTTTACATGTTCACTATCCAAGTGCATGAATGTTTCCATTATAAATTTGTTTGTTCCCTGCTAATGCCTCCATTAAATTTCATAATGTAGCATAACTGAATGAATGAATCTCACTGATGTTTAATATTTAAACTTCACAAGGAGGAACTCTACAGAAATGAGAAAAGACATAAATTTCTTCCTGATACATTATAAGATAAACTATAAATTATCATTACTAGACTGTGTCTTCTTAGTAGAATATCAGCAAACTGTAGAAAACTATTAGTAATTAACCTAAAATGGAGCAACACAAACATCTGTAATTTATGATATCAAGAGTTGATCCCACCCACAAAGAAGAAAAATTAGTTGTTTTGTAGAAATAAGATAAAACATTCTACTGTTAGGTTCTGCTTCTGAATAACTAAGTAAACATTGAATAATCATCCCACAAAATTGTAGTATGAGATGGAAAAAACAAACCAAATAAAATGAAAAATGATTGACAAATAATTCTTTCTAATAATGGGGAAAAGATAATCTAAGCACTTAATCTGTATCCGTAACTATTTGGCAAATAGGTTTTTTTCTTTCCTTACAAAAGGTATCTGAGAAATTGAAAATAAAAACCCCATATATTTTAGCTTTTACATAGAGAGAGTAATGCAAACCAGCTTTCATTTAGGGTGCCCATGGAATCAAGAGCAGAGCTTACCCAAGAAGCAGCTTCTGCTGGAAAATGTTCTGCTATTCCATAAATAAGTGCAGATCCTTCAAGTTGCTAGCATGATGACATTGGTAGGTGGAGTTAGCTGTGTCCTTCCCATAATTTTATTTAGATACATATAAAGATGTGAAAGGTTTTGGAGCGTTTATTATGGTGTGCTTGAGGAAAAAACCCCAATGTGTTGTTTGGCTCTGAGATCACAGAATCGTTAGGGTTGGAAAGGACCTCTGGAGATTGTCCAGCTCAAATCCGCCTTCCAAGGCAGGGTCACCTAGAGCAGGCTGTCCAGGAAAAAATCCAGGTGGGTTTTGAATATCTTCAGAGAACAAGAATCCACAACATCCCTGGGCAACCTGTTCCAGTGCTCTGCCACTCTCAATGTAAAGTGGCCCTTCCTCATATGGAGGTGAAACTTTTGTGTTTTATAGAAAATGAAATGGGACTTTGGAGTAGGTAGAGCTGAATGCTCCAAGTTAATAGGTAGGAGCTAGGAGACCTAAATACGGAATCTGCATCTGTTTTCCTCTCTTGCTTTCTTGGAAATTTTTATCGGTTCTCTAGTGAAATGCCTCGGAGAGAGACTTTGATTGAAGAAAGTGGATCTGGAACATCCTTCAGACTTTAAATCTAGCTAAGGCAAACTCATGCTTTGGTCACAGCCAGAAGATTATGTAGGAACTAATGTAAGATTCCATAATCTCCTCTAAAATAAGAGTTTCAAAAGCTTTATACAACTAAATCTTAAGAAAGGACTGACAGCCCTAAAATATCTGAAGGCTTGACTGTGATGCATTCTTGATAGAGCTTAAATGAAAGAGTCGTTTCCTTTAGTCTGTAGTCAACAATGTACCCCAACATGGCGCGATCCAAATGTCAGAGATGGAGATCTATTGTGTTTGTTTCCATTACTGAAAAAGAGTTCTATCAGATATTTTTTTGGTTGTTGCATAGAATTTACACAAATAAATACCTAGTGTTGATTTATGCTGGTTTTTTTTTCTTTCAGAGAAAGAATTTGACCCTATTCTTCAGCATTGGTTTATTGACCTCCTGGGGAACTGCACTGCTGGGTGTTCGCTTGTACTGGATGGGCAACAGGCCCCCAAGTTTTTCTAATTCTGACAATCCAGCAGCTGACTCAGACAGTTTTCTCACACGTACCCTGACCTTCTTTTACTTGCCAACCAAGAACCTCTGGCTGTTGCTGTGCCCAGATACCCTCAGCTTTGACTGGTCTATGGATGCTGTGCCTCTTCTAAAAGCAGTCAGCGACTGGAGGAATCTACACACTGTGGCCTTCTATGCAGGACTCCTCCTCCTTGCCTACTTTAGCTTGAAGGGCTCCAACGATGAGAGAGAATTCAATGGGAAAACTGCAATGAATGGCAAGCAAAATGCTAATGGGCATAGCTGTCACCCAGAGATGGAGTACAAGACACTGGAGGTGAAGTCAAGCTTTGCATCAAAAGAAGAGAATGGCCTAAAAAAGCATGAAATTCACAAACTGCAGCTTCCTTCAACCGAGAACATTGTCATTCTTTCTCTCTCTTTGTTAATAGTGCCCTTCATTCCTGCCACAAACCTGTTTTTCTATGTTGGCTTTGTAATAGCAGAGCGTGTGCTGTATGTTCCTAGTATGGGCTTCTGCCTGCTGGTTACAGTAGGTGTCAGGGCCCTTTATGTCAAAGCCCAAAAGCGCTTTCTGAAAAACTTGGTTTTTTGTTCCACTGCTGCATTAATTGTTTTCTATGGACTCAAGACTGTTGTCAGGAATGGGGACTGGCAGAATGAGGAGATGCTGTATAGGTCAGGGATAAAAGTAAACCCTGCTAAAGGTGAGTTTTGCTCTTTATGGTGAATGTTTTACTTATTCCTGTCTGTCTTTGCCTTTGAATTGTCTGATTTTACTAGCAACATCTAAAGAGAATACTTTAAGAAATGTAATTTCAAGTTGCAGTGGTATGTGCA
>NW_005054310.1:503608-509451 GCF_000277835.1 Geospiza fortis | reverse complement strand
GTGTTACAGGTTTGGCATTTTCATGGAGAAAAGGAGACCCTAAGGTAAGGGGATACTTTCTTTTTCAGTAGTATTAGTTCTGTGTTTTGAAATTAAAGATGCATTATTAGTATTATAAAGCCCACCCTGGTGTTTTTCCATTTGGAATCTGGTATATAGCACACTAATGAACATTTTTTGTGAGTTTACCAAATGTTCTGTTTTCTCTGATTAGAAAATATAAGAAGTAGTAAAGGACAGCATCAGGGAAGTGCTATTCCTTTATTTCATCTGATGCAAATAACGTCAATACTACATAATAAAAATGAGGAAGTGAGGTCAGGTATAATTCCGCCTAGGAAATTACTGTAGTTCCCCTTGCCTACCAGTATTGTAAAGAGTTATTGTCAAATACTTATGCCTTCCTGCTCATGTGTAAATATCAGCTATTTGTAACATTGCCCAGCCACGTCTCAAAGGTTATATCTATGCTGTAATGAGATGTGACCACAGCTAGTGTAAACATATCCAAACAGGCAGTAAACCTGCCAGTTTAGGTATCAGTAACAATGTTTAGCTGTAGCTCTGTGGTTTCAAGCATGTATGGCAGATCCAGCTTGGATCCTGAACTCCGTGCTGCCTGGCTGTACTGCTCTTGGCACAAATGCAAGTTTATATGAGAATGGTCAAAATATCACCTGTGAGTGCAATGTAGACCTTGACTAAGCCTTCCTTATTCACAGTTCATCAGAAGTGAGAATGGATTAGTTGATTGCTTTGCCTATCTGTGAAAGAAAAATTTGACCGCGCTTGAGTTTTTTCAGTGCTCTGCTCAGAAACCCCCTATGTGATGCAAAGCCATCTTCTGATAGAGTTGTGCATTTTGATTAGACAGCTGTATCGTGCCATAGTCTAAAAGCTGTGATAGTAAGAGGCAAATGCAGGTGGTTACTGTGAGCTGATAGAGAGTGAAAAAGTAGATTCGGCAGATAAAATGCCCAGCAAAGCAGCATTTTAGTAGTTTGTCAGTCTGATTTTGTAACTCTTCTTCATATACTTTTTCACCGTAGGAAAATTACTGAACTTGTTGCTGCAGTAAGTGAGTTTTTTAAATTGTGAACAAGCACATCCCATTTGTTTTACTTTTTTTTTCAAAACTAGCGCAGGAGAGCAAGAAATGAATTAACTGAACAGTGAGCCAGCACACCAGAGTGATTATATGAAGCACTGAGAGGTACAAGTTTAGTGACAGTATAAAACTCGTATTAAAACGCTGGAATTCCTTGGAAAGAAAAGTTAGTTAGTTGGTTAGTTAACGCATGTTCAATTTCTGTCCTTGGTGGAGATGCCCAGACATTATTAGTTGTCTGCTTGCAATGAGGCAGATTTTGTGATCAAAAAAAAAAAACCAAAAAAACCAACATGCTTGTTTCTGCCCAATAGTAGGATTGGCTGCAGCATTGTCTGGAAATTAGACTACTGGATATTATGCTCCCAGGAGACAAGATGAGCTGTTTTCATCTACACATCTCAGTATGCACAGACTCGTGTGTACATGATCATCTGGTTTCTTGCCATATAAGCTGACATTAAGTGTCTTGTAAGATGTGTGAAAGCAAAGACAGTATGTCAGGCAGTGATACAGACATGACTGAGCTGACTTAAATAAATCTGCTTAAAATATCTTGTTAAACTTCTGCTGAATATTTACTAGCCACTACATTGCAACAAGGCTGGGTATACGACACCCCTAGCTAATGTGACCTGTCACCCAACTCTGTTCATTATTGTAAATATTTCTAAAATTATCCTTGGCTTTGACTATGCTAATCTATTTTCTATTTCTCTTGTAGTCAGGCAAGCCTGACTGGGCTAGACTGGCTGCCCATCCTGCCAAAGCATTAGGAGATCAACAATTCAAACTACTCTTCAGTAATTAAATGAGGTTGACATAGGAAAAATAATTTATTTTTGTTTGCCTCTTTTTTCTAGTTTTATGAATTCTAGTGATAAATAGGCTATTCAAAGAGTGGGACGATGGGCTGCTCAGTCAAACAGTAGAGTGGAGAAGTGTTTTCCTTATTTTTAGGCTACTAAGAAGAAGCTGTCACTCCTCATTTCTTTGCTTTCCTCAGTTTGTAGCAAATTTCTCCTCAATAGTATTTTCTTACTTCTGAAAATTGTGGAGTAGCAGGATAATTTTCCCTGATAGTCCTGCATTTTCTTTCATCTCCTGCAAAGAGCTTCTTCTGAACAAGAACTGCTTCTGTCATAATCTCAAAAACGAGGCATCCCTTGAAAAACTTACAGTGTGGAAACTGATAAAGAAGTACGAATCTGTGAAGACCAGCTTTACTAAAGCAAAAATATGAGTGTTTTGTTCCAGATCCATCTGTATTCTGGCCTAGCAGGCTGAATGCCACTGATGGCTGACTGCTGTGCAACACTGAGCTGATGTGCTGTAGTCATAAGGGCATTTGCTGAGGCAAGCTTTTAGCATGGGTGCATTTGTGTACTAATGTGGCTGAACTGCTTTGGAAATGGAGATGTCTCATTTGGTGATGGTTTATTGCCAGGTCCTCTGTGTTGTGATATGTGTAAGACTATAATCTTATCTGCTACTGTGGGACTTTGAGGCAAACATATTCAGCAGCTTCTCCATCTTCAGTCCTCAGGGAAGAAATGGGTGATAATCACCTCACTGGTACTTTCTTCTGGTCCCTTCAGGGGTACCTTGCAGGTAGTGCTGGCAGAGTCGTGTTCTGCCGCAGGTGAGAAAGCCTCTACTCCTGCAGGCCTTTCTGCAGTTTACATTTCTCCAGGCTGTTTTTGTCAATCACTGACAATGTGGGAAAAATACTCAAAAGCATGAGCATGGATTATCTCTTAAAAAAACCTGAAAATGCACCGTGGGAGAGTGAAGTGAGAAGAAGGTTGTGAAGCTGCCTCCAAATTACCCTGTGTGTGCCAGCTTTCCTGGCTGCCTCACTGTGTGGCAGGCAGCTGCCATCCCTCGGCTGAGGGAGTCCTTGTGAGGACTTCGGATGCTTTAGCTGCGTCTTTACTGGTCTTATTCTGCTGTTCTGTTTATGACTAGTATTTCAAATAACTTTAATGTGATCCAAGCAGTACCTTGTTACGGTTTGTCAGCACTTGAGGGAGAAATATGCAAGACTGACTAATTTAGTTTATGGATTCTGAAGTGGGTGTGTACATGTTTCAACCGTAGGGAGGGAAAGACACAAGTGTTTCTCTGTTCTGCCTTCAACTTAATGAGCAGCCCAAGTGATATAAAGCCATTCTCATTATCTGAATATTCTCTTATAGCAAAGGAAGCCTCCCGAAGTGTAAAAACAAACAAAAAAGTTAAAAGTGGGTGGTACCTGTCACGTCTTTTTCAGTTAGACTGAGGGTCATTCTGTGGTGATGATTACCTCGTGTTTAATATAAAATTGTAATGACACACAAAATAATTGTGCTTATTATGCCTCATTAACTCTAGTTTTCCCTGTGGTACCAAAAATAAGCTTCAAAAAGCATAATCTTCCTCTGGGCCTTGCAGTCCACATCTGAACGTGGAAGATCATTATGATATATTTCCTATAGCTGGGACAGACATTGATTAAAGAAGTAGAAAATAGAGAGGTTTAAACTGCTGGACTGCCACAGAGGTATTAGTTGCTTGGTCATATTTACTGATGAAATTTTAATCACCTGGTACCATTACATTTGCAAGTAGGCTTTGAGGATCCTTCCAGGAAATAGTTGACCTGCTATACAGAGCAGATGCTTAACTAAAAATTCACCTCAGTTCAGTGAGGAAAAACAGTTACTATATTTTGTACTAAGCTAGGTGGAGAAACTGTATTTCCCACAAACAATAAAGATGCAATAAAACATTATTTTTAATTATTATTATTTTTGAATCACTACTGGTGACTGGAAACCAAAGGAAATGAAATCTATTTTAAGGTACAGCATTCTTCAGATATGCTTATTATTAAGAGCTTATGTTATGCTGACAATATCTCCTCTAATACCTTTAGAGCTTTCAATAGCTATTGCTGTGACACACAGCTTGTTGTTCACTACACGTTTTTTGTACCTCTTAAGTATAGCAGTGTGTGTCCTAATAAATATCACACTGGGTATTTAAAAATAGTTTGAGCATTTGGAATTTGCCTTTCAGTGTTTTGGTGTGTATATTCAAATTTTTTATATGTAGCTTGTCAGTAAAACTCCTACCAGTTTTAGCCCAATAGCCCAAAATACTGCTCTGTACAGTAGTTATTTCTTTCTCCTTAGGCTCATTTAATGTCAATAATAAAATAAACAGTGTGATTAATATAACATTGCACTGAATAGAAAATGTGAGTTTGGGGGAAAAAGGCTTGAGAGGGAAAGTGATTTCAGTGCACAGATTGCCATATAAAACATCAGACTAAACATATAAAACCTGCTGATAAGTACACTTAAAAGTTTTGTGTATTATCACTGTTAAGAAATACCAGTGATATGAGCATACCATCTGGAGTTAGGTATTCATGAATTAGTTTTAGTTTTGCTAATTAAATCTTCTTTAGTCTTTGAACAAACCTCTTTAATCTCAATTTTTCTCTCTGGAATGGAGCTCATATTACCTATTACCATAAGAGTAGAATTTTTTTTTTGATGGTTCATGGTTGTTTTAAAACCTCTTTTTATTTATAGCAGTATAATATCCCTCCTAAGCCAATATGTATCAGAATATACAGTCATGGTGATTCTTGACATACTTTTTAGTTAATGTTTTTAGAAATTGTCAGAGAAACATAGTAACAAATAATCATCCATTTTCCCAATATCTTTGCCAGAACTTTATGATACTTAAGTCTTTTTTGACTAAATGTTGCATGGATATTTTCCTTTACTTCTATAATAATTTTCAGCTTTAGCTACTTTTTAAAGAAGAAATTACTTTAAGGTATATCATCTTTTAATGGTGAAAATGTTTCCAGCCACCAGTAAGAACCTTTGTAACAGCTACTGTATGGTCAATACAATGATCTTATTTAGGTAACAAAATCATAGGTTAGAATTACGCATTAAAAGTATCATTTATAATATATAATGTTATATGGCTATGTAAGTCTTTTGTACAGGAATTATGCAGGATATACCATGATAAATCTGGGGTCTCTGTTCATAAAAAAAACATCAGAAATTGAAGGGTAAATGTTCTACAGGATTTTTCAAAGTTCTTAAAATGAATTGGAAATATAGTTTTATCTGCAACTCTTAAAAGCTTGTTTTGGTTTAGGAATACTGCTCCCCAAATCAGTGTCCCCACCCAGACTCTCCCAAATGCTTTCTCCATCTTGCAGGTGATGGGAGAATAACCTTAGGGTCTGGCCATGCCTGCCACAGTAGCTGGGACTACAGGCACCACCTTGCCTGGCTCCTGTCAAAAAAATTAACCCTGTTCTGGTCAGAACTAGGACGCAGCTTTAAAAGAGTTAGCTCAAATGAATCACATAGAGTTGTTTGAAATAAAAAGCATACTCCCTGAAAATAGTGTGGGGCTCTCTAAATGGATGGTAGTGCTGCTCTGGATGATTAAATAGTGTAGAAGGAATGGCCAATTGTAAGTTGTTTGGGAAACAGCCATAGTTATTTAGGGCAATTGAGCATGCCACAGGCAGCCCTCCCTCAGCAAAACAGTCTGGTTATGCCAAATACGGTGGAGAGCTGAAGGAAAGTGGTTTACAGTTCAATTCAAACTCTGAATTTATTCTGCAGTGACAGTGTTCTCTCTTCCAGTTCTTTAAAAGTGCTGTAATTTCCTCTGAAACCCAAGTCAGTGTGTGATGTGCTTCTTCAGCAGG
>NW_005054310.1:471527-503595 GCF_000277835.1 Geospiza fortis | reverse complement strand
TTATATTCTTCCTTTAAATATGTGTAGAGGTCTGGAAACAAGGATTTATTGTTTTCCACTTGGATTGTAGTGCAACAGCATCTCTCATCTGTGAATCTTAAAGTGCAGGGGGATAGGAAAGAAAATATTATTAACTAATAGTTAGGCTTTTTTAAAGAAACAAACATGAGACATTGAGACATGGGCCAATCAGACTGTTATGTCTTCCCCTGTCTTCCCCAAGATGCTCTGCAAAATCATTCAACAAGCTCATCTGGGCTAAAAAACTACAGTGTAGGGGGAAAAACCCCAAACAGGCCCAGTCAAGGAGGAATCAGCTTTGGCAAAATGAATTTTTGTAGCATATCAAGCAAAATGGCATAAATGGTTTTTTTTGGGTTTTTTTGGGGGTTTTTTTGTTTGTTTTTTTTTTTTCTGCCAGAAAGTGATAGATTTTCTTTTCCAGTTTGATTAAAAGAGAGACCTTTGGTCTGTATTTGTGTATTTGTGTGTTCTGCAGAATTAGCCTGAGGTTTTTTTCAGAGAAAGAGTTACTTCTAATTAGAGGAAAATGAGATTATCTGGATTGGTTCTCGAGCAGAGCATGTTTATTTAAGTGCATTAGATAATAGTCCAATTGTTTCATTATTTTGTCTTCTTTTCAGAATTTGACAATTGGAAAAATTCCTCCTTATTTAAAATTTTTACAGTGAGTTACATGTCATCATTTTCCTACCTGTAATGGATTTTGTATTGGTACATATTCAGGTCCACTTACATAAATCTGATAGAGAAACTAACCTTTATATGGACAGTGCAATAATCTACATATATGCCTTTTTATACTGCTTGTGGTAGGGTAAAGTCCTAATGTAGATAGATAAGTACAAGTATTTTAAGATTTCAAATACCCCTCCTTTGTAACAGGGGGTTTTATTACTTTAGCCTGAACTGTCATCATTGCCAATCCTCATGCATCCAAAAAGTAAATGATGGCTGATGCCATTACAGTGTGCACAAGAGGCTTCATATAGTTCTGTTTTAAATTGCAGAGAAGATCATGAAATAGAATGACTGAGTTCTCAATGCCATTTCCTTCTCTTTCCTTAGATCCTGTAACACACTGAACTTTTCTTTGAGGTCTTAAAATACAGAAGGTATTTTGAATATGGACCGATAAAGATGCTAGTTAATAGTTGTAGTGTCTTTAATTAGTTTCACTGGTAAATGAAGGAGGTTATTTTATGACCTGCCTTCCTTCCTGCCACCTATATTTGCATACCAATGGGGATATGTATCAGCTGGCAAAGCTTCACAGGTTCTTGTCTTGCCTTTCTAAGCGATTTAAAGCAAAACAACCAAAACCAGACAACTTGAAGTGTTATGAAAAGCCCGCTACCTGCATATGAAGTAATTTGCATTTTCCAAGTCTTACATATGTCATTTGAGCACATGTGAAGATTCTCTTGGTTTGACAAACCCAGATGCTGATTTTCTTTTCGGTATGGCTCCTCTGGGATGTTCCCAGGACGCTGTGCTCACTGTTCCCCTTTTCTGGAAGGAAGCCAACGATGATCCATCTACTCATAGCTTGGAGGACCAGGGCTGACATTTCAGTGCATCCTGCCATTGCTGCAAGAGGCTGGCTTGCAGTTCATCACTTGGGACATAAGTGATAATTTTGAATGAATCATAGATAATTTTTTTAAAAGCCTACTGTTAAGAAGGTTACATAATTTGACAAATTTAGTACATGGTCCCCTCTTTGCCTGAGTCACTCTGAGGCTTTGAAGAGTTCCTCAGGGCTCATCCTGAGATGGCTGAGATGCACAGGCATGTCCTCTTGTTCCACTTGTATTTTTCTGCTCCTTTCATTTTCTTGCATGATTTATATCCATTACCTCAATTAAATACAGTTCCTCGTATAATGAGAGTTTCAGATCAGCACTGTTCACAGCTCTGTTCCTGACCATTGTGAAGTTCAATGGAATGGGAGCTTTGTGGCAGTAATGTCTTATGATGCTCACATACTTGCAATGCACACTTAGCTAACAAAGCTGTGCAAAGGTGTGATTGGGCTCTGCTGTGAACAGAACAGTGAGTAGATTAGATGTTAAAGGTACTGTAGTCATCCTTTTCTCATTGTTCTCCCTAGCCTGGATCAGTTTAGTTGTCTGATTGATACGATACTCTTCACAAAAATCATTTTAGCATGAGGGAGGTTGTGACGAACTTGACTGGCTGTAGGGTGGTAGGTAATGGTGAAGCCAAAGAACAGGAGCAGCTGCTCAGTCTCTCAGGTTCATTGAGCTGTCAGAACCACTCTGCTATCCTTTGAGGAGGAAGAGTTAATTTCTGTAACATAGAGGATGAAGGGGGTGTATCAGCAGTAGAACAGGCCATGAGTTCACATTCGTTTGCATCAGGGTTTCAGAACTGAGAAAAAGACCAAAGCTCTGCCTGCCAAACGTGGGTTGGTTAGTACCCATGCTGACATGTTGCTGGATAGCTTTCAAAGCAGTGCATAGTTTTCAATTCTGCTTTTCTTTCACCTGCTGTCATTACAAAAGCCCTGCAATTGATCAACAGATGAACTGTTGAGCAAATGCTATAAATAACAACCCTAATAAATAGAAGAATATGTAAAAGTTAAGAGGTGATAAAGCTCTAACACAGTCTGTCTCAACATTGCCACATACCCATCGATATAAAAAAAAATCAATGTGCAAAGTAGATTAAATGCATAAATTATGGTTATGTAGAAACCATTAACCCTTTAAGAAACAAGAAATTGGGCAATTTTGTGGTTAAGTTAGCAAAAGGAAGTAACTTGATCAAAATGTTCTATTAATGAGTGAAGTTTTTAGAGGAATATTATTGCAAATTATATGCATGAATTTATTACATATTTTGATAAAAAATCGTTATTCCTTTGGAATAACAGGAAAAATATAAATAGCTTATACAAACTGTAGTACAGAAGTTAAGCAAAAACTGTCCCACTTTGAAAGTAGCGACATGTAGCATTTAGCTGAATTTTTCCATTCTCAAACCATGTAATAAACATGATCTGGTTGATCTTCTTGCTGTCTTTGTGAGTGGTAGTGGCTCTGTTTTGTTTTAGATGTTGAACTCTTTTCATTACGTTTTTATGAGTCTGCAGTTGAACTTTCAGAGGCTTTCTTGGGGAAGCCTGCCATTTCTCTGTTGGTGAAACTGTTTCCCTCTTGAAGAAAAAAGTGAAGGTTTTTCTTTTGGGACCAGCATCACTTCATCCTTAAACACTATGGAAGAAAAAAATTGAGATTCTAATTGTCATGCATTTGCTTCTTTTTCATAAACAAATCAGAAGAAATGTGGAATGATTTTAAACAGAGGGAATGCAAACTTGAACTGCTGTTTCTAATTTCACAAGCTAAAGAATCATAAATAATACACAAATATCTGTAAAGCTGTATAGAGGTTTTCTTGGCTTGATGTGCATTTTTCTGTGAGCTAAAGGTTCTAGTTTAGAACTGCTGACAAGTTGATTACAAATTACTGAGCTGTTCCCTAAATACTTCAGTCTTTGTTCAAGTAGTTTGTTTTACTCAAATAATAATCTAGTTCACACTCCTTAATGCATTGAACAATTTGTGGAATAACTTATGTGGTTAAGTTTTATGGGATAAGGCGAGAACAGTATTACCAAACATCAGCAATTTCATGTGTATAGTGAATGTCACATATTAATTTTTTTAAGTCTTGCATTTTTCCATTAATTTTCAAGTATGTTTTCATAACATACAAGGAAAGGCAGAATTTGCCTTTTCTTTGCTATGTTATTTTAAAATGTTTACCAGGATGTATTTGAGTGGTTTATTAGGCAATTGTAGTTGGATTTTTTCCTCTTCATGTTTCAGTAGAAGTGTTTGAACAACAGATGTATTAATAGAATGTCAGTTTACAAATAGTTCAATAGTTTACATTATTACCCAATTTTTCATGGCTTATATAGGGGTGCCAGGTGGGAATCAGAATTTAATACTTTGGGATATCTTTGTTAATAATTTGTGATGTTATTTTTTTTTTAATTTAAAGCAAACTTCTGAATCAGGAAATCAACATACATGTTTTTAACTCATCTGACTGTTCTTCTATGACCCTTTGTTGCTTTATTATCTTCATTTCACTGAATAACAGGGTGATCTTTAGTTCAGTAGAAAGGGAATATTTTATTTAAATGGAAATGTTTGTAGACATTAATTTCCATTTCTCGCTTGTTTTCATAGTTCAGTTGAAAGCTGAAAGTTTACTAGTTTTCTTTAGAAAAAGTGCTTCTTAAATCCAGGCAGATTAGATTAGACAACATTGTCCTTGTTTTGCTGTTGGTCTTGCACTCTTACAGCATGAAAGTGCTTGGAGAAAGTTTAATATACCAGCCGGATATTTTTCAGTCTTGTTAAATCTTAATTGTCAGTTTCACTGAGATAGTTGAGAAGTTAAGCATGTTAAACATGAAACTAACATTTTTTATATTCATTTTCATTTTGAAAGCCATTGAATGCCTGAGAACTTGACCTACTCTCACTGCAAGGTGGTGTAAATGCAATCTTTAAAGTTTAATAGAGGTCTAGTTTGATATGGCCAAAATTGTAACACTTAAACAGCTATTTATTTTCCTACTTAGTGCTGCATAATTTCTTCTGCTCTTATAAAAAAAACCCCAAACAACAAACAGAAGAAGAAAATCCCTTTAAAATGTTTCATTTTCCTACAAAGACGTGTAAATAAGAGAGCAGTTCTCAAGCATTAGGAGATTCTTAAGTTTATACTTGACTAATGATAAAAGTGATTAAATGGATTTAATTTTTAATATTGAGTATGATCTATGGAAAATTAAGCAATTAAGTAAAATTTGAATGGACTGACTGTTTTGTAGGTGAGATGTGAAAGTTACATTTGTTCCCATGCTATGATGGAATACTGTTTCTTAAAGACGTGGGTCTGTTTCGGTTTCATTTTTCACGGACAGGGAATTAAACAGCAGGCAAAAAGGAAATATTGCAAAGCTCTTTCATTCACAGCTTCCTTTTTCTCTTATGCTCAATAGGGTCTTCAATATGGGGAAATTTGAATTTTGAATTAAAGATTAAAATATGGCATATATATATATATGCTTTAATATTTTCTGAATGTTAAATGTTGCCTTTTGCAACTTAGCTAATATAGATATTATATGAAAAATATTTATAAAGAATAATTGGAATAAACACCCATTCTAAATTCCAGGATTACTGACCTAGTTTCTTTTTCTTTTAAGGATATTTATTTTTCTTTTCTTACTATGTACAAATGGAAAATAGTTGAGTGTTAGAATTTAGTTGGAATCATAGGGTGGGCTTTTAACAAGAATGTGGATTCATTTAGATATAACCTTGCTTCTGTTTCTGAATGTGCCTAGAGTTGTACCAGTGCTGTTACAGTTTTGAAGAAAAAGGTTTTAAGATATGGAAGCTAATAATTGAAGTTCTGGTTTTGACCCTGAAGGTTAGTTGCATTACTTAAGACAAAGCAGGAGTGAAGTTCCTTGAGTAGCTCATGTAGCCTCTTCTCCATGTATGTACACCATCCTCTTTTACTCATGCTTATATACCAAAACCCAAGAGGATGTGGTTGCTGCAGATATTAGCTGCTCATAATTTCTAGGGTGTATGAGTATCATCTCTGCACATGTTCAATGCAGTTTCATCACCAGCTAGAGACAGATCATTCTGATAACTAGTTCTGTAATTAAATAGTAGTGAATTTGTTCTATCTGGTTTGGAATTTATCTGGTTTGGATAAATGAAAATACCTTGGTTTTCATGTTTCCATTAATGATAAATTGTCAGATTATCATGTTTTATGTTTGCTATTTTCTACTATTGCCACTTCTTCTAGTGCATCACATAAAGTTAATTATTCAGAGTTTTACAAGTTTAGACAAAAGTCTAAATGGAATAAATTTAAAATTAAATAGTGTAAATTAATTATCAATTTATATTAAAAACTTGATACAGATTATTTTGAAAAATGTACATTAAAATACTGTCTTAAAAATTATTTTGTCTTAAAAATATTGTCTTAAAAATTAACTCAGATAACTGTTAGAACCCATGGCATGAAATGAAGTGTAGAGGAGAAACTATTACACTGAAGAGTGTTTAACAGTGTGTCTCCAGTCTAACAGATGAAGAGATGAACTGAATCATCCTTTTGTGCATACTTGTATTTACTGAGCTTCAGAATGGTTGGGAGTAAATAACTATGTGGCAGGAGATTGACCATTTGATCTATTGATAACATTTGATGTAATGCTCTGTTATGGGAGATTAGAGTAAAAACAAAAGTCCCTATAGATTATATGGAACATGCAGTTATGGGAAACTGGATGCTCATTTACTGCAGAAGAAAAATAAGGTTATACCTTCACAAATTAATTTAAAAAATAATATATCAGTCTGTGTTTTTTTTCCAAGGGTTAATGCTACAGACTGGCTAGTCACTTTCATTGGTACTTCCAGACTGTTTTCTCTGTGTAAAAAGGGAAGAGTAGCTGTAAAAAACATGGGGAAATTCCAGAATTCTGCACATTTTCTAGCCAAGTGTAAAAGTTGAGTGAATCTGAGAATAGTTTTACCAGCTGTATTTCAAATTGATGGAACATTTTGTGACTTTTGTTGATTTATTGATAAATAAATATTGATAAATTATTTCTCATTAAATACTGGGCTAAAATGAATTGAATCACAGAAGTGATAGTTTATTTTCTTATGGAAATATTGCATATATTTTATTTCTTTGATTTACAGAACATGACATGCTCAGTTGAATGACATGGTTTTTATGAATTCTAAATAGATTTATTAATTTTTTTTTCCCAGCAATGACTATTTTATTCTGCTCAGAGGAAATTCTGTGTTTGCTGCTGTTTCCATCCCTGTGGTAGGATGATTCTGCAACAAACCAGAGCAGCTTGGAAGTGATGCAATTTCTAAGGAAAAAAATGCCTATGTCAGTTATCAACCTACATAGCAGTGTTATGTTAAAACTACCTTGAAATTTTGCATTAGTCAGAAGTGATGCAAATTCTTGAAAAAAGGGCTCAACTGAAGTATCAGAGTTAGTTGCTACTTAAGCTGATGTTTAAGTGCATCTGGAGGGGAGAATATTCTGATATATTGTGTTTGGAAAGGACAGACATCATCTTTCCCTTTGTTTCTTTCATTTTAAAAAGGGTGAAAGTAGAACTTTTTTTATGAAATTGCTTTGCTATGCATTTATAAGCGTAATGTTGTTTTTTCTCACGTTCACACACACTGTACTGCCAGTTAAATTAGCTTCCTAAATTATGAGTAGCAGAGGATGTGTTTTCATAAAATGTTAGTTCCAATTCCTTTTTTAATTACCTTTTGTGCCACTCAACAAAACTGCAAAGGGAACACATGTGGAGCTTTAAATATTTTTTTTACCTAAAGTCCTTTATAGATGGGCTATGAAAGCACATTGTGTAACATAATAAATTGTATGGAAAGGGACCAAATGTTTTTCTAGTAGAAAAAAAAATGGATTTTAGTGATCTGTGTAGTATTTTTATATCCATATGGCATATTTTTAATCCTAGTTACTTACCTAACTGTTCTTTCAATTCCTGTGTCATATGTCAAATTTGAATACTTAAGTGAGGACCATGTCTACTCTGGAAAACTTTTTTGCTGTTTAGCGTCAACAGGCTTAAAAAAAAAAGTTAAAACTAGAAAGATGCCTCAGTTCTACATTTGACCCTGAAGATTTTTATGTATAGGTGCTATGAAATAAAGTGGTCCTTTCCCTTGGTTACAGTAATTTCTAGAGATATATTTTTTAAAAAAACTTCCTTTTCCCAACTGAAAGCTGTATGCATCCAGAGTGCATGTAAATCACCTCTATGAAATGTGAGTCTCACAGTAAGATGCAGAGAACCAGAGGGCTGGGGGAAAAAATAACCAACCTCACCTCCTGTTCCATAAAAATAGTTCCTTTGTGGGGTTTGTCTCCCTAAGAAACTTCCTGATACTTGCATACTCTGTCATGTGTAATTGGATTGTAGCTGTTTATGAATACTGCTTTCTCCTCTTGACAGCATGGGGCAACCTTGGAAATGTTCTCAAGAGCCAGAGCAAGATTTCTGAAGCTGAAAGCGCCTATAGAAATGCCTTGTACTACCGCAGCAACATGGCTGATATGCTTTATAATTTGTAAGTATGTGTGGCTTTCCTGGGGTTGAATTGTCTTTGAAACCTGTTGTGAAGAGACCTACTGATTTACTTGCTGGAAATGGAGATGATGTTTTTTGTTGCTTTCTAGTAGTCATTTCATGAATTGTGCTCCTTAAACTGTGGGGTGGACAGGATTTTTTCTTGGTCAACATTATCGTATGTTCATGTAATGGGTATGGGCAAGGTAAACTTACAAATCTGTTTGCTCCAAAAGAAGAAAGAAAAACCCTACACTAAACAAGTACCAATAGATGACTTGTGAGCTGTAGCCCTCCATCTGTTTGAGACTTAATTAAATAGTGAGGTGTTATTTAGAATTTATTTTAAGTCTGAATAACACTTGGTGAGCAGAGTGGGTGTAAGCATTTCAAGGCATAGACAAATACTGTTCCATTAGCTCCAGAGGTCTGAAATGTTAAAACAGCAAATTACTTTTCTCCTGTGACTGACTTCAGAGCAGCATAGGTTACATAAAGTTTAATTACTTGAACCCTGTTGTAGGTGAGTAAGAGGATAAATAACATGAGCATCAAAATAATTATTAATCAGGGGAAAAGATTTCCCGTCTCATTAATGTACCAAATTATGAAGATGGAAGCGAGCACCGTGCCAAGCTTCGTACTGAGGTGGGATGGTGCCGTGTGTCCCATGGGGAGGGACTGATTCCTGGCTGTCCCAGCTGGGGACCCCGCTTAGCACTGCTTCTCCTGCTGCCCTTCCTCCCCCTCCTGCCATGACCCAGCCAGCACAAGCCCTCAGAGCAGAGCTCTGCTGCACGACAGGCTGGTCACCTCCACCAGCCATATGCTCTTGTTTCGTGATGTGTGTGGAGGACAGAATCCAGTGACTGCCATTCCATAGGTGGCTGTTGGAAGGTAATACCCTGCGTGCAGCAGAAAAGTGGTCTGTAGGATGCACAAAATGTGCAAAAACTGCATTCAACTGGTAAGCCTCTTCAGATAAATCAATCAATTAAAAAATAATGTTCTGCCTGTAAGTACAGTTAAAAATGAGTCCTTCTAATCTGTGAAAAATGAAGTTTATCATAATAGTATTTTTTACTATTTTTTTTCCTTGTTTAAAAAGGAAGAAGTTGACCATTTCATTAATTTGCCTTGCAGATAAGCAAATTAATTGATGAAACCCAAAATAATTTAATGATAGAATTTATTTTCCAGAATGAAATGCGTATTTCATAATATGTGTGTTTTTACTAATCATTTAGTTACACAAATACATGTACGTGCAGAATTTCCCTCTCTGTTAGGCAATGAGGAGTATGAAAAACATAATTTTAAGAGGAAACTTCTGCACACATTTAAAAAATAACTTCTGAACACAGCAGAAGATTGTAGGAAAGAAAGTGACAAGATTGATACATCTATATTTCCTATATGCTATTCGTTTTGAAGGTGAAAATTATGACTATTAAATTTTTTGTATGTCTGTACAGTACTTTTGTCTCTTACTGTGTTGTAGAGAGAAGCTGAAGTTAATACCAGGGTAAGAAGAGGAAAGGGGGCTGGTTGATAAAGACAGGGACATAAAAGAAATCAGACTTCAGTCTTTTCACTGTTCTCAGAATAAGCTGCTAGTCTTCCAGTTTTCCCTTGATCCAAAAAATATGTCTATAAACCTTCATCTCTGTTTTTGAACAGAGAAGTTTTTGAAATTCTACTGATTTTTTGTGGAAGGATTTTAACTAAAATGCTGGTTGGAATATATAGGGCATAAGAAGTGAAGTTTAATTCTTAGCCTTTTTACCACTACATTGAATACAATAGAATCCCTTATTTTTTAAACAAGCTTTACAAAGCCTTCAATTATTTACCAGTAGTTAAAAAAGCTTGCATCATGTTTTTCTTTTTGTAGGCTTTGACAGTGTTGGATGCTTCAATATCCAGCATGCAAAATAGATGGTAAATGAAGTGTCCCTTGATAGTACACAAATGAATCAATTCTTTGAAGCACAAACCCTCAAGAGCTCCTTTGCAAGTTAAACCCATCCTTGGCATGCAGTTCTGTAGGAGCCTTTTACAAAAATCCTCTGTAATGGAAAATGTGTCTTATATGTGCTTACAAGAGGCCAGTCAGTTTTGCTGTTTCTGGTTTTCAGTATGTGCCTTTGAGACTAAAATAATCATTCCACAGAACTTCAGGAAAAAGGTATCTTTATAGTTATTTAGAAGCACTGTATGTGTTTCACATGGTCATTATTGTTTCTAAGCACCTCTGCCTTGGTATTTGATGCAAATTAATTGGCATGTGCAGCTCAGTGTTCACTCATAGCAGTAATAAATCCAAGTGCTCTGCTGAAGAACAAATTATTAAGGTTTAACTCACAATTTTAATGGATAACAATCAAAGAGAGAAGCTACATAAGCAGAAGCTCTTGATCTCTTTCCTTCTTTTTCAATAAATTGAAATGTGAGGTTAGTTTAGAAGTTGACTACTAATACATTAACATCCAAAGAATTTAACAGACTAGATGAATGGCTGAATTCAGTGCTGTATTTTTGGGTTTTGACTTATACATTATGGGTCTGAGTTACAGCTGCTTTTGCCATTTAAAAAAAATTAAAATGCATTAATACATAACTACATAATCTACATTTGAAGGTTTGCCTGATTTTGAACATCTTATATTTGTGTTCTCAGTGCTATGTAGTTCTGGTGATTACAATTAAAGTTCATAGGGTAGTAAATCAGCATAAAATGATCTTTCTTTGTTTTTTTTTAACTGAGAAAACCATATATTTTAATACTGTGAAGTACCAAGGACAGAGCTATAGAGAAATTATAGTTTATTCTTTCAAACAAGGCAATGTTCAGTAGATTAAAAACAAAGTATTTGAGTTTGCTTTGGCTTTTCAGTCTTTATTACCTTATGATTGTTAGCTAAAGCTTGTGGGGTTTTTTATATTGTTTCAAATTGCTTACAATTAGTGTCTAAAATAAAATTGTTTATCAGTTAAAAGACAGATTTGCATTTATTATTTCACTTTTGTTTTGGCCTGGCTGTGCTTTGAGTATTTTGTCAGCTATATTAGTAATCTATGTTACCTTGAGTTTCTCATGTGATTATAAGGATGTTCTCAATCTGACATAGATATTAAATATTCCTTTAAAATTATAATGATTACTTGAAATGTTGTAATTTTGGAGTATACAGTGCCGTATAAGAGATAAATTTCTAGCAATCAGCTATCCCCTTGCTTCTCTCCTGGAATATCTCATTTTGCCTGTACTGATATAGGACTGTATGTGTAAGTTCATTATTCAAATAATTTATTTTCTTTTAATAAGATTGGATTATGAGTTTCCATAAACTGTACATTGGAAAACTTAGGGTATTGTATCAATGAATGTTGAATTTTTGAATGTCTCATTTTGAAATTTCAGCTGCTATTGCAGACTACCTATCCTAGAAAGTCTAGGATTGCAGTGTTTTACAGTAAAAGTTTAACTCTGTATCCTTAGGTAAAAATCAATATAAGCAAAATTCTTCCTTGTCTGTTGTTGTTAGGCTTTATATGTTGGAAAATGTGTTCCCTGCCTTTTAAGGGTACTGGCATAAAAACTCCTTATCAGAGGCAAAAAACTCTAAAAGCAGGCTGACATACAAACCTGTGCTGAACTGTAGTTGAACCTTTCCTAGACAAAGTTCCTGCAGCAACCTCCTGCACCTAGTGGGAAGCAGGTCAAGGTTATGGTTCCTCTTCCTTGATAGACCAGAAGTTTTTATCATTCAGGATGTTGAGTTAAAAAGCAAGAGGATGTGTCATCTGGTGTCTAAGTACTTGATTATTGTTTTTCTCAGCTATGAATGCAAACTGGTTGCAAACCTGTTTGGAATTAATCTCTTCTTTGCCAGCTAGTTCTTCCTCTGTCAAAGGCAGCGGCAAAAATTTGTGTTTTGCTGTAACCAATGATGTCTTGATAAAATCTTGCTGTGTTGTCAGACTGGCTCTTGAGGTAGCACCCAAAGGTCACTTAGGTGACTGGTGGTTTCCTGCTGTGCAATGTAGGGCCTATATGAAGCACAGATAGTTTTCAAAGTTATATTGAGAGGTGAAAGGCATTCAGTGACCCAGCTATGCAATTACATGTCTCAATATTTCAAATTGTGGGCACTTACAGTCCTTACATAAACTTCCACCATTTTATAAAATTAGGAAAATAATGTTTTGTGTCTGCCATTCAGTTTCAAAAAAGACCCCTCTTGTAGAAAGTTCTGTCCAGCTCTCTGTCTATATTCACTGCTGGGGCACATGAAAGGGAGTGGGCAACTGGTTTGAGGACTGCAGACACAGCGCAGCATGGCCCATTGTCCAGAAGAGTGAGAAAGGCAGGAGCTGTGCTATTCCTCATCCTCATAGTGGCCCTCCCTCTGTCAAGGTAATAGGGGTTGTGCAAGTTGATGTTGTCCTGAAAGGGTAGTATTCCCAATCAAACTGAACCACTAACAGAAAAAAAAAAAAAAAAAAAAAAGACAATATTTGCTGACCAATTTGCATTGCAATTGGGAAGCTCTTCCCCAGATCTGGGAGAACATAACAGTTGTACTGCACTGTCTGAAAGATTAGAGGTTGTTTTTGGGGTGATTGTTTAGTTTTGTTTTTTGGGGCTTTTTTACTAGTGGAGTAATAGATTACTTAGTGAGTTCTGCAAAGGAAATGGTTATTCTCTGTATGTTTGGGTTCCTATTGATTAAAAAAATATGTTTTGTGGTAGCATCCATACCTACCTTTCTACCCACTAGTCTTGCAAATGACAGTGAAAGAGTTGCCTTAGGCAAAGCAGATCCATTCTTGCTGTGTGACTGGAGACACATCTGCGTAGGGAATAACAGAGGATTTTCTTTCATTCCTTTCTTTGTTTGCCAGTGCAGCATTTAGGTAGATATAGTCTTTTGTAGATAATCCCACCTCTGAAATCAATGGGATGAATGTAGCTTGAGGCATGGAAGAACGGCAGTCATGGCAAAGTAATAGCTAACATAAGCCCTGTATTAGTTGTTATAAACCAGTAAACAAAATTGATTAAACTGTTTCAGTGTTGTACCTGGGTTGACAATGTTATAAATATTTCACTAACACGTTTACTTTGACAGTTGCAGTTTCTGTGTATCGTACTTGGCCAATTTATGCCAGTTTTAGTCACTGAGGCGTTTGCTTTGTAAGCAGACCAGCTGACTAGAATAGGACTACCAACAGGAAGAAATTCTTATGAAACTTGTAAAAGGACACAGGCCATCTACTGCTTATTTATATTCTGTGACTGCCTTCTGGTCTCTGAAAACATTTTTGTGCCATTAATATTCAGTGACTTTCGGTCAAAGCCAAAGCAGAGTAGGAAGACAGGAAGATTTTTCATTGTTGGTGAAGCAAGATAGGTAAAAGTTGGCAGCTAAAGAATTCAAGAAGGTTGCAAACAACTCATTTTGGGGGAGGTGTTTTCCTGCATGAACCAAATGAGCAATTCTGTCTACAGAAATGATGTGCATCATTTCCAGATAGTCAGAATGTGCTCCTCATTTTTTTTCTTTTATTTATCCTCCTATTTAAAAAACAGGATTCTGAGCCACTTCCTAAGCCACTTGGAGAGGTTTGCTACTCCTGCAAGCAGTCAACACATATCCTCCATTTCATAAATGATTAACACTCCATTTAAAAGTAACTGGAAGTAATGCAAGCAAAAAGAAATCCTGTTGTAAAGTTCCAGAATCTTGCTACTTATTATAGTTAGAATTTGTCTCCTAATTAATCCTAAATTAATTCATGAACAGTTTAAAACTGTCCACTCTATGTCCTATTGTTTAAGTAACTTTTTCTTTTCCAAATACTCTTATCTTTATGTATTTCACAGAATCAAAGAGTGTGTAATATTGGAAGGGACCACAGTGGGTCATCTGGCCCAACCTCCCTGCTCAAGCAGGGTCATCCCACAGCCGGAGGCATAGGATTGTGTCCATACAATTTCTAAATATCTCCAGTGAGGGAGACTCCACAACCTCTGTGAACAATCTGTTCCAGTGTGTGGTCACCCGCACAGTGAAGATCATCTTCCTACTTGTCTTACTGAGCTATAGAAGCCACATTTTTCCAGTTCTGTCAGTGAACTGTCTTTGCACAGAAGTTGCATATTTCATTTAACATCTTCATTTGTCTGCCTTACAACTGGGAAGGTGAGCTGAAGAGAATAAGAAGTTTTGGAAGTATCAACTTGAAGCAGCTGTTCCTGCATTTTGGTTTTTTTTTTTTTTTTGTGGGGACATTTTGGTGGTGAGGCTTTTTTATTCAGTTAATTTGGCATTTTTAGTAGCTGTAGAAAGTGAAAGAGGCCAGAAAGGCTTTAAGGTCTTCATCCAAGTTTATCACTGGAACTTACTCTTTTGAATCAAGCATGCTTACTTCAAGGAAGTCCTCCTCTTTCTTCATCCTTGAGTAAGGAAAAAGGAAGGCTTTATGTCTTTGTAACCACAAAAGTTAGATACATACTCAACATGTCTCAGTTGCTCTGCTCCACCTCTGGCTTATGTCCAGTGCTTCTCACTGTATTGATGTCTTTGTTGTCTTTCTGCTCCTTCTCCCCTTTGCCAAAAATCTCTGAGGAGAGGTTATCATTTTGCATTCAAGCAAAGAAGTGAAAGGCATATCAAGAACAGATCTATCTGCTCCTGGCTATAGTGGACACTGGCCCTGGCCATGGGGAGGGTGGGATACTGGAATCTGCAGTGCCTGCAAGGTGTGAACTGCAGCTCAGGGATGTTCTTCCACTGCATCTAGAGAAGTTAGCTTTTTCCTGACTTAGTTTAACCTCAGACTAGAAGTGGACACTTATAAATCTAGTAATGTCTGTACTGCCTGAAGCTACAGTGAAAACTAGTGATCAATCAGGATCAATTTCACAAGGAGAAGAGGCAGTTTCATGTCTTGGTAAGATTATATTCTTCTCTTTCTTCTCCCAGACTCATAACAAATACAAATAAAGCACTAATTATTAGGTGGAATTCAGCACTCCGTTCTTCATCTGAGCTGCTTGGTTATATATATATGAGAGAGCTAAGGGGAGAGAGAGAGAGACACATGCTGACAGACTGGCAGTTAATGGAACAGCTTTTAAAAGAAAAACAACTTTTGGAAGAGAAGTTTAAAAAAAAACCCGTCTCAAAGTTTCAAGTCATAAATCAAAAGTGTCAATATTAGAGCATGTAGTGAATGCAAAAGATTAATTTGCAATAATTACAAATAAAAGTTCTTTTAATCACAAAACCACAAATGTTGTACACTTACCAAAGTAATTTGTTTTGGTGAAGTTGACCAATTGCTGTATTACTTCTCTCAATATGTTACATTATTTATTCCAGAATTAAAATAAGAATGGAATTTCTTAGATAAATTGTTTCAAAATTGTATGTGAGAATGTTTTTGCTTTTTAAAAAATTAAGAAGCCACTTAAATGTCAGACAATGCATCTCATTTTTTTTCTGTTAATTCTTCTGTTATCAGTAGCAAGCAGGATTGAAATACCATAATCAATCTTCCTTGAAGTAAGTGTATAAAAATGTTTACAGTAAACAAAATTCAGCTTCTAGAAAATTCAGAAAATGTTATTTCTGTCCTGGTGATTATACCTCTTGCCATTTGCAAGATACTTGACAGTACTTACAAACATTGGTACCATTCCAAAAAATATCCTGAATGTATTCCTTCATTTCTTACTTTACTGCAAGTAAGTTCTGTTAATATTAAAAATTATTTGCTACCTAATCTGAAGTTAATTGGGAAACAGTTTCAAAGTGAGGTCATGTGATAATGATAGGACAGTATAGAAGAAAAGAAAGTCTAGAAGAAAAAGAGGATATATTTCTCAATTCTGTTAAATCCTAACCCAGTGACAAGAAGGAAACAACATAGATGGTGGCTACTTAAGCTCCCTTCTCTTTTCATCCCTTGAAGTTTACTGGTTTAATTAAAAAAGTTTTCCTGAGATGTTAAAGGGAAATAAAATCTCTGATTTGAGACTGGAGATAAAATAATTCCAAGCTCTTTGCAGTTCAAAGAGCTATCAGCAGATAAAAGCATAGAGGAAGAAAAGAAAATTGCTGTAGGTTAGGGAAACTACAAATAAATATGGTGCCACTTCCACCTTAGAGGAAGAGCTGTGTTAGCTGTGTTTTCCTGGATATTTTGAGTTATATGACAAGAGATGTTTGCCACTAGATACTGAGGTCTGAGTCTCCATTCTGAAATGACTAATTTTTAAGGATTTTTAAATAATTCTGGTTTTAATATATTTGTATATGCTCTTTTTCAGTCTTCTGAAATTTTAGAAAACTGTAATGCTTTGGGCCTTCATTTAAGCATACAGTGTACATTCATGTCACTGACGTCCAGACAACTTCTCAGAAATTTGTGGGTAGCTGGCATAAATCATAATTCACAAGGATGTTTATTTTAAAAGCTAAATTAAAGCCTATCTATTATGAAACTGGAAATATTCAGTATAATTTTTAATACTTCTTCAGTTAGTAAATTTGTTCAGAGTATAAAGAAGACAGGAGAAAACAGAACTGTTGCAGTTGCTGAGCTGTATAGTGAATAATCTAGTGGAATTGCTCAATAAGGGGAGTCCTTAACATAGCAATGAAGGGCTGGATGCTTAACTTTATCATGCATTTGGAAAAGACCTGCTTATTTCAGGTCAAGACAAGGTGCCTGACTAATCATTAATGACTTAAAAATACCTCCACCATATTCTATCCACTTTAAAAAGTCTTGCAGGCTAACATTTTCTCGACTGAGTAAATTAATCTCCTGGCTTCCAAGAAAGCCAAAACTATTCTGTGTAACATCTGCTTTGTTAAAGCCATATGGATGCACCTGGTGTCTATGAATGCATCTTTATACATGGAATAACTCTCACATGGAACTGTTAGTGAGTGCTTGTATCTCTGAAATACCAGTAAGCATATTTTACTTTGTTACCCAAGTTTTGTTTTCAGTATTTGTTTTCAAGTTACTCTTTGTAGTAACCTCACACCTCACTCTCTCTTTTCTTTTATTTTTTTCCTTTTTTTTCCCCTTATACAGAGGATTACTACTTCAGGAAAACAGCAGGTTTTCAGAGGCATTGCATTACTATAAACTGGCAATTGGTAGCAGACCCACACTAGCTTGTAAGTATTTTGACTCTACAAGCTTGTATAATATTGACTATAGCTTTCATAGAAAATTTTCCTCCTCTTTAATAACGCTTTCTTTTTATTCAGAAGCTTTTAAGTCAGAAAGCCAAAGGTGAAATTGTGCCCTTGATAGCAAGTGTTTATTAGTAGACAGCTATATTTAATGTGGTACAAGTAAGAAGCAGATGATATATTAACACTCAGCAGCACTACTAGAACTTAAAATGCTTCTGATCTGGGGTGTTGAGTCAGAGATACTACTGCCCAAGTTTTCAGGGTGTTTTCTGTTTCTTACAGCCATTCCCTGATATATATATGGTTGAATAATGATTGAATAATATAAATATTTTTTCTTTCTTACCTGGGAAAAATGGCGAATAATCATTCAGGTGTTGCCAGTAACAGGTTCCAAAATTAAGTAGTGCTATTTGAGATGGCTGAGAATTTTGTACCTTCAGTATTAATTGTCTCTGTATGTATATATGTTTTTATGTATATGTATATTTTTGTAGCACTTCAAACAGTGGTGCTATATGCTTTATATAGTCCTAAAATGAGGAACTAAATGGAGCTATATGCTTTGTACAGTCCTAAAAAGAGGAACTAAATGGAACACTCTGCCTAACCAGTGATTCCTTCCCTCCTACTTTATAGTCACCTCCTTCTTTCCTTGTCTCTGAGCTTCTACCTTTTATATAATCACATATGTTACATGTTCACACTCACACCAGTGAGTGATCTGTGTTATTCAAAAACCAAATTAGATAACCACAGGATCTCTACCAGGTACTACTTAGAATTGAAACAGTAGATAAAGCATAATAGAACTCTTTTCTATAGCATTTTTCCCTTTTCACAGCTGCTTATCTAAATACTGGTATCATCCTGATGAACCAAGGGAAGACAGAGGAAGCCAGGAGGACTTTTGTGAAGTGTTCAGAGATCCCTGATGAAAATCTGAAAGATCCTCATGCTCACAAAAGCTCTGTTACCAGCTGTCTTTATAACTTAGGAAAACTTTTTCATGAACAAGGACACTATGAGGTAAGACTCTAGATTTGTATATAATACATTTTTAAAACTTTGATATACAAATAATACATACTGCTTCCACCCAGACTTTCAAAATATATCACATACATGTACTGGTTGAATTTCATCAGATCAAGATTAGCATTGTCTACAGAGAATATTTGTTCTCTACAGCCACTGGTGTAATGCTATTAATTAGCAGTGTGATGTTCTCACATCAGAGTCAACATTAGCAGTGGTCACATCTGATATGTGTTAGTTCATTGGTTTTGGCTTTGTACCCGTAGCTGGTATGCAAGGATAAAACCTGATTAAACCTGATTAAAGGCCAGTTGACCTAAAGTGTAGAGGCATTATAATTCAAAACACAGTAAGTCCATCTTTAGCTGGAAAAGTGCAATTATGCTTGCATTTAAGTCTCTAAAAATAAGACCCAGTTGAAATAATTTAGCAGTGATTAAAAACATCCCACTGTGTGTTGTTTTCAGATAACTTGACCTCAGTGCCAAAGTGGGATATTTTTAATGTAACAATAAACTGCACCCAAGTCATCCCATCTCATTTACACATGCAACTGTGACTGTTGTGATTCCTCTCAATTTTCCCTGATGAACTTAACTGAAACTGGACATTCACTTTGACCTTTAGCAGTATTTGAAAGAAATTAATTCTCTCTTGGCATTGTCAGGCATACTTCAGAACAGGACTTGTGAGTGGTTTTGATCCGTGTAAAGTGCTCTTGACCTTGACAGTTATGTCAGCTGTTTAAGATCAGGCATGCAGAAGCTGGACAGATTCCCTGTCATCTGTCTGCTGCCTAGCTCTGTCAGATGGAGTTACTAATTGGTTAAAATACAGACAGCTAATGCATCTATACAGAGAAGAGACCAGCAGCATGTTGTCTGCACAGCTGATAGCGTGTAGAGTTGAAGCTCAATACCTGCAAGATACAAGAGCTTTCAGGAATATAAAACTTCAGATTTCTTCCTGGCTGTCATTGCAGCCTTTGTAAGCTGTGACTGTTTGATGCAGAGCTAACAGACTGACCAGCCAGCATCCAAAGTGGGGAATGAATGGTAATTCAAGGCACAGCATATTTGAAAAGGGATTCCAGTTTTGGGTTTCTTGGCTTCATAGTGCATCTCATCTGTTCTGTGGAGCAGGCTTCAGTTGTAAGGATTATGCTTTGTTATTACTTGGCAGTAGACAATGGTTTCTTTATTTTTAGGTCACTTAGCGTAGTTAATCATCAGAATGTCCTTTGTCTGCAGATCAGTAATACCCCATATTCTTCCACAGCCTATTGAATTTTATGTTTATAAACTCACCAGTCATTAAGAGCTATGAAAAACAAGTCCTTCTTAGTTTTGCCTGTAAAAAAGTTGCAATATTGGAACTAGCTTGATCTCTTGTCTATAAGCCTCACTGAATTTGGTAAAATTCAGGTAAAAAAAGGAGAAATTTTATACTTTCTGTGGCATTTTTGATGCTGATGTGTTTTCCCTGCATCTTTCATTTGGGGAAGGAAGATAGTTTGGTTTTACCTTATATATAAAAGGATACTTTTTAAGTTGGTGTTTACCCACTGTGTGTTTCTTTTCAGGAGGCCCTTACAGTTTACAAAGAAGCAATACAGAAAATGCCGAGGCAGTTTGCACCACAGAGCCTATATAACATGATGGGTAAGTGCATTGTTAGTGCTTCAGAATGATATTTGAGGAATTAGGGTGAAACAAAAGACCTTATGCAGGCAAATGGTGCTCAAATTAATGAGCTAATAAAACCCAAAAATAATTACCTTCAGTATAAGCCAAACTAGGTTCAGAGCTTAAATGCCAGCAACTGCAGTGCTGGATAAGGTGCAGTAAATGATGAGACTGTTAGACACTGGATGCCCTTAGGAGTGTCAGTGTAGCAGTTCTACATTTAGAATGCATGGCTTAGAATTTTTCTTGGTCTCCAGAATCTCTTATACACTACTTTGGAGACCCCATGTGCCCACCTGTGTATGGGTCTTCTATACTGAAATGTCTTGTAAACCAACAAGGTGTTCAAACAGACTCACAGCAAAAGTTATAGGGTTTTTTAGGTTGTGCCAAAAACTTATTTCCAGCTGATATACTATAGTTTAGATGCCTACATCAATGAGAGAATTCTTCTTATTTTTCTTCCAGGATCAGCTATCTGTCCTTCAGAATTTTGGAAGTCCTTTTCATTCTGAAAAAAACTGTTAATTTATCTGTGAGGTGTTTCTTGTTTAACCTCAGTTTCTCATATTCTTCATCGCATTTTTATGTGGGATACATTAAACAGATAAAAGAAAGAAGATAATATGGATTATTACTTACAGTACTCAGATCTGAAAACAAGAGGGCTGGTTCTTGTTGTTCCAGAAATGCTTGTAGGTGGAATTCTCTCTCAAAGCTCGTGTGTTTCTGCTAAGCACCCTCAGTGTTTAGCCGAGTGCTCTCTTGTTTGGGATAGAAAACAATGTAAGAATCTTTACTTTGAAGTCGTTGAAAGTGGAGCAATTAAAAATATCTGTGGAAACAATTCGGATCAACAGGAAGCATATGGGGTTTTGTGTGATTCCCCCCATCAGTGCCTCATATACAGGGGAATGTATTGGTTGATATCAGTTGCTTTTACACAGTTATTGAATACTTACTCAGGAAAGGCATCTTTGATTAGTACCTTAAAATTACTAGAGCACAGAAAAAAGTAAAAGTGTCGTTGTAACTGATGCTATATGTTTGAAAAATGTAAATGCTAGATTAAGTAGTTCTCTTGCTACAGTGACGAAGTATCTAATGTCAGTCTAAAAACTTTCTTAGCAGTTCATACAGTTCAATGGAGAGTTACTTCTCCCTGAGCACTAAGCTTTACCAGATTGGTGCAAATGGCTAAATCCATAAATTACACTAATTGATTATTACATATACTTTTATTCATTGTCGTTCTTATTGAAATTATTGTTTTATCAGTTTTATTTATCAGCATTTGCTGATCAATTTGTGGTGGTATCAACAGTCACCTCTGTGTGAATTAAACCTCTGCTTACTATTGGTGTCCTATACTGACTGCTGAAATACTGCAGTGCTTCAGCATTCTCTGAAGTTTGACTGCCCTCTTTAGTGTAGATATGTTTTTCATAATTCTGATAAAAGTGTTCCTCAGAATACAAAATTGGAACACATAAATCAGTGCGGTTTCTAGCATGTAATGCTTGTCCTATTGCAAAGCAGGCTTGTGCTACCCTTTTTCTTTTCCAATGAATAGAAGCTACCCTTAAAACCACTATGACCTATAAGTTTCTCCAGATTTTTCCTTTTTTTTGGTTGTTTTTTTAGGTTCAGGAGGCTTTTCTCAATTTCCTTTGTAAGCATGGTCTATGATGTCCAAGTTCACTCTGTTCCTGGGGTTTGCATTTTTTAACTCACAAAACCACAAAGACTAGCTCAGTCCTTTGCCCAGGCTGGCTCCTGCTATACTTCCTCCCTTCTCTCCCTAGCCCATACTCTGGCTTCTGCTTCCTTTAAGCTGCTGCCAGCACTTCATGGATGTCCTGGTGGCATAACAAGACATGGTCAACTGAGCGTACCTTAGCTTCTTGTGGAACTCTGAGAATTTCAACTTAGCATTAATATAGCTTATATTTATATTTTGGTTGTGATGGCAGCTTTTGCAGGGAAGACAGAACTTGCTTCATAGTGTTTGCTGAAGTGTTGCTTGTAGGTTATGCTGCAAAGGCAGTCCAACAGGCTACACAAAGTTGGGTAGTGACTTGAATGCAATGCAGCTATATGAACAGGACTCAGACTGATTTGTTCAGAGCTGTCCTGGATGTGTCTACATAAGCCTACATGGATGCATTTAGCCTCTCCTACCTGAGATGACAAGACAGAGCTAGGTAGCTCTGCTTCTTTATAGTGTGGAAAGAAAACTGTACCTCTGGGGAGTAATGAAGCCCTTGTGATTTAGACATCTATTTAAGATTATGCACATAATCCCTGAAATCATACTTCTGCTTTAAAAAGAGCTGAGATGACTGACTTAGACTTAGTAGCTTGATTTGGGTGAGATAAATCCTAAATACCTTTTCAGTCATCTCTTTGCTTTGTGTGTGACAGGAGAGCAAGGCAACTGCATCCATTATCAGGAGTGCATCCGCTTTGCTGCTCATATGGTGTCACTGAGTATCAGAGGGCTGCCTGGAGTGTTTATTTCTGTTTCCATGTTCAAGACAAAATTATAAACACATTCCCTATAACACTTTCTTTCATAAACAGCATTACATAAACTTGTCTGCCCACTTCTAGCCTTTAAAAGGGAGACTAGAGGAACTGAAATAGGCCAGTCCTGTCTTGTGTGCTTGCAACTGCATAAACCTGACTGAGCTGTCCCCACTCCTTGTATGCTCATTGCTGGGGAGGAAGAGGGAGAAACTGGGGAGCACTCCCCATCTGCTTGGGAAGTAGCAGAAGGAAGTTTTCTTCCCCATCTCCTTAAATGTGGAAAAAGTCTTCACAGCTTATCATGAAATCCAAGAATAGTCACAGTTTGAGGATTATCTGCTATGGTTGTTACTGTGATGACTGTATTCCCAGTCTCTGGCAATCTCTTTGCTTGATTGAGTGGCACACATATTGCCACATATTGGCATGTCATATAAGGAAACAGTGCTTCCTCTAATTTTTAATAAGTACTCATTCATGTAATTGAAGATTTTTGGGAAAGTTTTTTTTCTCCTGTATGATGTACATGACGTGCTTGAAAGAGAATAAACAGGAGATGAACTGTTTAAACTGAATCAGGTTTGAACTCCAGCACTCTGAGTGCAGTAGCATTAACACTCCAGCAGTGCTAAGCCTTTACACCACCTGCTTTCCCTGTTTGTTACACACTTCTTTTCCTGTGCTTGCTTCTATTGGCCTTTTGCTCTGACAGGCCCAGTGACTCATTCTTCTGGGGTGTCAGTCTTCTTGACAGACTCTCATCCTTTAAAACACTCTGTAACTTGCCTCTTAATGGGAAAAAGAAGTATTTGGGCTCAAGAAGCAGGCATCCATTTGACTTTGCTTTTTTTCATGGTACAAAAGACAGGACTGTAATACCAAGCATCAGATGTTCTAAGTTTGTGCATATGAAAAAGTTGCAGGGAAGATTTTAGTCTCCTGTTGCTGTGATTTATTTTGCCAGGTGTGCAACAACTCAGCTAAGGAAACCATATGTTTCTCTGGCTTTGTACCAAGAAACAAAACCTTTTCATTTTTTTTCCATAGGAGAACCCAAAACAACTAAAAATTGAAACTTCAAAACTAGAATCAAAACAATTATTCAACTAGCTGTATAAGGTTGGCTTGGTATTTATTTTCTGTATACCATATTGCTTTGATGTAAATTAAAAAGTACATGCTCAGGTTACACAGATTAATTTGCTTGGCATGGCAACTTGCACTACAAAGGCCAGAGTCCAGCTCAGCTGTATTAAATAGGTAATATATTTTGTTTAAAGTTTCAATTAAAGCCTGAGGTCAAAGTCCCTGTGGGATCTTGAACACTTTAATGCCAATATTAGGATTGCTTAAGGATCAGCCTCTGCTCTAGATGTCTTTTGCGTTTCTTGAAATCTGATATTGTACAGTTGATTGTATTACATTGCTTTTAAAACCACACTAGCCCACCTGCTACAGTAATTCATACTCCTGACAGTTAAGTGGTGTGAAGTGGACCATGGAGGCTTTATTTTAATACCAAACAGTAACAAGAAAGATGGTGGGGTGGCATTGTTCAGGTTTAGATTGGCAAGATACTGTCATAAATATCTTGGTGGTACTTCATCTGCCCTTGCTAACTAACATCTCAGTGTCTATTTTCAAATGCACTTCAGGTAATGCCTTGCAAATTTTTTTTTTTTGAGAAATGCAAGTCACAAAAAAGCTAACATTGCAGGAGTGAATACAGTTCATGATGCACAAAGTTTAAATTTCTCCTTGCGAATCTGCTGGATTGCACATGGACAGAAAACAAATCATACACAAATGTTCAGTCCAGAAAAAGGTAGCCAGATTTTACATCTGGTGCAGAGTTTTGTATCATAAGTACAAAGGCTTAGCATGCAGAGAGACTTTCTGTGTTGATGATTATAACATAGCTATCACTTTACTTGATTATGCTTTTGGGTGGATGTGGCTGTTTCTACAAACCTGTTAATATTGTTAAGGCTCCTTTCCCATTTGCCCCTTGCTCCCATTAGATGCTTTCTTATTGAATTATTTTGAAATAGCATTTAGAACTCCAGGAAACCCTTTGGTATAGTTTTACTGTGTAACACTTAATTTATACGATCCAAAGATGATTAAGCTGTGAAATACATACCCCACATCATAACTTATGCAGAGTATGGTACCTGCACTTATCTAAGCTTTAGTCATCAGCATGCTTCCTATGCATCTCATGAAGTTTTACTAGTAATTTCTTACTAAGTGTACATTACAAGTGTTTTTTTTTTTTCTTTTAAAACTAGCTTGGATGGAAAAAGGATTTTTTTTTTCTTCCATATGTGCATTTTTTTACATATTCCATGGAAAGAAGAATGGTGTCCTCTCCAATGGTGATGGGAATAAAATGCTGGGCTTCCTTCTCTCCCCCTTCCCACCCTCAGTCTGATACTTTAGCCCTTCCCCCTCTGAGACTTTGCAGATTGTGGTAGTTTATATCTGGTGTCCAAAGCTAAGTAGCTAAGTGCTGCATCCAGCTGGCAGCCAGTCCCTGGTGATGTTCCACAGGGCTCAGTATTAGGGCCAGTCCTGTTTAATATCTTTACTGATGATCCGGATGAGGGGATTGAGTGCACCCTCAGTAGGTTCACAGATGACACGAAGTTGGGTTGGGGGTACTGATCTGCTGCAGAGCAGTAAGGCTTTGCAGAGGGACCTGAACAGGATGGATTGGTAATAGCTCAAGGCCAATTGTATGAGATTCAATAAGGTGAATTGCTGGGTCCTGTACTTGGGTCACAACAACTACAGGCAGGGGGGAAGAGCCCCAAGAAAAGGTCCTAAGAGTGTTGGTCACCAACAGCTGCACGTGAGCCAATGTGTGCCCAGGCATACTGGCTTGTATCAGAAATACTGTGGCCAGCCAGACCAGGGAGGTTATTGACTCTCTGTTCTCTGCACCGGTGAGGCCATACGTTGAATCCTCTGTCCACTTCTGGGCCCATCACTAGAAGGAAGACATTGAGGTGCTGGAGAATGTCTAGAGAAGGGCAATGGAGATGATGAATGGTCTGGAGTACAAGTCCTACAAGAAATGGCTGAGGGAGCTGGGCATAATTAGCCTGGACAAGAGTCAGGAGAGACTTTATTGCTCTCTTCAGCTACCTGTTGTAGCCAGCTGGGGATGTGTCTCTTTTGCCAGGCATCCAGCAATACAACAAGAGGAAACACGAATGAGCTGTACCAGGGCAGACTGGACATCAGGAGGAATTTATTCACTGAAAAGGTTGTCAAGAATTGGAACGGGCTACCCAGGGAAGTGGTGGAGTCACCATACTTGGGAGTGTTCAGGAAGTGACTTGATGTGATACTTGGTGGAATGATCTAGTTGATGTAATGTTCAGTCAAAGATTGGACTTCGATGATTGATGTCTTTCTCAACCTAAATGATTCTGTGATTCTATGATTCTGAGTATGAATCTTAAATCTGATTGTAGTGTCTCCTGGTTTTTTGACTTTGCTTTGAGGGAATCAAGCTGGGTATCAAGGTTACAGCAGTGGATTGCTGGAGATGGTAATTAATTCAATGTTTGAGAGCATCTTTGGTTTTGTTCTTTCCCCAGGTTCCCAGATTTTCTTAGTTTTAGCTCTTTGGACTATTGATATATATTTTAATGTGAAATGCTTGAGTTTTCTCAGGTAGGAGTCTGAAAAAGGTGATTCTAAGGATGAAGTGCTTTTTTATTTTAAATGGGCAGGGTTTAATATGAAAATAAGTGTAATCATAACATTTGCAGACCAAAAATATAGTCCAATACTGAAAATGGACTAAAGGGATGCCAGTTAGGCATGATTCTAATGGAAAGTGCTTCTATTAATAAAGTTTTAAAGAAACATATAAGTGGCATGAAAATGAAATTACTTATCTTGTGTGAGCTCCTTGCCTCTATTTTTGTCAGTATACTTCTTTCACTGGAAGCCTTTGTACAGCTGTGCAATGTCCATGCTGTTCTATGTTGCAACTGATGTTATTTTGATGTCCTTAATTTATATCTGTTTTCTATTATAGGTATTTTCCTTCAAAAGTAGCTTAGTGGTCTAAATAAATCAGATAAGGCTTTGCTTCAGCTAATTAAGGCCTGTAGGAATTTGTTCAGACAAAGTAAATGTGGATTGACTCCCATCCATCAAAAACCCTGATAAAATGCAATACATTCCTTGAAATCTTAAAGGAGATTATAATGTAAATTAAAAAAGAATTGACCCACAATATGCTTGGTCTGTGCCAAACCTGATGCTCACTAAGTTCACATGGTTCAGCTGTTTCAGGGAAGATGTGCATGCACTGCATATTTATAACCAAAACTGTTAATCTGTTGCAGTAGATCTTAAACATCAGTATAGTATAACATCAAACTGTGCTTCCAGATTTATTATGTTATTTTATGCACTGGTACCGAAGGGAAGAAAGAGGGAAGTCATATATCTAGAGAGGTGCATTTTTATGCACAGATGTAAGCACATCCGCAGCCTTAATTTGCACAAGAAAGCTGCACGGTTGCATTATCAAAGGCACAAACTCCTTGTGGTATTGTGACACACAGGGATGCAGACCTCCCGATCATTGGACCTCCCCATCCAATTTTTTATACTCCCAATTAAAAGAAATTATGGAAAATTAAATTTAAATCCTGATGGAATGTATATGTTAGAGATTTTTATTTTCAAAGGGCATCTCCATCTTCCTTTGTGTTTTGATATGTGGTGTCTTGTCCATGTCAAATTTTATGTTTTCTGTGTTACAGTTTACTACCCCGAAATTGGAGGGGCAGACAATTAGCATATGTAAGGATGATGCAAGGCAGATTTACCCTACATTATCTCCTTTATGGAGATAATTTTTCAGTTGTCTTTTCAGCAATCTCTTTTGGGGTCCTAAAAGGAGGACCACTGGAGGGACATATCTTAATCTGATAGTATGGTTACCTTACATCTGTGGAAGTACAGTGCTTTTACATCCACAGTTCTATTGAACTTTCTGATTAGTAAATCTGGCATGAGCCCTACCAGGATATGGCCTTAGTATACTAATTGGATCTGAAACACAAAAATCATGAAATCAACAGATGAGATGTTAAGCTAGAACCATGTCACATACATTCGTGTAAATGCTACCTAATCTTGCTTTTTAACAATATGTGGTATGTATTGGAAAATCTTGTGTCTTTTTTTAAAATTTATTTTTCTTACAAACACATTCCATTTAACTATCAACTAAAATATAAGCCTTTAGGGAAAATGGCTGCTAGCAAGCTAATCTTTTATTAGCATTATTATTTAATATAAATATTTAATTTTTATTATGATTGTTATGGGGTTTTAGTTATTTTTAATTACATGTTAATTATTGTTAAGGCTATGTTAGTCAAATATATTTCATTATAATTAATATCCTGGCATGATTTTAGTGGTGAGTTTTTGGCTAGTTTATTATTTTTGTGAGGTTTTGTTTAATTTTATTTTGAATTATTATTTTTAAATTCCAAAGATTCTGAGGAAATATGGGAAAATACTATTGGTGAATTGTAGTTTTGCAAGTAGTCTATCTTTGTGGCAAATAAAATCCACTTGAGTATAGGGATTTAATTTTGGTGGTGAAAATCTAGCTAAAAGGTATCCCATTTCTGATTTCTTTGAAAGTATTAATAGAAATGTTAATGAACTTAGTATGCACTTCTTTAAATGGTGTTTCAGTTGCATATTAATGTTTTTCATGCACTGCATTAGTAAATGAGAATTACAGTTTAATAATGTATGAGCTTTCTAGTAGAATAAGACAAGAAATGTGTTCATGAAACTCAGAAAATAATAACTGAACTAACCCCTGTGAAGCTGGAAACAGTTTTGAAATACTGATTGGTCTCATTTTACTCCAGTCGTCTATTGAATTTATTACCACCACTCATTGTGCAGGCAATGCTGCACGTCTGTGTGTTTGTACAGATTAGGGACTGGAAATAACTGACCATTTATAGCTTGAAGTTTTCACTGCCATGAATTTCTGTTTCTGTCTGTTACCTCCGTTGAACTTTACAGATCTGACAAGGTTTATTAATAAAGTGTCTGTGTGTGATCTTTCAGACTTTTAGCATAAGATTTGAAAGATTTTGCAAAAGAAGTAATTGTTAAAGAAAACATAAAAATCTGCTTGTACATTTGTTTGCATATTTTCTACCAATAGACACTCTGGTTATCTTTCTAATGCCTAAATCATTTGTGTTGCAAGTTTATAAGAATGCATGATTGTAAATGGCAAATATTATTTTTCTTATTTTAATCTCAGGCAAGCAAATGCATCCTGAATTACAGCAATAAATCCATACATGTTTTCTCTGACATTTTGATGGAAAATTATCTCAAGGTGCCATAGGTATTATTAAATTGCATCAGCCTAATGCATAAATTCACTTCATTGAATTAATGGTTCAGTTACCTGTTGCTTGATTCTATTTTGGTAGAGAATAGAATGATCTATGAGATCATTCCAGACCATAGAATTCTATTCTATGGTAGACGATTGAATTCTATTCTATTCTATTCTAGTGGTAGGAGCTGTTGTCAATTTTCAATTTTCAACTTTTTCTTTTCTTCATTTACAAGATGGCATTTATAACAGACCCCCTAACAGTGCTTCCTTCTATAGCAATCTATGTTCTAATTACTTATAATATAGAAATTCTTGATACGGGTTCCTCAGAAAAAAATGTTCAGCTATAGAGAATTACCTGCAAAGAGTCACAGAATCACACAATCAGCCGAGTTGGAAGAAACCCACAGGGATCATTAAGTGTAAGTCCTGGCCCTGCACAGCACTATCCCCAAAGTTCACACCACGTGCCTGAGAGTATTGTTCAGACTCTTCTGGAACTCTGTCAGGGTTGGTGCTGTGACCACTTCCCTGGGGAGCCTGCTCCAGTGCCCAGCCACCCGCTGGGTGAAGAAACTTTTCCTGATATCCAGCCTAAACCACCCCTGACACAGCTTCAGGCCATTCCCTCAGGTCCTGTCACTGGGCACCACAGAGAAGAGATCAGTGCTTGCCCATCCTTTTGCTCTTCAAATGAAGTCATAACTGCCATGAGGTCTCCCCTCAGTCTCCTCCTGGCTGAACAGTCAGATGACCTCAGCTTCTCCTCATACGGCTTCCCCTCAAGGCCCTTCACCATCCTGATTGTCCTCTGTTGGGCACTCTCTAATCATGGCACCCAAAACTGGCCCCAGCACTTGAGGTGAGGCTGTCCCAGTGCAGAGCAGAGTGGAACAATCCCCTCCCTTGCCTGGCTGACCATGCTGTGCCTGATGTCCCCAGGACGGGGTTGGCCCTCCTGGCTGCCTGGGCACTGCTGACTCATGTTCAACTTGCCATCAGCCAGGACCCTTTATGCAGCGCTACTTTCCAGCCTTTCATTCCCCAGTCTGTCCGCACATCCGGGGCTGCCTCATCCCAGGTGAAGAATCTGGCACTTGCCTTCTGTCAGCTTCCTATGGTTGGCGATCTCCTATCTCTCTGGTTTGTTGAGGTCTCTCTGCAGAACCTCCCTGCCTTCAGGGAAGTCAACAGCTCCTCCCAGTTTTCATCTGTGAGGTTCAGGGAAATACAGTTTCTTTCTTTTCAGTTCTTTACAGTTTCTTTCTTTGATGTTTAGATGTAGCTTTGTTTCTAGGCCCCCCCCCCTCCCCCCCCCACCACTCATAAATATCCTAAAAGTTTTAGGAGTTTAGTTTGTGAAGTAGTTGAGCTCTTAAAATCTATTAAAAATTGAATTTCCAAGTACTTCAAAATTTTAAATCTCTACTTGTATCAGAATCCATCATGAAAAATAGATGAGAACCTTGGATCCATTTGATATTTGGCAGTGCATTCAGCCTTTACTACCCACAGATAATAGCTCCATCACTTAAGGCTGCTTACATTACTCTTAAAGTATCTTGTTGTTAATTACTTGAAACTCTGCCAAGCTGTAACAGGTTGGGGTGGAATTTTCCACTTGAAGAAAAGAAAAGGACAATATGGATTCCTCATTTCCTGTATGCTAATGAGGCAGGGGCCTGTGGGAGAAATAGTATGCAATCAAGTAATTAAACATTCTACATTGAAGCATGCAGCTAGGGAGAGGAGTTGAGGGGAGCATAAAGCTTGACTTCTGGCTTCTTCTGTCCTTTCAACACTTAATGACTGTTTTGTGAAGATAAAGTACATTGTTGTGTCACTTACTTGTGAGTGCTGACCTAGTGAAAAGATCACATGCTATGTTGCTGTCACTGAATTTGATGTTCATGTTCTTTTGGGGTTTCTTACCGGTTTGGATTTTTTTTTTTTGATATTAGCCTTTAATTTAGCCTCTGTCTTTCTGGCCCTAAACAGCAGCAGAATTACTCAAGTGCTTCTGTGTGTGTTATCAGATATCCAGACCAGTGCATGAGTACAAAATGCTATGTAGATCTTTGATTAAGAACAAGTAGACTTTTTTCCCAAGCAGGGATGCAAGCCTCTAAATACAGCAGGCTGGTTTGAAAAAAGTCTGTAGTCTATTTGTTCTTTACAATCATGTTGGTTTCCCTTAGCCTTGGCTTAGCATGACTTTTGTCTTTACATCATGCTCATTTTATCTGTGGTCTGAAGTTTGGTCATTTGGCATGCACCATGCCCTAACTCCTGAAACCCAGAACTGACGTGCCACATTTTGCCTGGGATCCTTCTCCTCTGGTGACAAAGACATAAAAAAAAATCTGACTTGGCCTTGTCCAGTTTTCTTTTATGAAGAAAATCTTGCATAACCTCTGTAAATATTCAAGATAAAGAGATAAAAGTAGCTCCCATGCTATGAGTTATTTTTCCTCTTTCAGAATCTTTTTGTCCAAGTTTTGGGGGTGTGGTAGTTGACTTCAATCTTGATTAAAGAACTTCGGTTTCTCTGTCTCCCTGGTACCTTCACAGTTATTAATTTCCATGTAATGCAGAACTGGAGGCTGTGACTCACCTGGAGACAGCCTTAGATGATCTTTACTTGGGTCAGGTGTAGTCTCTTGATCCTCCAGGAGTAGCATTTGATAACCTGTGACTTCATAATTTTTGGAAGATACTTAGTCATTTATTAGAAATGGACGAGCTGCTGGGATGATGAAATCCCGAATCTTCAAGTGGCATTTTCAGGGTGTCATTGACCCAGGCAAGGGCACATTTATATCCAGAGTCCTCGTGAAAGAGCTGTGTAAGTGCAGAGTTAATCTAAAAGCTGTTATTCTTCACCACTACATACTTGTTTCATGTTGATTGTTTCCTACCTCTGAGAAATTTGTTTGCTTCTTGA
>NW_005054310.1:450370-471472 GCF_000277835.1 Geospiza fortis | reverse complement strand
AACACTAATATATAATATATATAAAAACATATAGCATCCCATTCATATATTGCTCTTTAACATTCCCTGCCTCGGCCTCTCATTGTAAAGGATTTCACCTTGAAAAATGACTGAAAAAATTTCAGTCATTTTGTATGTGACTTCATAAGATCAGCAATTTTAAACTAATAGATGCTATGTTTTAATTTCAAGAAGTTGTGGTAGATGACCAAATACAGCTACATTCAGAGATTAGTTTTTTTAATGACTTGCCCCTCCCATCAATATACTTTCAGGACTGTTTTCTTCTACTACCCTAGTTTTTGGTTTTTGAGTTATTATGATTAAATGCAAACATTTTCCATGTTCTCCCTGCTATTCCATGCTTTGCAATGTAGAGTGATGGAAAAGAAGTAGCTTTTCTAAAGTAGATGAGGTAAGATTTCTGTTACTTTGAGACTTTTGACTAAAGCTTAGCAGATGGTGCTCTCTCTGGCAATTCTTTTCCAACAATAGTTTTCATCTCAGCTATGCTATTTCAGCCCTAATAAGGCCTTAACTTAATCTCCTCACTCAAGTTTCTCCAAGGTTTTGTGTGTGTGTGTGTGTCGTTGAAAGTGTTCAAATCACTTTGCCTTTTTCTAGATCTCTGCCCATTTAAAACATAGAAAATTATGTAATAAACAAATTACGGAAATCTTGAGAAATTTGTGACATTGTGACATTCTCACTAGCATTTGTTTGACCCTGCAGGAGAAGCCTATATGAGAATGAGCCGGCTGCCTGAAGCAGAGCACTGGTACGTGGAGTCACTGCGATCCAAGAGCGACCACATCCCAGCCCACCTCACCTATGGAAAACTCCTGGCTCTGACGGTGAGTTTATCAGCATCTTCTGGGGAGTGGTCTCAGGTCCTCTGAGTAGGTTAGGTAAAGGAATGGGAAAGCTTTGTCCTGAAAGTTGCTTATTGTCTTGTTTGTCACTCTGTTTCAGTTATTCCTTTTAATTAAGGACTTTGACAGCATTAGGGTTTTTTTTTGGTTTTTTTTGGTGAGACACTGCATCTATTCTTGAGGTAGTACCAACTCTGTGCTGGAAAAAACCAATTGTAATGGCACAAGAACTTCGTAATGCACAGTAAAGAGTTCTCTTGATAAAGCCTTTATTATAAGTTCTTTGGATGACAAGTAATGGAATTAATTAAGATACTCAGTGTTTGACGCAGGGCTGTTGGAGCTGCCTGTGGCTGGGTATCACTTTGTGCATAACATCTCATGCTTTGAATTTACACTTCTTTAGGAGTGTCTCTTTGAGCGTGTGAAAGGAACTACTCAACTATTAAGAGCTAGCTCTAAAAAATCAGAAGAGTTGGGCTTCTTTATTTCTGTAAAATTTACTTAACTTTCAACTGCAGGCGTGCTTGTGGCTCCTGCTAAACTAACCTCCTTTGACAGTTATAGCAAAGTGCCAGTCCCTCCTTGATGTTCACACATTTTGAAGATGAAATGGATTTCTATTTTATTAATTCAAATAATTCTGTTTTAAAACTGTCTTTTATTTGGTTTTTGTTTCTCATTTCCATTTTTCTTTCATTTTTATCTATTCGATGTTTGCTTTCCTTGTTTACCTTAGTGGGTTCATGTTTGCTTTCTGTGCTTCACTGATACACCTCTGCATGATTCTTGAGTTCGTGTGCCTCAGTCTGAATATTCCTCCAATGAAATTTCCTCAGCTATCCACCTGGTGATAAGCTTTTTCTATGGTCTTGATTATGCTGTCCAGTCTGCAACAAAAAAATGTCTTTTATTCCAGAAAACAACATTATTAATTTCAGGAGATCCATTACTGTTTTAAAAGTATCTGAATTTGGAAAAGGGAAAGGAATTACAGCACAAGTTTTCTGTATGAGTAACAGGTGACAACATAGTATGAAAGATTGTAAAATTGGTCTGTGTTACCATGTAATATTAACTGCAGAGTTTTATTAAAAGCTGCATGAAAGGGAAGGTTTTAACTTGTAATGGAAGTAAGGGTGGTAGTGTCATATCCCCACTGCCTATGAAGGTTTTAACTTGTAATGGAAGTAAGAGTGGTAGTGTCATATCCCCACAGTTCCACATCCTGAAAAGGCTTTTTCTTAAAAAATTCCCACTTACTGTTAAAATTGCTGGGGTATTGACAAATATATGCACCCACTGTTTGCCTTGTTCTAGACTAGAACTACAAATAGATTGTAGAGGAAGATTTTCTTTATATTTATCTTGCTTTTCTAGCAGATATCTTTGTATATTGGACCTAAGAATAATAGCAGAAAGTCAGTGTTATTGGCTTCTTCTTAGGAGATCTTTGACACAAAAGTGCTAATTTATTGGAACTGCTGTGGGGAGGTGTTGTGGTTTAGGAATAGTATTTCCCAATTTAGTGTTCCCACTGTAACACTCCAAACCACACGCTGCTCTCTCACTACTCCCTCTCCGTCCTGCAGTGGGCTGGAGAGGAGAATTGGAGGCACAAAAGGTAAAGATCATGAGCTGAAACAAGAACAATTTACTGCAAACAGTAATAAAATAATAAAACAAATAGTAAGAGCAACAATATTAATAACAACAAGTATGAGAGAGGCGAACGATTCACATGCGAATGCTCACAACTCAGCATCCTCGGCAATACCTGACCATGCCACCATGCTCCTCGATCCAAAAGTAACCCCTTTACCCCTTTCCTGGATGGGGAGGCGATATAGAACAACCTCTGGGTCCTGGCCATGCCCCCTCCTGGCTACTGCAAAAATTAACCCTGTCCTGGCCAGGAGAGGAAATAAAGAGTTTTCTTAATAGAATCCAAATTTCTTTTTGTTTGGTTGGTTTTTTTGTTGTGCACACACACCCCCCTACCCCAGTAGTTCCCTGGTTAATTTTTTTGACTGCTGAGTGTGTGAAATATGAGGTCTGTTAGGGAAAGTCTTGCAGTGACTCTGGGAAACAAGGTCTCACAGTTTTCTTCAAAATAACAAAATCCCCAAATCCCAGAAGTGTACAAACATCGTGAGCCACTACTTTATTTTTTCTTAATTCTGTCCCCTCATTGTGAAAGTGCAGGTATAGGATTAAAATTTGGTGTTATTATCCCAACTTTTAGAAGGAAGCAATGAAAAATCTGCATGAGTCCTAATAGTAGAATTGAACTGTTTGCATTTCTCTGGGGATATAAATGGAAGATATGTGTGGTGTGGATTGTGCCTTGAGCATCTGAGCTGTGTTTGTGGAAGAACATGTCTCAGCAAGGAGAAGAACTGTGGACAGCTTTGAACTTTGAATAGTGCATTATGATAGGAAATAAAATGCCTTTCCTTTCTCAACACACGCTTGCTTTCTTATACTTGCTCTTTGCCATAGTTGTAGTCCATTCTCCTCACATTTGTTTGTTATTATCTCTTGACATTTTTGTCTTTATTACTGTTGCTTCTCATATTCATGCCAATATGTACAGATAGGGTTGATGTCCCTTCTATTGACAGCAGTATGAGCTGAAAAGATGGTGCTGATGTCTTGTTGACTTTCAGGATTTCATAAACATATAGCAAGGAATGTTATGGTAACAAAGTATTTACAGATAGCACAATATTTTTCTGATGGTTACTTCATTAATGAAAAACAAAGTTCCCTTATCTTTGATTTACTGAAAATTTGCATTAATTCCAATTAGTTCTTTGAGCTACAGGTCTGAAAAAATATTCAACACAAAAATGGATGAAAAGATTCAGCGGTAAAATACGTGGTTTTTCTCTCCATTTTGGTCACTTAATCAGTTTTGCAGGTTACTGTCTGCTCAGTAATTCACAAAATGAATTTTGTCTAGTTTCTGGCACACTGAACTGTCCTAGTATTAGTTCCCATCACAAATACATAATTGCTGTAACTGACATGCTTTCTGGAATTCTTCATAAACTTCCTTGGTTCAGATTAGAGCTGCTCCCTTTGGTGTAGTTATTTCAGCCCAATCCCAACATGAGCTACCACTGTGATTTATTCTTCTGTTATATTTTGCTGCCTGGGCTAATGATAATTTTCTCACAGCCTGTAAATTTAGGAAAGAGAAAATCCTACTTCAGTTAGTTTTTGGATGTTAGAGATGTGTTAGGGGCTTCTTTGCTGTCTTCTGTTGGAATCAAATTTTTGAACTTTTTACAATCCTGTTTCTGAATATAGGTACTGAGACAAAACTGTTAATAACACTTGTCTGTGTCTCTTTTCTAGGAGAGAAATGTGAGATTGCTGATATAGTGAAAGGTGGATGTAGGTGCTAATATAGATAGGAAATTTCTCTGTCAGTGAAACTGGGGGTGTAAGGGAGGAGAGGAGGTAATTTCCAGACAAGTTCCTAAATTCCAGCCAAAGGCAATTCTAATATAAAACCCCCTAGTAAAGTCAGACCTGTAAAGTTCACAAATTCAGATGTTTTATTTCCTTACTTTGATTCCAATGAAGCGGCTTAATTTTCTGCCTTCTCAAGTCTGTTGCCACTATTAATCTTACTGAAAGCAGCATCACATAGAATCAGAAAATCATTTAGACTGGAAAAGATACAAGTAATGCCCAAATGGATTTGGGCATGCTGCTGTATATGCAGGAAAAACAGACCGGCTTAAGAGCTCCTGAGGAATAGCTAATGAATTTACAGTCTTGTTACCTAATAAGTTACAAGAATTTCCTAGCTCCTATATTAGTTCATGTTATATGTTTATATCTAAGAACTACAAGTCGCTAAACTACAATTTTCTCAAAAATATGCTAGGACAGCATAATATAGTGGTTGAAAATCATGATTAGTAGCTCAGTTACTAGAATAATTGGAAAATAGCCAGTTGTCTGGGGCTTAGGTTTGTCCTTCTTTTATATTTTTGAAATGACATGTAGGTGTTTAGAACTGTAGTGCTTTAGCATTATGTGCTTTTCATGCCTGTAACTTGTTAAGCTGCTTAAATTGTGAGGAATTTATTTTTCAATGTGACATGTTAGTTAACATAGCCAGTCTTCTGGTAGCTTCATACCACAGCATCTGAGCATCATCCCTTGCTTAGGTATTTTATTTCTAGATTACAAATAAAAGCATTATTTTTTGAAAGACTTTAAAATTGCAAGGCTCTCAGCTTTAGGATAAAAATGAGTCTGTCAAAAATGACAGTGCCAGGTGATGCCTTGAGCATGTATTGTAATTTGTTTTCCATTATATGAGCAGGCCTTCTAGAAGAGAAGGCATTGGCTGTCTTGCTAAAAGAATAATTTGCAAGTAAGGCTTTTAATTTTTTTCTTCTTCTTCTCACTTTAGTAGTCCTAAAGAGAAGACTGAGAAACCCTCCCTCATAATGTCTGGCCTCTGCCATCATTCAGTGGTTGATTGTTACGGTAGCATGCTAGTCTGAGAAGCTTTATTTCAATTACAAATAAATATTTTCAAGTTTTGTTTTGTCTGTTTTGAGTGAAGTTGAGCCCACAAATGACCCTGCATAGTTTGCAGTAGTGGCTCTAATTGCTAAAATACTTAGGGTCAGCCTCATATTGTAACATTTAGTGTGTCACATCTAGGAATTACAGGCTTTGCTATATTTCTCTGGAAGAAATTGCACAGTGTTTTTTTGCATTTTACATGGCTCCACACAGTGCTGTTAATCTCCTATTTTTTACTGGATTGGAAAATCACCCAAAATGCTGTAAGAAAAGTTACTTTGCCTTGTAAAATTTTGCTGCCAGAGCTCCAAGTACTAAATTCAGCAATAATCATCCTAGAAGATTCCCTGTAATATAAAATATTTTATTTTAAATTATTTTCTTCAAATGGGGATTGGGAAAAAGCAGTCATAGACATGATAGAGACAGGCAGTGTTTTGGATTAATATAAAAGTAACAGGATTGTGACATTCAGGTATCAAGGTTGAAGTTTAGTACTTTTCTTAAGTTTTGAGATAATTGCTTCTCAGTGAGTGACTGTATTTTTCCTGCAGTTGATTGTTGCTTATGCTTCTGACAAACAGAAGTCCAGTGAGATATCCTGCCATTTTTGGTTAGTTGTGAAATTACTCAAAGTGTTGCTATCAAATACCCTACTGTATTCAGTAATTGGTGTAGTGCTTGACTGTCATCTCAAAATAAATATAAATAAAGGAAAACGTGGAAATAAATGGAAGATAGGAAAAACAGAAAAGTGTGGGATATAGGGGAAAAGGAGAATGATATAGATGAATAGACTAATTCAACATTTACAATTCCTGTAATTACTCGCTGCTGGTGTTTCAGCACAGAAAGGAAATTTGCATTTCTGTTGGAAAAATCTGTCATATTGTCATCTTTAATGTCACTGGTTCATTGCTACTTTTTTTCTGTCTCTCTAGATTTACACAAATGGGAAGAATGCAGGAATGAGGGAGAACAGTCATGATGTCAAAAGAATCATGACTGTCTTTAAGACATAGCAATTGAAATGCTCTGTTAAATCTAGTCATGATCTTCCAGAGCAGTTTCTTCTTTTAGTAATCAACTCCTTTAAAGCAAACAAAAATATTTTCAGTAATACTTAGGGGGCCAATAAATGCCTACACATAGAGAAATCTTTAATTAGTGAAAAGGCATTTTCTGAACAGGTCAATTTAATTAGATCAGGAAAGCGCTTAGTTATTTCATTTTGGGAAACCATATCCCTTAGCTGTTAGTACTGCTTCTAGGAAGTTTTTTTTTTTAAATGAAAATTGGCTATTTCAGTTAAAGTTGCAGCATAACAATGTAAAAATGACATTGAATCCATGAGAATGCCTCGCCTGAGAAATCAAGTTAAACCAAGCAATAGTCATTACTGTTTTTCTGTCTTGTATTCAACTTGACTTTGGGGCCTGGCATAGACACTATGAGCTTTCTTGACACTTGAAATCTCTTGAGGGTTAAAATGGATATGTGCACAGTTTGTATTTAGTTCCGAGTTTGCAAAATGTGAGTTGTTTTAATTTTTGTTTCCAGCTTACAAGCAATTCACTTGTAGCGGCTAGAAGGAAGGGGTTTTCCTCTTCAGTGGGGAAAATCAGGTTTGCTGACTTCAGAAGTGTGAGCCCTTTTTAAAAAGGTTTGGTTATCTGGTGTATCTGGAGCTTTAACACGTCCAGTCTGAATGACAGGATTTCCGAACTACAGAAATTTCAATAGCTGACATCTATTGAGCTTGTATTTCTTCAGAGGCTGGCTGTGTGCCAGAAGTATTGCATCCATAGATATACATTCCAGTCCCCTTAGGAGATGTGTTAGGCTGCATGCCAGCTGTAATAGAATTAATTGTAAAACAGAATATTTTCATTTAAATATACCATATCTGTCTAGTTCATACATGACTCTGGAACAGGTATTTAGGCACGTAACCTCTCACTAACCTCCTTCAGGGATCTCATCTTTGGTATTGTGTTTCTAACTTCCTGTAGACAGGAAAGAGGGAGCCCTAAACTTCTCACTTTACTCAACATAAATCTAAAGCTTGTTACAGAGAGAGCATCACTGACACAGAATGAACTGCTTTCATGAAAGAATCACAGCCTGCTTTGGGTTTGGAAGGAACCTTAAAAATCATCTAGTTCTAACCCACCAAAAGAGAGATCTTTTTTGTTTTAATACATGGTTGAATAAAGGTGCTGTAGTTACTCTGTGTGTAGTAATTTTATCAGTAATTGGGAAAAAATAGGCCAAATTTAGCTTAGAAGAAATTCATAGGACTCAGTGAAAACAGCATGTGAAAATACTGAATTTGTATTCTACTGACTGGCCAGTGAAATATGAGTAGATATGAATACATTTCTTTATCAGAAAATATAAAATGTGGTTTAAGACTGAACAGAAAAGAAAGGGACTAACCTGGAAATTTACTTCACATTTCATTACATATTTTTAATACAAAATGGTCAAAGCTTAATGACTGAAGTGAGTATTTCAATAGGGGTCTAGACAGTAAATAAATCACAAGGTATAGAATGAAATCCGTTCTTTAGAAGTTTACTTAAGACTTTACACAATATTTCTTGGTTCCATCAGTGATGTAATGAAGCAAATTCCTTCTAGACTTCAAGTTACCCCAAAAGAAACACTAAAATAGAAACACTATTTAAAAATACCAACAAACAAACAAAAAAAAATGCACTACAACAGAGCAACCAAATAAAAAATCCTCCAAGGGGAAAAAAAATTATGCTTACATTTCTTTTCTATATTGGTTTGAATACTTTAATAGAACAAGAATGATTTTGGTGATAGAAGACACATAAACCAAGAAAATGGATGTCAAATAGCTTTAGTATATTATTGATTAATTTGATACATAATACTTGAAAAAAATACCACCTTAATAGTGTGTCTCAGTCATGTCCCAAGCCAGTGAAGTTTTGAGCTGTGCTTTAATTTCTAGATCTATGTGTCAGTTCATATGCAGTCATGTCAAATTCCAAAATGCTTAAGGTCCAGTAGACTCCCTCAAAGTCAATGGGCCCTGCTTCAATCTCAGTGCTCTGGTTATCATGCCTTTAATTATCACTGCAGATGTATACTCAAGAACACAGTTTATGTTACCATTCTCTCCATTAACCTTGGCTCATACAAAATCACACTGACTTCAGTAGCATCTCAGTGAATCTAGTAGATGAATTTTTACTCAAAAAAACTCTGCATGTTTTTGAAGGAGGGCTAATGTTGTATATTAAGGTGAAAATGAGCCACTTAAGGTGCAAATACAAGATGAAACTACAAGAGGTTGGATGTTCTTGATTCTACCAAGGCTTATTTCCAAAAGCAACTAGGTTATGTACCGGGTTATGCAAGCAGTATGCAACTGGATTGTGCATGTGACGGCCCTGGTCCAGTTAAATGACTGGGGAGGAGAATGTTAGTCGTGACCAAGTTATGTGTAACACTGGACAACAACAAGAAAGTTGCTCCACATTTATTATAAAATCTAATAAATGGTGAATTACTTTGAATTGGTAGATAAAGATTTATAGTGTAATTTCCTCCAGAGCGGTCCAGTTCATGCTCCCATACGCTGAGATGGCTTCTCTGCTGTGTTTGATTGTTATTATTTTATTTTAATAAAGATGAGATGAAAAGGCAGGATTTGTCTCCTTACTGCACAGGAAGGATAGAAACGGAGATAAATTTTAGACCTTTGATGTTAATAATCCAAGTCCTGTATATTTCAGTTGGTCTAGCATTTCACATACAAATTATGGTACAAGATATTTGTATTGTAATTCCGAGTGAAGAGGGAAGAGTTAGAAATAACAGCAAAATGAAGGAAAAAATAAGAATCCTTTTATCTACTAAATGCTAAATATTAAAGTTGTTTTAGGACTACTAATATTTAGACCTGGGGCAGCAAGCTTGCCCGTGTCAATGACATCATTGTAAGGTGCAACTCTACAGTTCCTGTTTCACTAGTCCAGCTAAGTAAAAACTTTTGAAGAATTTATTACTCATTTACTCAGTGTCACACCATTTAAGTTGTGCTTTGCCTCACAACTTTTGCGAAGCAAAAGGAACTGGTTATGACATAGGATATGCAGGTCTGCAATAACTTAAAGCATGGAAAGGAAGTTGTCACTGGTTCAGTTCAAACTTTTTTACTATCACTGAATAGTCTGTGACTTTAAAACATTCTAGAGAGGAAGAAAAAAAGCATGTAAGATAATACTTGCTTTTCTCTATCAATGTGCACACTTTAATCAAACTTCCATTAATAAATCTTTTCATAATTCAATCTGTTTTATTAAAAATGTGAATGCTTGCCAAAAAAACCCAAACAAAACAGATGTGGAGAGTGACAGTCAACTGCATTTGTAGCATAAATTAACTTCTTTATGCAATCACTTTATTACTAGTTAAAGTTGGTAAAACTTTATTGAAGAATGAAGTCTGTGTCCTACTGGTGAAACCCTCCTAAGTTTTGAAGAATGATGAATATTTATGTCATATAAAGTTGGTTCAAATTGCAGAGACCACCTAATTTGTTGAACCACCTTACTGGTTGCCACTGTGTCATCATAGTTTCCACAGGACGGTTATTCAGAGCTGCTCAGCTGTATTAGTCTTTCCCAGTTTTACTACCATTGCAGGGTCCCTGGGCCTCCAGCAGCCTGAAGTACAACAGCTGCCTCAACATGAATTTGGCACAGTTAACGAGAAAAGTGAGGGAAAAAAAAAATGGGGTGGATATCGAAATGCTAGTTTTGTCCTCAGCTTTTTAATATTTTAAGAATAAATACAGTCTTCTACTAATGAATGAACTGCCCTTAACTGGCTTTCTTTCACTTGTTTTGGTGATCATAACAGTAATTTAAATTTCATTTGTAGGAAAGCTGTATGTCTGACCATATTAGCAAGCACAGATATATTGTTTTAGTCTCTAGGGAAGAAGCAACCAACAAAATAAAAAACCTCTTGCGGTCAACTGCAAAGAACTGGTCTTAAAAATCAAGCTCCTGAAATCATATTTAAACAATTAACAGTTTGACTTCCAAAACTGCAAGCACCCAACCATTCTGATTTAGGGTCTGCGTGATCTACGGAGAGTGAGGTATTTCTGAAAGCCAGGACAACTTATGTGTTAGGTTATAAGAGCCCTGTATTACTTACCTGCACTTTTAATTTTTTTTTTCATTTTTAATTTGTTGGTATTGCTGGAAGATGGTAAGCAGGGGCAATTCACCTATATTTTGGTGTGAGATGGGAGAGGGGGACTGATGTTTTCTTTATTAATGGAAAACTCCAGGGAGCTTGTCCTCATTATATGCTTTAGGTCCAGATCCAGTACGGCAAATATCAGCCAGTGTTCCAAATCAATTATTAAAGTGTTTTCATCATGTTCAAGTTCTTTTCTCCAGCAAGGAGATTGGCATTGATTGTTTTATGATTCTGTCTTGTTAGTCTCTGCACTATTAGTCTCTGAAAAGCCATAAATATGCCAATACCTCTATGCAGAGGATCTCCATTAGGGCTTGGGCTGGGACCACCCACTCATTTCTCCAGAGCTCACCAGTAGCTGTCATAGAGCACCTTTTCATTAGCTCCTGACCTGGACTGAATGTAAACTGGTGACCAAGAGGAGAAAGGTATTTTCTATCCCATTATTAATCATCAGGGCTGTCAAGTATTTTCATTAAAATTTATTTATAACTTCTTTATCCTTCAAATAAGTCTGCTATCGTGCTGTTGTAAACTTACAGTTTTTTGCTTTGTAAAATTGCCAGAGCATGTAATTATGCATATACAACTGCAAACCCTGCTGCTAGGAATTAGGAAGTTACCAGTGGCTCTCAATTCCTGCCTTTGTATGGGTCAATACATGTAACGGTGAGCATGCACACCAAATGCCTTCCTGTCCCAAATCAGTAGCTTTCAGCTGTTTAAACAATTATTCGGACTTTCTTTAAAAGTTATAATTTTATTCCCTTACACCATCTGTTTTATTTAACACTGAGAACATACAGTGGGAAAGGGACAATGACAGGATTACTGTCAAGTAAACTACACAGTGTCTGCATTCTGTTGGGTAGTTAAGATGTGTATTGGATAATTGAAACAAGTCAATAAATACTAAGTTTTAATTGTGAAATAGCCTGATTCTGTCAAGTGGTTGTATTTTACATATTTTGACACAAAAAGTAATGTGTATTAAATCTATGCTGAGGTATTGACATTTTAGCAGTAGACTGCATTAAAGAGGACATTTTAGCTGGTGTGATGCAAGGTTCCTCACAATGCCAGTCTGCAAGAAAACACTTTTATTCATTTTTCTAAAATAATTTTTGTCAAATGTGGATAAATGAAAGTGATGGGTCAGCATGAACAAATAGAGCTTTTGTTGATTGTTTTTAATCAGATAACTTTATGTCTTGATTGATATAATTAAAGCTTTTTCTCACCTTTATCTGTGAAATGACCATTTGAGCCTGTAAATAGCACAGTTCTTTTGATGTTATGTATGCTGGCACCTGTCATCGCTGTGTATTGTAGGTCTCCTGACTGGCCTGAACTTGAGTGCAGTATGTCATTTGGAAAGTGCCAAAAAGAGTAGAGCAGTCATGTATTTTTGGTGGTTATAGTAAATAAAAATCAATCATGTTTGACAAATGTTTGTGGCCTTCTAATTCTGTAGGTAGAAGCTACAATTTTGTGACTGTATTCAATGAACTGTGCTTTGATGTTCTAGAAATAGACACAAAGTGCGACCAGCTAAAACTAATTAATGTTGGTCTGTTAAAAAAGGCAATTATGCAAAATCTGTAGATGTTCATTCTGTCAGTATTAATGATACATACACTTAGTACCTCTCATTTTGAAGCCTCAAAGCTAGGCTTAGATAAGCCATTGTAACTTTTGCCAGACCACAATTGGCAGCCTTAGACTTAAATGTGCAAAATTGAGTGTTCAATTATCACCTCACCCTGCCAGTTGCTTTAATTGATGATTTTTTTCATCATTTTTTGTTCTTAACTATAGTTACATGCTATTTTAAAAACCTGTATTTTTATATATATATATATATATATATATATATATATAAAAATGTCTCTACTGCAGTAGTAAAAGAGGAAAAATCAGTCTGGGTTATGTGTCGTATGGTTTTTTGCTTTGGGATTTTTCTTCATGGGTTTGTTGTTTTGTTGTTTGTGGTTTGGGTTTTTTATAAGGCAGGATGGGCCACTGCAATATAAGATAGTGTACTCTATCATGTAATTGCATCATTTGGTTGATAGGAACCTTGTGCCATGTGGATTTGGCTTTAAGGAATATGGGTTTACCAAAGAAAGGTCACTAAATAGTAAGGCTGAATTCTTACCCCAAAGAACATTCATTCTGTGAAACTAGAATCCTGTAAATGGTAAGCCCGCTCATATCTCTGCCAGGATGCTCTCTTGAAATGTGACCTCTGTGTTGGTTTTGGTGGAACCTGGTCTTCATATGGTTTTTGGTGTGCTGTACAACTTCCTTCACTCTATTTTATTGTCTCTAAGACCCCTGAGGGAAATACTGAGAATCTAAAACAGCTGTAATCATGAACAGACTTCATTATTATTCCTATGTTAACTTGTGGGATAGTGCAGGATGTGTGCCATGTCTGTTTCCAGACCACAAAACTTGAGAAGGCCTATATGGTTGTATCTGTGAAATCACACTCAAGGCAACTTGAGAGGTGCAGACCACAATGCCTTTCTTGCACAAGGGTTAAGCTTAACTTTTCTTTATTCTGCAGCCTGCCTATTTTATAGCACAAACCACAGCAGCTAATTTCATGGGGATAGGGATAAACAGGACAGGTGTCTTACTGAATATGTGATAGTGATTTGTGTTTGAGTATCAGACTAGACTAATTCAATATCACTGTTTTTTCAAGACTAATGGCCACAAATGGATCTCCTCTGGTTCTTCTATACCATAATGGGACTATAGTGATTTGGTGATTCCAGTGATAAGGAAATCTCTGTCTCAGAAAATGTCTGTTCTTTTTACCATCAGTTCTGTTAGGCTTAGTTTGGTTGGTTTTGAGGGGTTTTTTCCCTGATCAATTGTCATGCTTTTTACCATTGTGTTTAAAAATTACCATTTCTGTTACAGCTGTTTTATGGTTTTCAGAATTGATTTCTGATAAAATCTGACTTCCCACTTTAAAATCAGAAATACATTTTTTTTTACTTTCCACATTAAACCCTAAAATATTTTCTATTTATGTACTTTCATTTGTGGTAACTTTACCTTTGGCTATATATATAGTGTCATTTAGGATACAAGGAAGATAAATGGAGCTGCATCAGGGGACATTCAGAATGGATATTAGGCAAAGGTTTTTCACTGCAAAGGTCACTGGGAAGTGGTTACCAGTGCCCAGCCTGTCAGAGCTCAAGAAGTATCTGGAAAACACTTGGTCACGTGGTTTTGTGTAGTCCTGTGAGGAGCAGGGAGTGGGAGTGAATGATATTTATGGGTCCTTTCCAACATGAAACCTTCTAGGATTCTTTAATTTCATAGAAGCACAACATGCCTTCCCTCCCCCACCCTGCACTGACTTTTTTTTAAGAGCATGACTAAAGCTCTGTCCAAGTTTCTCTCTGATTTTAGCTTGGGTAAGTGTAATGCTTGTCCAGAAAAGAAGCGTGGAACTGATATTCACCCCAAAGCCCTTTACAATATTTTGCAATATGTTTCTACCACTTCCTTACTTCTTGGACATTGATGAGGTTGGATGCATTTCTTCCTCAGTCTGGAGATCTGCACCATAAAGTAGCAGACCACAAAACTTCCTGTAGCACTTAAACATTTGTATTTATTTATTTAGGTTAAAGCCTAGTGATAGGGGTTGTTTTTCTGCAGTGCCTGGAATTTGGAAATTGTAACTGTACAGGATTGTCCAGGGTGACACACTGTTAAAGTAATTTCACCCCTCTTTTTTTTTTTTTTTTTTTTTTAGGGACGCAAGAGTGAGGCAGAGAAGTACTTCATGAAGGCTATTCAGCTGGATCCTACCAAAGGAAACTGCTACATGCATTATGGTATGTTTCAGATAGATAGGATTTCAACATATATTCCAGGCTTGCTGTTAATCTCTCCAAGTGATTAAAGATTTGAGAAGATCTACTGGCAAAATATCTTCTTTAAAAGGAAAGAAACTAATCTACCATATATTACTTCATTACCATTTTTCCGTCATTGTAGAAGGAGAGGTGAAGATTTTCATATTTTGCATAGCGTTCCTCCTATGAGAGGAATTTCAGTATTGCTGCCTCTCTGGGAAAGAAAAAAGGTGACTATTGCCATATGTCAAAGTTTCATGGCCTGGAATATTATTGTTAACAGTTTTGGCCTGACTTCACTGATCGTTGGTGGGTGGGCAACCAGAAATTTTACTTTAGCATGTGTGAGTGCCATATATCGAAGTGTCTTACAGGCCTTACATCTACCTCCTTCCCACCACCTTCTTGGCTTGAAATGGCTAAGTATTACAAAAGGTTTTGGCGAGTTGGCTGTATCTTTCCTTTTACACCATGCATGTTGCATAAAGCACACAGTTAATTTGAAGGTATCTTTGTAACTTTGGATTGTTTTTGCTAGATGTGCAAAAAACACTTCCAGATGTGTTTAGTCTCAGGGAACCAAAACTATTTATCTTTATGGACTAATTCTTAATATATTTTAAAGCTGATAATGGACAAATCTTAAAATGCAAGCTATGTTGTGCCAATTGGAACACAGAAAGCACTTTGTAAGTTTCCTCTTCATTTAGGAAGGTAGGGAACTACAAAGTGCACTTTGTATATTATTTTCATTTCTCTTCTAGTTCTTACTGATAAAATAAATAAAAACAAGTAGGTAAGAAGGAAAATCAATCTCACATAATAACCATGTTTTTACTCTGTGATATCTTTGTCTGAATTGCTCATATGTTGTATCATTGGTCCTATGCAGTATGAAGTTCTGTATGTTAGATTCCTAGAATCGACCTTTGGACTTAGAACGTGTCATTGTATTTAAATTAATGTAGCTCAGTGCTGCATTATTTTGCATTATGAAACATTGCAGTTCAAAGTCTTGTCTTTTCTTTATGCCTGTACAAGTAAAGATGATAGGGATATTTGTGCATGTAAACCCCATTATTTCAATTGGATGTGAGTATCATGTATATCTCAAGACAGTGAGTAAAAGTTACAACTGATAGTTTCTTGAAATCCTACTCAAACCCCTTCCAGCTTTTGTTACTAAGAAAGCTGTCCTCAATTATTAAGAAATTTTTGTATACAAATTCAGTGGTTGGTCTCAACAGTCCATCTCAGCAAATGATGTTAGGATGTAATGTATTTTATTATTGGTCTAGAACTTTTTTCTTTTTCACTCATTACTCGTCAACTTGCTTGTCCTTTCCTGCAATATTCCCTCTGTCCCATTTTAAAGTATCCTATGAACTAAACGCATGGTTATTCAAATCATCATTCATGTTTGATATATTGACTTCTTTATTACCAGATTCCAGTATTAATGTGGTGTGTTATTTCCTAATTAAGATTATTCCCTAAAAACATGGGAAAACTTTTCCTTTATTGTGTACCGGGTTCAAAAAGTGGGTTCTGTCATTGTGCAGAGGTGATAATCAACATAAGCGAGGTTCTACTCAGCAGATTAGGAGAGAAGGGTGAAATTCAGTCAGTGTTTGGAATAACAGCATAGTGAAATGGTTCCTGAAGGGCAACAGACACAAGAAGGTTCTCTTTAGCAGCCATTAGGTCTTGGACCATTATACCCAGAGAGCTCTTCTGAATGCGTGTGAAATCTTTTCATAATATAACTTCTGATCACCTCACTGGTTCAGTGATGTTATTCTACATTTATATCAAAGTAGCTATGAGGCAGATACGGTCTACTTCTGCTTGGCTCTTGTGTCTGTGTAGTACAGCTGGTCTCAAATCCTTGTCGCTTTTGGGCACAGAACTTTATAAAATGTAAATGAAATTATCCTTGCTTTTTATTTCTTTTCTTCCTTGCTTTATTTCTCTTCTTGTTTCCACCTATTTCTGTAATAATGAGGGCTATGTACTGTGTGTTACCAGGGGCATTCCAAATAATCCATTGGAATCTCTGGTGAACACTTCAAGCTTTACCTCTCCATCTCATTAATTTGTTCCAGCACCTTGTCACAGGTACATTCTACGTCCTGGGGAAATACATCCATATTTTGCATGTAAATCTTAGAGATTACTTTTTTCCTCAGCATGAAGATGTTGATATGAGAGAATAAAGTAGCTGGCATCAGTCCTGAAAAAACACATACTTCACAAAGCAGCCAAATGAAAAGAGTGGTCAGCTGGGACATGACAGGGTGTTGATGGAGTAGCAGGAATAAATGGACTGAAGATTTTCTTCCAAGTGCACATGGATTGCATGCACTTATAATTTTTGCTTCCAGGTTGTGCAGATGTTCTTTTTGACTTCTAACCTTCTGGACTTTTATTGGAGCTATGAGAAAAACTGTCAGTATGCTGTATCTTTTAAGAGGCTTACCTTTGTATTATAATGTGCTTTAATTCAAGCCGTAAGCCAAAGCTATTTTTAGATATGACTTGGTGCAGGAGGTAGCTTACTTAATCATATGAAAATTTGGAGGGAGTGGAACAGTTTCTTGGTTTCTCCACAGCATGTTTCTCTGCTCAAGCTGGCATTATAGTTCGTTTTCTATAGGTACTTGGCTGACTTTGGGTTTAAGGGGATTTAAGTTTTAAGCAGTGTTTCCTAGACTCATTATGCTTGAAGATGTCTGAAGGGAAAAATAGTGGAAGAGCTGAAGATATATAAATCCCTGTAGACTGCTGTCATGATGTCACTTCATTGGACATAAGGGGAAGCAGCTTTTTTTCTAGTGACCAGAGAGGATGGCACTCCACTCTTAGATGGAAATGCAGACTGCTGCTCAGCTGACCACCTTTCTTTTGCCCTTCTTTCCTTTCTACCTCTCATATGCCAGTTATTTGAACATCTGAACTTGGTGGAAAACCATTACATCTTACAAATACATGAGGGTTGATGAGTGATCTGCTACAAGCTGCTCAGGTGCACAGTGTGCTACACCTCAAAGATGGAAGAGACAAAATTCTCATGAATCAGGAATAAGAAAAAATGAGAGACTGAAGAAACGCCAATACTTTTTTTTCCCACAATATACACATTTTTGAACTAGAAAACTAGAGGAATTTTTTTGGATACTGAGTTTGTATGCTTCTGTAAGGTTTGTGGCTTTTAATTGGATATTTTTAATACACATTTTCTAAAGGCTGCCTAAAATGAACACTTGTGACTAAAAGAGGTCAAACTGAACATTTATTTATTTTTCAATTTCCTTTTTTTTTCTCTGGGAAAGTTTTCCTCAAACTGACATACCCACATCTACTATATTGGCAGTCATGCATCCCACTCTACTTTGAACATTTAATTCAAGTAGGCCATTTTGAATCCCAGATGATCTTGGTAATGTTGGTCATCAACAGATTTATGACATAATTGAAATGGTCTCCATGGACTGTTGATTCTTCCTGAGCTATTTGCCATGATGAAATGAAAGGGATGAATCTAAGTGTCTGTCTGAGAAACCACAAAGAGGTACCTATGAACTACATGAGTGAAAAGGCACTGTCTTCTAAATATTTTAAGAACTTAATGGCATCTAAAGAATCAGTACATCAAATTTGTCAGCAAGTGTGCCCAGCATAGGGATGTTCAGTCAGGTCAGACAAGTGCCCTTAAGGCTCAGAGACAGTGCATTTTTGGATTTAGTATTTGGACGTATGACAAAGGAGATAAAAGTCTCTATTTCTGTCTGCACTGAGCCTATCTCAGGAGAAGCTGAAGAAAGATTATGTATAAAATCTGTCAGTGCGCAGGGATGAGGTGCATTTCAAACACTGACATACTTATGTGCTCATCTTTTCTTAAAAAAAAAAACCCAACAAAAATTCTTCAGTAAATAGCACACAGTGTAATTGAGGAGTTTGAAATTGTTGAAGCTTTCTGTACTAGCTTTTCCTTAAATGAAAAACACCATAAATCTACAGTGATATTTGTTGTGTAAAGAGTTTATCTCCAGGAGTATTATTTTATTTATAATTTGCTGTTTAAAAACAAAAATATAATAATAATAATAATAATAATAATAAACCCCACCAAGCAAAAAAACCAAAACAAACAAAAAATCCCCACAAAAAAAAAAAAAAAACCAAACCAAACAAACACCCCAAAAAACACTAAAGTAGAGTTCATTTTACTTGTCTGTTAAAAATGGGTTTTGCCACTATGGCTCTTAACTTGCATATAGTGGCCTTTCTCCAAAATGATGAAAGTGGAGAGGAGAATAAAGCAAAGAGACAAAGAAGTAAGATTTCAAGGTAGATGTTTGTAGAGGTCCCTTCTCCCTTATATTTGTAATGGCTTAGTTGGAATAGGAAAGTCTAGAACCCAACAGGATGTTCAAATTAACTCTGTTTTATTAATAGCTGTTGACACCTTCCTTTAAAATAGTTTCCTTTGAATAATACATTGTTTCTAATAAGCCTAAATTGTTTAAAGATTCCTTTTTCATTACAAAAATGGATTATTCTCAATATATTAATTATGCATTTGCTTAATTTGGCAGTTCACATTGATCATTTGCCTTTTTAGAGGTGTAAAACAAAAAGAGATTTTCAGATTACATAAAACTGAAGTGTATTAGCTATGTCCTCATTGAACTAAGAACAGATTAACGTATTCCCAAATACACTTTTGTTTTTATATTGTCTTTCACTTTTGAATTTGTGATAATTTAGGAGTTATTTTTATAGATTTTCTTACATTATCTGTTTCTTTATAAGCATGTTTAACTTCTTCACTGCCTTTTTTATTGTTTTTCAATTTCATCATCATCTTTCTAATCGCTTTTTCTGCAAAGGGCTCTTAGCCCTTTTTGATGCCTAAATTTTCACCTAAATTTATGAGCACTTTGCATTTGTCTTACTTCTAAAGATGGCTGCTTTACTCCTCCTATGCCACAGCCTGAAAATGGGTTGGAATTGCTGTGGTTTAAGGGTCAAAGTATATTTCCTTGAAATACAATAGCAGTGAATTTCCAAGCACCATTTTTTCAGTCTTTAAGTTTTAGGCTTACATGTATTAGTGAGTGAGAGAATTTTTATGGGTGACTTTATTTTTTTTTTTTTTCTTAGATGTTTCTGCTTAGATTGAGATTGAGTAAGGTGAAGCGCCGGATCCTGGACTTCAGTCACCAAGACCCCTTGCAGCACTGCAGGCTGGGGGCAGAGTGGCTGGAAAGCTGGGCAGAGGAAAAGGACTGGGGGTGGTGGTTGTCAGCAGCTGAACGTGAGCCAGCTGTGCCCAGGTGGCCAGAAGGCCAATGGCATCCTGGCCTGGATCAGCCATAATGTGGCCAGCAGGACCTGGGCAGGGATTGTCCCTGTACTTGGCACTTGCTTGAGTCCTGTGTCTGGCTCTGGGCCCTTCACTGCAAGAAGGACATTGAGGTGCTGGAGAATGCCCAGTGAAGGGCAACAAGGCTGGGGAAGGGTCTGGAGCACGAGTCTTACGAGGAGTGGCTGAGGAAACTCAGGTTGTTCAGTCTGGAGAAGAGGAGGCTCAGGGGAGCCCCAGTCACTCTCTCCACCCATCTGAAAGGAGGCTGTATCCAGATGGGAGATGGTCTCATCTCCCAGGCAACCAGTGACAGGATTAAAGGAAGAGGTCTCAAGCTGAGCCAGAGGAGGTTCAGGTTGGAGATCAGGAAGAATATCTTCACTGAAAGGATAGTTAAGCATTAGAACAGGCTGCCCAGGGAGTTGTTAGAGTCACCATCACTGGTGATGTTCAAGAAAGGACTGGTCATGGCACTTAGTACTATGTTTAATGAGCATAGTGGTGGTCAGTCAAAGGTTGGACTCGATCATTAAGGTCTTTTCCAACCTAAATTATTCTTTGTGCTGTATTTATAATATTTCCATGTAGTCACATTGTTCTCAGTGCTTGAGCTTTGTGCTTTTTGTCTTCATTGAGTGAAGAACAGCCTAGGAAAAATTTATGTATTTTCCCCACATATTTAAGGAAAAGCTCCTATGAAGAAAGCAGTGAACTAATGAAAAATAGAGTATAAATGTTGTATTTATAAGAAAGAAGAACATCAACCATGAAATCTCACTCATGAAATCTTACTTATTTCTTTAGGAGAGTTTTATGTGGATGGTAGAGATGTCACACTAGTCCACAGGTAGGTCAGTGTTCACTTTTGTCAGTGAAATGAGTAAAACTTCTCAAGCCATAAATCCAGGTGAATGGATTATCCTATTTCTGACTGACAGGTTAGCTAAATGCAGTATATACCAAATGATAAATAAAAGTGCATGGATCTGCTGCATTGGGAACCCCAGATGCTACATGGTGATTTTGTATTGAGAAATTAAATCCCTTGATGAGGTAGGGTCAAAGTGAACCAGATATAGTATGTCCATCACTAAGTCACTTCCCAATATGCACTCGTGGGCCTTTCTGCCAATGACAGAGGCTTTGCCATTTTAAATCTTTG
>NW_005054310.1:363715-450340 GCF_000277835.1 Geospiza fortis | reverse complement strand
AACTAGTTTATAATACTCAAATAATACATGTTCATAGAACATATGTGCTCTTTGGAGAAAGGGGGTCTCTGTCTTTAACATACCATGTGCCATCAAATCAGGGTCCTGACTTTGGACTATGACTTATATCTGCTCCTGCAATATCAATGAACGTAATTCCAAGAAGACAGCATTCCTAAACCTGAAGCAGGAAGATGTAACTGTCTTCCAGAAAGACTTCATTAAGCTGCTGACCTTTCTGCTCCCAGAACTCTCTCTACAAACTTTAAAAAATCTGTAGCTACTACTAAGCAACAGAATTTCTTACTTCCAAACTGAGGACAAAAACTGAGCTGTTCAGGACAATCTACCAAATTTAAGTCCTTTCTTCACTCTAGGCTACTGTTATCACACAACATTAAAAGAAGATTATTACAGACCACTATAATAACTATTTTTTCCAAACACCCTTTAGAACCAATCACTCAAGTGGAATGCAGTGGAGTATTTCCAAACAAGCTAGGTCACTGACCTGAAATGCTGTGGAATTTCCATCTTCTGACTCTTCCCTTGGGTTTAGCCTTAAATCTAATCATTCTGATATCTCTAATACATGTTTGTATTCTGCTTCCTCAGCACAATATACTAGACTGCTCAAAAGATGTGATATAGATAGTGCAGATCAGAGACAGGGTTAGAAATGTGTCTGTATGCTTCTTCCATATTGCCAAAATGTAGCATTTCTGTAGGGACTGAAAAATGAACACAAACAATGCTGGAGGCTTTGTGGCTGGAGGTTTTGTGGCACAAACAATGCTGGGGGCTTCTTTGCTAACAGTCATATGTTTTGACCTATGAGTACTGTCTCATGGGGATTTTTGTAGAGATAGCATGAAGCTGCTACAAAAGTGCAACTGGATAGTTCTTTTTCAGCCAAATTTTACATTTCCAAACCTTATACATCATCAGGTGTCTGGGAAATGATACAGAGTTCAGGATCTTCCTCAGTATTTGTAAATCATGAGATCCTCTGTAGTATATATTTTCATCATTAATCTTTTGGTTTAGTGAGAGCTTCCAGTGATCCAGATGTGGTCACAGGTTCAGTTATCAAGTCCCAAAGGTTTGCTAGTTAATTTTTTTCTCTCTTGTCTGTGGTTGTGCTCTGGATGACATCCAGTGGTATATTTAGCACAATTGCAACAGATAGGTTTTTCAGACAAAGAAAGGACTAACAAAAAAAGCATTTTCCAAGCCAGTGCATATAATGACATTGTAGCACCCGCTGATTTGCTTAGTGTTTCATATATTTTATTTGCATGGAAGAATTTTCTCTATGGGAACTAATTAAAGGGAGAAAGTCTCCAGAAGTCCTTCAGCAAGAAGCCAAGAGTACTCCTTTCGATTAAGATGGTATGGGATACAAGGAGCAGCAAAAATTGAAATGCTGCTACCATTCACGTGATTGTGATATAAGTTGCCTTTGTTTCTCCTATCACATCTTCCACGTTCAGCAAGAAATTGTCTAAACAGGCCTGGAAAAGCAGGATATTTAATCAAACATACCCTTGCTTTGGGAGCTGCTCCTTCACAGCCAGTGAAAGTGTTTTGAAACTCCTAAAGGAAACAGTTACATTAGGTCATGTCTGTTGACTTTGTCTGTGAGGATGGATTGTAGGAGAATAAGAGATGGTGCTAAAGGCAATCTCACCCCTGAAGAGTTGCAGCTGTACTAATTACCAAGGATTAGGAACAGGCCTGCCCTTAATAGACCACAGGTATATCCAGTGAGGCTGAGTGTTTTATATAAAAGGGTGGGCTAGCTTGTTGAGAGAGGGTTGGAGTCAGCTGGCCGTGCTGTGGCGAGGAGGAAGTCATCTGGCCATGAGGAGCTACCCATGAGAATTCACGAAGAAGGTACGAAAGTTTTACAGTAAGACAACAATGACAACTTTGCATCTTGAGACACTGATTCATTGCCTGAAATACTTTGGAAATCAACTTGGAGATGTGATCTCTCCTCATTTATTCCGCTGAATGCAATTTCAGTTTTCCATTTTGAAATCTCTGGTTGCATCAGCTCTTTAGCTCTGCATTGCTGCAGCAGAGCTGAAGTTGATAGTAACTTCAGTGATGGTTCTGCCACTGAGAACATAATTCTGCTCTCAAGACATCATCTGCATCAGACAAGATACAATGCATTGAGTCAGCCAGAATCCACTCCCTCTTCTGATTTCTGTTGAAATTTGAAATGCTTTGAAAGCACCAGCAGATATTCAGCTTCCAATCCTCAATGGTGAATGTGCTGAAAGAGCTTCTAGTGAAGTTTATTACAAACAGATTTTACAGTTGAATCTTGGTAGAGCCACTTTTCATGTTGTAGAAGTAAAAAACTCTTTTGAAGAGGATAAGAAGCAGAAGACTTGGTGAGAAATGTATATTAAGCAAATTCCAGTTAGGATGGCATTGGAAGTTTGTTCGTTATTATTCAAAAGGTAGTTTACTCAGTTTTGCTTGGATTACTAAAGCTATCATCCCACAAGCCTGTCATGGCAACCTGAGTCAATGCAGAAACAGCAGCATTCTGAGAACATTCAAGATAGTGCTTTTCAAAAGCAACACCAGCAAGATGAGCTATTTTAGAAATTTACTGTGTTCTGGGACAGAGTACCTTTGTATGTTTGCCAGTGAGTAAAAGAGGGAACATTTCACCTAGAAGATTGGTGCAAATTGCACTTTTATCTAGTAAATTAAGCAAATTGCACTTTTATCTAGTAAAATCAAGAATCACGGTGCCTGCAAGGAATAGTTAAGCCCATTCTAGGGGAATGCACTAATGCCTTTGTGCTCTGAACATAAAAGATTTTTACACAGAGACAGATCCCAACCAATTAATACCTTTCTTGTTACAATAAAGCAGCAGAACTACCAGTTCAGATGTATGGCTTTTAAATTGTTGATGGTGCATGTCTTAACAAATTCTTTACAAATGTTCAGGATTGTTTTAGGGACACAATTATTCAGGATAGAGAGCTATATGGGCTTTCATTTATGTGGATGAATACTTTTTAAAAATTGATAAAAGATGAAAATAAACTGTTCTTTTCAATTGCTGGGAACTGGAAATATTCTGTTCTTGTTTGAATTACATACATACTTATATCTCACTTTTCAGTAGATTGCATATATTGCCCCAAAAGTTTTTGGTCAAATAAAGACTCAGAACCACTGTTGATGGTTTGCAATGAAAAGTAAATTTGATCAAGGCTGCAGGTACAGATTTTAGCAGCTTTAATGCTATTTCGGATTCTTAGATAGTTTAGGAAAAAATTACTAAGAGGGTTGTGAAATATTGAATCAGTTCTCTGCTATCAAAGGTCTTTAACAACTCTTGACTACACATTTACTCTCACACCTGTGCTGTCTAGCAAGAAATGTGGAAAGATTTATTTTAAAAAGTAACATTCCAGGCAAAGAGCAGTGTTTCTGAAACTCACATCTTTTCCTGGACTATGGATTTCCCACTTCCAGTTTAGAAGAAGAGTAATGAAAAATATTCTTTCCTCTAGATAGGAAAGTGTGGTATTTGGAGCTGTTTTCTCAAAACCTGTTGTGATTCCAGAAAACAGTCAGGCTACCATAATTTATGTTGTTGGCAAGAGCTGGAATCGTGACACCTGCAATAAGTAAGCTCTCTATGCGATGTTGGGCAGTATCTCATAAATCATGAGGTTTGCCAGCTGCTTGTCAGAGAAGAAAATCCTACATATAAATTTAGACCCACACAAGTGGTTCCTGGATGCAGGGGCTTGCAGATCATACCTTCTGATCCACCTTCAACACCTTGCCAATTTAAACCCTGCTAGTGCTTTCCTCTTGGGAAAACCTCTTTATGGCTTTGACAGGAAAGGTTCAGAAGTCTGTTTTATAATGAAGAAAGCACAGCAGTAAACTGCCAATCCAGCTCATTCTTGTATGAATTTAGTATATAAGATTAAAAGGAATGGCAGCTAATGTTTTCAAAACAGTATTTTTCTATTTAGGTGTTTTAAATTAAATTGAGATATGTGAGTAAAATTAGTCTGCCTTTCAGGAGAACTTGGCAAATCAATTTCAGCTGAAAGTTTCCACCTTGTACTGGTTCTGGCTGTGATAGTGTTAACTTCATAGCAGCCTGGGTGATGCCTTGTGGCTAAAGCAGCCTTGATAACACACATCAATGTTTTGGCTGCTGCTGAATAGTATTTGAGCAGTGTGAAGGCTTTCTGTTTTTGGGAGGGAACATAGCTTGGACAGCTGACCTGAGCTGGCCAAAGGGATAGATATAACAGTCCATATAACATCATGTTCAACAATAAAAACTGGGGTAGAGAAACAAGAAGGATTTTGGCTTCTGAGATGGCTTTGTTTGGAAGCTGGCTGAGCATCACTCTTCCTGTGAGAAATGGTGAGAAATGTCTTTGCTTTGCTGTTTGCTGTGTTAGTATGTGGTTTGTTTTTTTTTTTTCTTCCCCATGTTAAACTGCCTTTATCTTGATGGAGAGATTTGCTTGGTTTTGCTCTTCTGTTTTCTCCCCTCACCCTGTGTGAGTGCTTGGATACTGGCAGGGGGCAACCCGCCATGCATCTGTACACTCAGGTATTGACTTTTTCACTAGACTGAAAAAGTTGCAGCGTCTTTTATTTATAGCCCATGCAATTAAGGAAATCTTTGATCAGAAACCTTCCTCTGGATGCTCTCTAATATGTTCATAACCTTCTTATGTTATGGTGCCCAAAACTGCGCACAATATTCAAGGTGAGATCAAACCACTGCAGAGTAGAGTGGGAAAATCACCTCCCTCAACTGGCTCAGAGTGCCACGGTATTGTGACTCATGTTTAACTTGCCATCTACCAGGACCCCCAGGTCCCTTTCCATGTTGCTGTTTTCCAGCATTTCGTTCCAGTCTGTTTGTACATCCAGGGTTGCCCCATCCCAGATGCAGAATCTAGCGCTTGCCCTCACAGGAGTTGACAGTTCCTCTGAGTTTCAAATCATTGGCAAACTTACTCAGTATGCCTTTAAGACCTGCATCCAAGTCTTTTATGATGAGAAGTGGCCCTAAACTGAAGTTCTGTAAGGGTTTGCATATAGAGGATAATACAGTCGGTTTCATATATGCATCATCTGCTACTTACCCACTCAGCATGAGTTATTGCCACCTCCAGTACAGGGCAGAGATTTGTACGGTGATGTACAGTCCTAGAACTTTCTTTTCTGAAGAAGTGAAGGTTTTACTTATATCTTTGTTTTCCTCCCTGGCTGAATGTATCAGTAGCATATCCACCTACCAGTGTTTCATTCTGCTAATCCAGGGCTTTCATTAGCAAAAGTACCTTGCTGTTAACATTTTATGGCTGGTGTGCTTTAACATGGACTTAAAGATTAGGGATACCATTTTGCTTCGTTCATTGGAAGAGAATTGGAATACTAGTTGGTCAAGCTTATTTCAAAGATTTCTCTTTAAAGAAAATAGGAATTCAGCCCCAATAGGAATGAACTATTTTATTTGGTAGATTTACTTGGAGAATTTTCAAATATGAGTTTGTCCTGCTGCATATAAGGCATACTATGATGTGGTACCCAAAAGAAAAATAAAAACATTTTTTTAAAAATGTAAGCTATTAGCTTTTGTCAGATCTTTTCCCCCTTTAGAAGAGACTTCCATTAACAGTTCAATCACTGATTTATAATTCTGAAGACAAATTAATTTCTTGTGATCCAAATTGTTCTTGAACTATGTTTTCTTCTTCTGTTTTCTTCTCTCTTTTTAGTTATTTATTATTTATTATTTTACTTATTTTCATGTATGGGAAGACTTTTTTTGTAAATCATCTGTTTCTGGGCACAATAAGCACAAAGCATTGTAGTGCATCAAAGTGTGGTACACATTAGACTGTGGATGTAACTGAAGCAAAAAAACCTTATACTGTGAATGCAGGAAGGTACCATAATGTTTTTACAAGTTTTGCAGATCTGAATAATTAAGATATAGGAGACTGAGTAAATAATCTGCCAACTCTCCCAAGCTGAAATGTATCCAGAGAGAAAACAAAAGGCTAAGAAAGCTGTCTTTCATCACTTTTTGTATTGAAATTATTCCTTCTGTGAATGTCTTTGTTGTACCAAAGCATGACTGGGTTCACAATGCTTGTATAGACCTTGCTAGCTCTGGTTAAGGGAATTTCTCACATAAGCACACAGCAAGTATGTGAGCAGCAGGGAATGAATAAGGAAAAGGGGGAAAGAAAAAAGAGAAAATCCTTAACCATGACAGGATATCATTTGCTCATGGTTTTATTTATTTATTTATTTATTTATCATATTTATTTTATTTTACTGTTCCTGATGAGGCTTGTGGTTAGTAGTGGCATGCGAGGTTTTGGTTGAGAGACCTTACTTGTCAAAGTAAGACAAAAAAAGAAGGATGGGATGCTGAAATGTATAATCACTAGGCTTTAGGAGGGTTTTTCCAAATATAAAGTTAAGTATGCACAGAGACTAGATGGTTGAATTCCTTAATATTTTTGCAAAAATTGACACATATTACAGATTAGGTCTGAAAAATCATTAAAAAAAGCAAAAGTAGGGCTGAGCACCTTCCAAAATCTTTTTTTCATTTTTTTTTTCAAAGGAAAACTCATTTTTATGGAGTTCTACTGTATGTTACATGTTTTGTTTTGAAACTACTGTACTTCAGTTAAAGCTTGGTGGTTAATGCTAAATTATTCATTCTTTTCAGTTTATGCTTGGTTTAATGATAATTTCATTTGTAAAATGTGAGTCATTTGATTTTAGCCATCTTCTATATTTGTTTAATGTGAGAGGTAAGTATCATATACAAAACTTTCAAAAACCTCCTGTTGGGATTCTTTTAGTGTTAGTGAAATACATTATAAAATACCAGTCCATTAAGGTATACAAATATATGTAAGGGTTTTAAAGCAAATACAACGTAGAATTCTAAAGCTGAAAAAATTATCATGTATGTATACAGAATTTATCATTTTGTGTGATTTTGGGATATGCTTCTCAAACTAATTTTGGGATATTCTTTGGGAATGTATTTAATTTGTGGATACTATTTTATTTCAATTTGTTTTGAGGAAGAAAAGATCATGGTAATTGTAGAGGCAGAAAGGCATGTTCTCAAATGGCAGGCTTCTTGGCATTTGGGAATATTGTTTCTTGATGTCTGAGTTTTATTCTATCATTCTCAATTTTCTTGAATATATATTCCAAAAATATTGTTATTGCTTGTCATATTTATTGCAATTTTTCTACATTGACTGTATTTTAAAGATATTGAAATACAGAATGGATCAGCAAATAAGTAAACATTAAATCTGAGACATTGGTTTGTTCCTTGGTTTATTAATTTGGGGCTTGGGTTTGTTTGTTTGGGGTTTTTTGTGCTTTCTTTTCCTGACTGTACTGTCTCAGGTGTATTACATCAGTTATTTCCTGTGGACTGATGTTCACACATTCCATTGCAGGTCAGTTCCTCCTAGAAGAATCCCGCCTGATAGAAGCAGCTGAAATGGCAAAAAAAGCAGCTGAACTTGATAATACAGAATTTGATGTTGTTTTCAATGCAGCCCATATGCTCAGGTTAGTGCTTGTACATCTGCCTCACTTGATTTTCCTCTTCTTTTGGAGGAAAAAAGTCTTTATAGCCTTTGCTTATGCAGGATTCTTTTTAAAGCTCAGCAACTCTTTTGAATAATTCAATATTATTGCTAATAAGATACAAAGAAGTGAAATTAAATTGTTGCAGCATTTAGCACTTTGCATTTCTTAAATTCTGTTTATTATATCATAATTTCCTACCTTCAAAACTTCTGTTATTCACAAGCAGGTAATGTATTTTGCTTGCATATGAGAACAAGTGTTTCTTTGGTGAAGAACCTTCTGTAACATTTCCTTTCACTGACTTTTAAAATTTTAGTGTGCATATCAACTGAAAAGAGGAAGAGGAGACCATATTTCTCATCTGGATGTAAATAGAGAATATTGAAAAATTCTGATAATATCAGAACATTATGATAATTTGAAATCTAAATATTCCCAGGCTGATAATTACTTTGAGATGCATAGGAGCACTTAGTGATATTCTCAGAATCTGTGATTTAAAATGTAGTCTTATATTTAATTATCTTCTGCCTGAATAGAACAAAGCTTTGGACTTCTATTTTAGCTTTTAAAGCTGTCAGACCTGGTTATTCCGTAACATTAGGCTTCTGTCTGTGAGTTTCACATTATCATTAAACTCACATTACTGTAATAGGTATCCTCCATGCTTATTTCTAGGATAACTATCTAATTATTGTCTATTGTCCACTTAACAACTATAAGAATACTTGATTTCATTTAGATGATATCTAAGCACAGAAAATGCATGAAAAAGGAAATTAAAAAAATATACTTCATTAGCACAAAACAGTTCTTGAGATAATTTCTCTACTGAAGATATCTTACTAGGCTCCTTTACATTTTAGCATTTTAAATAAGAAATGAAAGAAAGAAAAAATACTATAAAAGAGAAGGTAGAATCAAAAGTTATTTTTAAAAAATAACTTACTGCTGGTAGATTAGAAAGGAAACCAAGACAAATGGCTCATTGGTAAGCAACAGTTTGACGTGGCAGAGGTGTATGAGCTATTTTAAGGATCCTTTCCTTCCCCGGGATTATTTTGTGAATAATACCTCTCAAGACAGAATTCAGTAATTTGAAACATTTAGATTAAAGTTACAACTTCTACTACACAGACAGAAGAATATCAAGTTAGGCATGACAGCTGAATTTAGAAAGGTATAGAGGGGTCAGATTCTTCATTTTACTGTGTGTTGTAGAAGATGGTTAGGTGGCATGACTGTGTGTATTATAAAATGTGGTGGTGTAAATCAATACTATTTTGGAAATAATTTTAATAAATCTGCTTTCTCTGTGAGCACTGAGTGTAGCATTTGAGGTCTTTGAAGCACATATATTGACATCTGGATATGAGTATTTTTTCACTTTCAAAGTAATAGTTATACTGCTGTGCTGTACATCAGCCACAGTTACCCTATTTGATCTGGTTGGGAGTGTACTGTTTTTGGGAGGCCTTGACAAGCAATGCTCTCAGTGATTCTAAGCTGCATTCTCAATTTTTACTGTAAGTGCGAAGCCAAAACCTTCAAAACCAAAGAAAATGCACTAAACTGAAACACTTAAAAAAAAATAGGGCTGCTTTAGTTTAGCTAGAATCCCTTGTGCTCCTTTGGGATACCCAGTTGATCTAATTTTTCGCTTAATACTCAGCTCTCTTTGTGGAAGATCATAATGTCTTCCTAATACTCTCTGAGAGTCTAAAGTGGTCTGGAGGATTTAGAAAGAGTCAGGGTGGCAAAGCTGAATTCAGTGCTGACAAGTATTTGCTCAAAACCCCATGTGTTAGCATCTGACTGATTTTTCCTAAAGGTTATGATTTTGTTATCTGTCCTTGTTCACTGCCTTACTTAGCAATTAATTCAAATATATTGCTTCTGTGATTCTTGTTGGACAAGGGCAATGCATATTCATTCATTGTAACAGAGCAGCTACAAATCCACCAGGAGTCTGGCTCTTTAGAAGCAGATGATTTTTAGGATCTTTAGAACAATGGAGGGCTGAGGTTCCAAGAGGAGAACAGATACCAAGACACAAAGGATGACAGAAAGAAGGGAGTACTCCAACTGGCACAGAGTGACACTGCTAGAAATGGAATGCTAAAGACAGTCATAAATGAAAGGCTGACATAATTTCAAGTAGGTGACCAACTGCTCTTTAGGTACCCTAGAGAGCTATAAAAACTGACTGGTAAGTGAGTAAGGATTTTGAATGAACTGCACAGCTGTGAGATAGAAAATACATTATAGAAGTTCACAGAGCATGAAAATGAAATTACTCTTGTGAGAGACACGGGATAAATTTTAAAGATGTGTTGTGGAATAAGAGACAGAAATTGATATTAATGGGGATGATGCAAGGTTTCCAAAATGACTGTAAGATAATAACAGAAGCTTAGATTTTTTATATAGATTCTGATATTTATTTTTCAGACCAAATATTTTGCACAGTGATATATTTTTGAATTAGGAAGGAATCATCTTTCCCTCTTCTCCTACTGCTGTTTCCACCATTAGCCTAAGGAGTGTCACAAGACTCAGAAATATGAAGACATGTCTTAGTTTACAGCTGTTTTGGATAGAAAATAAACATACTATTCTCTCAAAATACAATTAATTTTTCTAGTCTAGTGCTTAAATATTTTCCTTTTTTTTTAAATCTCCCTACTTGCTGAGAAAAAAAAATTAAAATGCAACGTAAATAAAAATGAACAACTTCTGAAAATTTAGAACTGGAATGCTGCAAGTTAAATTTCTTTTTCTTAAATTTGCAACAGCATTGTTAACTGGATCCAAATGCAGTAGCTGTATTTATAGATAGCCTGTTCTCAGCTTAGCAGTCACAAGAAGAATGTCTGCTCTTCCAATCAGATATTCAAATGTTGCTGATTTCCTCTCTTTGTAACTGAATCTGATGTAAAAAAAATAATTACTTAGTTCTGTTTGCATTATTGAGAGACCTCCCCTTTCCTAATTACATTATAGTTATTAATTTTTTTTCCTAAATGACTTCTGTAGCAACCCATTAATGCAATGCAAGATGATTCAAGTCATCTGTGAGAGGGCTGCGATGTGCGATGAATGCAATTGATTTCTTTGCAACAGTCTGGTAGCTTTTAAGTTGTGTAATACTTGTCTGTAAAATTCATTTTCTCAACAAAATTTGTTTTCCAGACGGCTTACTTCAAGGGTCACACAGCCATTTGGGTGGTTCTTAAAGCAGTATCTAGTCATGTGTTTTATGTTTGTAGTATTTGCAGGGCTCCTGCTTAGAGTTTGCAGTCTCCCAGCTGAGCAGTGAGGCGTGTGCGTGACGCTGCTCGGTGGCTGAGCCCTGTGTTAGCAAGGGCCATGGTTCACTTTGCTCTCCTAGCCCAGGGGAGCTGCCAGGAGCAAGGCAGCTCATGGGCAGCAAGGCGCCATGTGGTGAGGGTATGATCATTTCTAGAATGAAGGGCGGCAGTGTGGTGGCACCGCCATAATAATTAGAAACAGGAAAAGAATTTCACCTTGCCTCCGCATGAAAACAGATTTAGGAAAAAGACCTCTTTGCTTAAAAACACATTTTGTAGGAAAAATTCATTTTTCCAGGCTTTTGTGAGAGGGTTTTCTTCTGGGAAAATCTCATGTGACATGAAGTTACAGGATGTTTATTGGCTGTTGAAAACAGAAGTCTAAATTACAGCAGTACTACATTACATGGTCTTTATTTTTCAGTGATTTTCAGAGTATGTCAGCAGTCCAGAATACACTGACCAAACATGGAGTGTAATTGCTTTATACAGTATCATAGGCACACCTTAACCCTGTGTTATTGTCTGAACAGATTATATTAATCCTATATTTACTATCTATGTGCTTAAATATATATGTATGGCAAAGCATATAGTCTATGTAGATTTTTAAAACAAAAAAGAACAACTGTGGATGAATAGTTCATTGCAACAGAGCAGCTGATTATAAAACCTGATAATCTTGTTCTTATACAAAAAGGTCTGTTATGAAAGCCATTCAGCACTTTAAAATAGGAATTGCTGAAGAAAATTGCTTTGTAGATGTGCTGACATCTATGATTCTACTGTAAAAATCAACAGTCTGAAGCCCTGTACCAAGCAGCGGGCACGTTAAAATGAACCCTCTATCTCTCACATGTATCTAAATCACTCAGCATTGGTGCTGTTTTTCTCTTACAACAGTATTTTTTCCAGTGAACAGTGTAAAAACCAAAATGAATGTAAACTGATTATAGCTGGGTGTCAGGACAGTCTAAGAGTGATGTGTCATCAAGCACATTTTTAGGTGTCACTGTTAGTAAGCTGGAGCTATGTATGGGGAATTGTTTGGTCTGGAAGCTCAGGTTAAGAGATATGAGAGAATAAAAAGTGGAAACATTTTTTTCCTTAAAACAAGACTGGATGCTAGTTGTTAGTGGCGAAAATCAGATATGTCTTCAAGGGCAGTTCTCATGAAAAGATTTAGGATAGAGGTTAAAATATAGCTCATAACTATGAAAAAGACTCTCTTCTGAACCTCTCTTTGCTCCCTTTTCTTCCTCTCTGATTTTTTATCAACATTTTATCTCATATTTTACTCTAATGTGAGTTATGTTACTTTTAATAGTGTCCTTCCATTATTTGACATTGATCCAGAGCTCTTTACTGCTCAGTGGCATAGGGTTACTGCAATTTCCTACCTCTGTGCCTTTAATTTTTCTCAAGGGAAAGCTGTTTCAGGGCTTAACATAATTAATTTCTAGCTTAGATTTGCAGTGGAAATAGGAACCAGAATTCTGCAGCATCTTAGCTAAAGGAACAGTTGCTGAATGCCTCAAAAATGGAGCTAGCATTTTTCTGACCAGGTTACTGTGTTGTGCATGCATTTCTATAAACTGTTTTTGTTAACAGAGAACTATATATTCAAACTGATTTCCACTTGGCAATTAATGATCCTTGTTCCAAGATGTACATGTGGCAGGAGAGCAAGCCATGTATTTCCACTGGCCTAAAGGGGGGACAGGATTTTAATGTGTTCCACACTCACATGCCAGCAACTCTTTTTGGAGGTGAAGTGTAGCATTTGTATTTGCCTCCTGGGAAAGGCACCTTGTTTATTGTATGTTATTTCACCACTTCAGAAGTGATTTGTGTCCTGACAGTTTTGTACAAACGGGGGAAAAAAAAAAACTCTGTTACATGTTTTATTTTACAGTGCTTTTCTGTAAAACCCGAAAATTCCGAGTATGAGTTTGTTATTTTTTGCAATCGTTTCAAGTGCTACTGGTGCCCAGCAGGAGTGATTCAAAAGCAGGTTGAATGAATATTTTTAGACATTCAATCATTTCTAACCACTGCAACCGCTGAGTCAATGATACATGTGCAAAGTAATTTAAAACAGTTAACAGGTATAAACCAGGTTCTTTTTAGTAAATTGCTGGTCATGAAGTGGTTTCAGCTTGCACAGGAATTACATTGGAAACTTCAAAGGGATTATCCTTTCTCCCTTTCTCCTCTCAAAACCAGTAGCTGTAAAAATATGTTGTTTGGGATTAATTGCCTATCTATATATTATGTGGCTAATGTTTAAAATCTGGGTGGATAGAAACAAAATTAGAACACAATCTGATTCCAAATCGTGTACAGGCTCATGTAATGAACAAAGTAAAACAAGTGCTCCGTTGATTGATACTTTTTAAAATAGTACCTGTTTGCAAAAGCAGGAAAAGAAGGAAAAAAAAACCTCAAATAGCGCACCCTACAGTCTTATCCTTGTTTTCTGTTTCCATTTTGTATCACAGAAATGCAGCTCTAATCACATAAAAAACACAAATATGCTGAAGATCTCCTGTCCTAAGTCTCCTGTGAAAGGACTTAACACTATGATTCATAGGAAAATAGCAAATAACTGTAGCAGAAGATAAGTAGCCCACTTGAGAGTCCTGCTGGGTTGTTCTTACAGATTTGCCATTTTTCCCTTGACGTGTATGTGATCAACTGATATTCATTGGATTAATGGCCAAAATGGATAGTCAAGGGGAAATTAAGAAGGTGGAGACAAAAGGACAAGAGAGGAATTTGAGAGAAGTGATAAAAAGGGCCTGTTGAGACAAAAACATATTTGGATTTGTTTGGCAACATACTGCATTTTTATTTGAAGACATTAAACTAAAAACTCAGGAAAAGAAGCTAAACTAAGAGGAGCATGTAGATGCTGACAGTAGTAGTAAGGAGAAGAAAAAGTGTTGAGCTAATACTGTTTCAGATACCCAGAAACTCATCTTATTCTCTTGGAATAGGAGATTTATATTTATATGCCTGCTCAGAATTATGTGAATAAATGTTAAAATCAGAACTCTTTTCTGAATTAATTCCCTCAATCATGGAAACCTAGTTTTTAGAAAACTTCACGTTCCCTGACATTTTTCCTTTATTTACTGGAATTATAGTGGTTTTGGGAGGGCACAAAGCGAGAAACTACATTGTGTTATAATATACAGTTTCAGAATTTAAGTATGTCTGATAACAAAAAATGAGCCACATTTTCTTTTGGTGAACACTGGTATGTCTCTGTTTTTGCCTGAGATAAGTGTTCAGCCTTCTGTATTTCTTTCCATTATGTACAAATATCATTGCAGAACTAAAAAGAAAATGAAGTAAGCAAAGAGGATTTGTACTAATGGACATCCTGAACTATAAGAGAACTTCTCGATTTACATATTTTGTGCATTTGTTAGGGTAATATCCTTAAACAGCAGGGAGTAGTTGCAGTGTTTAGTTTTTTAGCTATGCTTCTTTAGGTATGGTTTCATTTTAACACAAGAAAAATGAGGTGTAACTGTGTTGTTCTTTTCCATCCTGATAGACAAGCCAGTCTTAATGAAGAGGCTGAGAAGTATTATGAAATGGCAGCAGGATTAAGACCTAATGTAAGTACCTTCTTAATGATATCCAGTACATAAGTTGATGAACATGCTACGGTGCTGAACCTTTGTGTTGAGGAGAACTTCTTGCTGGAGCATTTGATGTCTCAGCCTGTGTTATATATGTTCTTTTAGTAGTTAATTGTTGGGTATTCAGATGAGTCTGTTCATTTGTCAAACTAATGACTGCACTTTCAATTTGCCTCTGTGAAGTGGTCTAGCCATAAGTCTTGGCCAACATACTTGGAAAAGACTTCTAGATTTAGATTTATTTATCTATGTTTAAATGTGTTGATTTTGGAACGCTTTTCCAATTCCATCTCTTCACTAGTAAAAGAGAATGAAAGGCTATCCTGTGAAGCCACATTTTAAGGAATTTTTAATAATACGTTTGTGCATTTTCTTCTGTCATGAACTTCTGGCAAACGTAAAGATGTTTATCTCTGATGTAGTTGTATATTGGCAAAGAAATACTTATTGTTTGAGCAGATATGTATAGGAGTAACTGACATGCCTTTTAAGAAGGGAAGCTCATTTCCAATTTTCATTGCATCAGGAATTAAAGAAATAAAATACTTTTTACTTACCATTTTTTACTTAATATTACATTTCTTTTCAATTACCTTCACATTTTGAGGAAAAAATTATGAATATAAATGGGGCAGAATTTATTTTAGATACATAACACTTTGTCTATGCAATAAATCAAATCTAGGAAAATTTCTGTCACAGAAGTCCATAGTGCCAAATTCGAGGATACAAGTCAGCAAATATAGTTAAAAAAAAGGAAAAACCCAAGTCTGAAAAAAAAAATACTTAAAAGAAATTTCAGAGCTAAGAATAAAAAGCAGCAACAAAATATAATAAAAAACCCCATAATAATATTCGTATGAAATTACAGATTTTTCATACTGTCTCTTAAGAATTATCAAAAAGCTACTTATTTCATTACTTCATACTTTGTGAAATAACAATAAAGACTTTATGATTCATAATGCTTGCATAGTGCAAGACTCTTTTGCCTTTTTTTCTGAGAGGATACCTTAATGTTTAAAGTATTTCCTCAGCTGTCTGCAAATTGGTACAGTTTTTCTTTTCTGTGCTTCATTGTATGCTCAAAATGCTTCTCAGAAACTAAGAAATAAGTTTGTTGTGTATACCCCTATATCAATATGGTTATATATTTGAGGTTTCTCAGAGAGCTTTGGAGTGACTGACAGCAAGCTCGTAGCAATAGTGCTCTAAAGGTTAGGTGTTTCTGGTTATTGATGACAAGTTTTACATGTTATGACCAAAGTATCCTTTTTGAAGAATAAGATTATCAAAACACTTTATTGTAGAAACTTTCTTCTAACTTTGATTAGTATAAGTAAAAATCTAATAGGTACTGGTGTTCAGCTATCTTCAAAAGATGGTTATACTTTCATATTCTAGGTGATAGTTTATTTTTCTAGCTAAACATGGTGTGCATATGGTTTACAACTTTTAAAGAATATTTTATTGGTGCAGAGTGGGAAACTTGTATCCATTTTCACAGCCATTATCAACTTTCTGATGAATTTACAGGGATATGTCTCAAAAATGTGAACAAAACCACAAATAGTCATACATATTTTTCTTATTGTTATTAACTCTCAAATTTGCCATACTAGTTTCAGACTGGGAGGAAACGAAGCCACTTGAGGAGTCTTACTTGGTAGTAAGAAATTAAATGCATACATGGCAAGAGAGAAGCTCCCAATCTTTCCAAAGGAAAAGGGAATGAAAATAATTGAAGGACTGTGTACTTGATGGCTGCATCTGTGCCAATAAATTAAATGTGCCTAGAACGATTCTCTAGTGGTGATTGAACCAGCTGCTTTGAGTGTATCCAGGTATTGTCCTAGAGACTGCAGTGGTCCAGTCCAGAGCTGCGTAGAAGCCGTACTCACAGCATAAAAATGCCCACAGTTGATTTTGGTATTTTGTATGTGGCCTGTGTATCCTCTCCCTGTCTTATGAATATGAAAGATCAGCAAAATTATCTGAGTCAAGATGATAGCAAAATATCCTTAAAAAGAACCAGTACTTGAAGGATCTTTGGTTGGGGTTTTGTTTTGGTTTTTTTTGTATCCATCACTAATGGTCTAGAAACATTTCTTGACAGAAAATTCAAACTACTAGATATATTCATGTGATTTAATATGCAGATTTCTACCATTCCATGTATGTAAACACATACGTATATGTATGCTTGTGTGCATCTGTTTAGCTGCTAGTAGGTGTGTCCCCAAATTGCCTCTCAGTGAGAATACTGTGACACCGTTGAAGTCTCATTCTGTGCAGTGGATCAGCCTTGTTACTAGTACAATTAAGTGCTCAAAAGGGTCTGCTTAAGAAGAGTCTTTCTTCTGATGCTTTAAACAGTACTGTTTGGTATGAGTGAATTATGGAACAGCATCCCGAGTAAACTGGGACTCTGCTTTTTTTCAGTATGACCTTTTTCCTTTGGCTCCCCAGCCACTTGGCCATATCCCAAGTTGAAGATCCATTTCTTTGTTATCAATTTCTTTCTTTCACTGTGCCAAGATAATTAAATTATCACTTTATTTTTTAGAATAACTTTAGACCAATGCCTAGCTCCTGAGAGATTTTCATCTAGCCCAGCCTGAAACAAAACTCAGATTTCCGCTCTCTTGCATCTGTTCCTTTGCAAAGATAACATATTGTATAAAAAATATCTCTAATATTGCTACTACAGGATACAGTCCTTAAGAGCAATAAGAGATTTTAAACAAGTAAACAAGTCTTTTAGTGATTGTTAGTGAATTTTTTATGCTTGTTTAGCTATCATAACACAGTTTTGTTCTCAGCATTCTATCTTCCTTTTGCATCTCTTTCTTTGGTTTCTCAACCACTCTTGTTGCTTTTGGAATGAAGCAATACTCTGCACAACAATTCCTCATCTGCTCCCTAATGTATAAACCCTTTGGATCCAGAAACTGCACTGCTGAGCTTTTCTACACCCATGTCCAGTTTAAATGGCCATCTGATTTACTACTTTCAGAGATACTTAATTGGCTATTTTAGTGCTTTTTCCAGACAGCAGTCTCCACTCTTGCATTTGTCTCCTAGACAAACCCTTTTATTTCAGTGTCTCAAAATGGGAGAACAGCAGTGAGCACCAATGTGCCTGCATGTCTGAGTCACATTCTCATTCAACTAATCCATTTTAGAAAAGTTGTGACTAAGGCAGCTAAAAACATTGCCAGAAACACAGTATTCAGTTACAGAAAATGTAACTTCTCTGAAACTTGCAGGCTATTGTTTTTAAGAAACCAAGCATAAAAAGATTTTATTTTTGCAATATTGGCGATGATTCATTCATCACTGAACTAATTCTGAAAGGTCTGAGAATACTGTTTATTTTTTTCATTACAAGCCTTATTGCAATGAATGAAGTATTTGCAAGAAAAATATACTTGGCAAAGGAATGACTGAATACAACAAAGGCGTGTTAGAATGTATATCCATGTCTTGAATGCCATCCTTGCTTTTGGATACACATTATGTTTGCAGATGGTAAAAGAATTAAAACACTTTGATACAATAGCTGCACCGGCTGAAAAGGAGCTTGGATGCAAATTAAAAACAAGTCTGGCTGTATTAGTGTTTGAGATATAGACCTAGCTGTTTTCTTAATAATGTTCACAATTAGCCTTATTTACATTAGGTGGGTATTTATCCTCCATGAAAGTAATTTCCAGACAGATTTCAGAAGAGCAGTATTTTCTGTAGAACACACTGCTACTTTGAAGATGGGAACAATTTGTCTTTAACTTTACTAAAGAAGCAAACATTCTCAAAGTTATGTCTATTTTAGCTTTCAGAGTCAACTTCCCCTGGACAGCCAAGAGTTGTAGAGGAATCCAGGAAGCAGTTCAGAAAACAAACCTACTTTTATTTGCAATCAATTATTTCTTACAGGACTGTCTTTTCTTCCTTCAACTATGTAGGTAGCCTACAGAGATTAGCCTCCCTAGCCCCTTGATCTTTATGAATGATTTCCAAAAAATACGTTACTGCATTGTGTGCTGTACCATGATCAACACAAAATAATTTTAGAGCTTTCTCAGTGAGAAACACATTTGTTCTAGCAGTGTTGCCTTGAATGTACATTAATCACATTAGTCTAATTTTATTAAATTCAGTTGCATGAAGAAATGAAACCATAAGTTTCTTGGACATTTATACAGTAATTATTCTGAGTGTGAGAATTGCTGAAGAAAAGGTGTATTCAGGGATGATTTCTGGGTACCCTACATACTGTAATCTTCACAAACCAGGAAAGTGTTTTAACAAGTCATTAGGCACTCTAAAATGTGAGCTTTAAGCTTGCTTTGCTGTGGGAAAAATCAGGCATCTGTCTTTAAATTGCCATTCTTTACAGGCATGTGAGATACCAAATTAAGCTTCAGCCTTTGTTCAACTTTTAAGATATCATTAGAGCTGCATTTCTAATTTTTTAAGTCTGAACCTGAAGCAGCCAGTCATTAAAAAGCTGCTCTAGAACCCCCACATATGGCCAATGGCTTTTGAGAAGAAAGGGCACTTTGAAGTGTGACCTCAAGAGTATTAAATGAAAGAGAGCTCACCAGAGCCTTAAGACTTTGAGCCACCACCTTGAGCTGATTGGCTTAGGAGCATTCCTCAAGGAGGTGTCGTGACCTGTAAGTCACTACCATCCCAACCACATATTAGTGCTGCTTGCAGTCTGGAGCTCATGACAGCTTTAAGCCCCATGTCATCAGCACATTGTCAGATACAGCTGTTTCCACTCTACCACTTCAAAAGGGCTTGATTAAATGTCTTACTGTAACAACATACATAAAGACACACACGGAGAGCGAGGGGGAAAGGAAAAATGTACCTATAAGCAAAATAAATACAATTTGCACTAGATGGTTTAATCATGATGTGGGGGACTAAACCATTTCTTGACTTGAAGGGCTTATGTAATCAGTTAACACAATATCATATTAAAAAACAGTTTCTACCAGTGCTTCTTTAATTTTTTTTTTCCCAATACTGGAGTACAGATTTCATGCCAAAGGCTTCAGGCTTGCAATAAGCTCTACCTCAAGCTGTCTAACTGGTGAAAGAAGAATGCTAGTGATTTCCACATAATTGACTGTAATTTTATAGGCACCTTAGAGATAACATGCTTTCGCTGCCTTCTTTAAGAAAGTGTTCATAATTCATGGGGTTTATTCATGGCAAGACTTCTAAAAGAAAATACTTCCACTAGTACATACATCTTTAAAAAAATAAATATAGCATTTTTGTCTTGAAACATCAATAATCAAGATCTACTTTATTATATATTTTTTTTCCTTCAATGTTTCTGTGCTAAATTTTCCTGTTTGATTTTCTCATGAACATTCAGTAATTGCCTCTCATAGCTTTACCGGGTTTGGAGTAATTGTGAGGCGAAAAAGCGTAAATGCATTTTGCCAGCTTTGTTAAGGACATGTCCTGTTGTTGCCAGGGAGAATTTTCATACTTTTTTAAGAGCTTCTGCTATGCTAAATCTACTGATGATGCCACTAATGGATGGTTTAACAGTGATTCTTGCATTGTCTGCTGCTGATCCTCAGGTGACAGAAAAACTGGCTACGCTAGATCCAATGTCACAGCCACACTGCTCCAGGGATACAGCAGATCCCTCACCAGCAATGTATCTGTTGCTCCTGCAGCTGTTTTGAGCAGGTCTACCTAGTCCCTGTTATTCAAATGTAACTGGGGTGCCTTGCCGTCCATACTCCTGGTTTCTGGACCGTAGTACAGATAAAGCTGACATAATTCCCTAGAGAAACAGTATATATATGGTTTTAACACCATGTATTATTGTCAGTTAAACATGACAATTTACAGCTGCATATCCTTGTTTTAAAATGTTATTCTGCCTGTTTACTTCTTCATTCAAAATAATGAACACATGGTAATATTTTAGCTTTATCTACTGGTGATATAGCATGACCACAGAGCTGTATTTTTAAGTACAGCTGATCCATCTGTTTAGTTGTCTGCCTGTACTAAAAGTGGAGCAGAAGGAGTTTCTACTGACTGCCTGTGTGCCCTCTGAGATGCTCCCAGCTTCTCCTGCCCTGTGTCAGGGCTGCACATCTTCCCACTACCAGCACCAGTTGCTGCTAAGCCTGGCATTGTTTAAGGCTTCCTCTCAAGTGTGCCAAACTTTCTGCTTCAATAATATGAATGGCTGTGGATTCCTTCCAGCCCAGCAGTGCTCTTGGCTTCCTGAAAATGCCTCCTTTCTTTGCTCCTGTTAAAGGTGTGAGGAAAAAGAAAACTTCCCAAGATCCAGTTCTTCTTATCTTCCTGCTAAAGACTGAACCAATTGTTACAGGGCGTGTAGGACTTTCAGGCACTAAAACAGGTGCTATGGCTTCCTAATAAGAAGAAAAGGCATGAGTGATGAGAACTGTATTTCCAGATAACATGTTTTTAATTTTTTTTTAGTTTGAATTCAGACAGATACAGGGGTGGGGTGCTTAGGCATGGATTAGCTCTGCTGGGAGAGGAGGTAGTGGAACCTCCTTATTGAAAAGAGGACATCACTCTCTGATCTCAAAAGGTCAAGAGAGCCCTTTCTTGGTTACTATAAATTGGTTAGACTGTCCCTGTTGAAACACCATGAAAAAATGACTCTGAGATTTGATATCAGAATATCTGTGACGTTTTTCAGTGTGTATAGTGCAAGGGTGACCTAGCTTAAAGGTTGTGCAGAAGAGAAAAATTCAAGAGAATTAACTGAATGCAAGATTCCCTTCATTTCAGGTACGAAGACTCTTCAGTATTTGCACAGAAATGGCCATATTTCCCCATGTAAAGAGTTTATCCAGGCACAAAGTCTCTCTGCTCCTCCTGAGCTTTGTAAAATCTTATTAGTCCCCAACTCAATTTTCTTTTGTTTTTGTTTTGCTTCGCCCCTTTCAGGTCCTTCTTGTCTGAGGCTGAATACAGGGCAGATACATTATTTACATCCAGCTATTTGGGAAAAACAATGTTTATTCTTTTGAACAAAACTATTTCTTTCTGTATTTGCAATTATATTTGTTCACGGCCCTCCAAAATATTTTTATTACACATTTGGGGTGGTTGTTGTGCACAATTGTCAGCTTCAAGACAGGCTTCTGTGTTGCTCTGAATCTTAAAGTATTCCTGCTTCAGCAGAGATTACTGTCTCCCACCTTAAAAAAAATACAACAGAAGAAAGAAAAAACCTCATGTAGTGTTTTCCATCCCTGTGACCTCCATCAAGGGACAAAGAAAGAATACAGGCTACTCGAATGGGGATATTTACCTGTACCTGAAATACAATATCAGAATGAGTTATATAATTTGAAAACTGATTTACTCAGATGTGGAAAACACTGAATTTCCTTTGGGAAATACATGAGAATATTTATTGCCTTACTGCAGAAAATTGTACTTGTGTTTTCTCCTGCATTGTACCAGCTCTGTAAAAGCAAAGATTAATGTGCTTTTGGGCAATTATAGAATACTTAAATCTAGTTCTCAATATTGTGATCCATCTTTGTGTAAGATGCAGAGGAACAAGGTGGAAATCCTGTCATTACAGCTCTCATTTTCACTTTTGTGAGAGCTATGTTATGGGGAGTTTATTTGTACTCTCCTGATTATACAAGCAGTTAAACACATAAATGTCTAAGATCAAATGGTTTTCTCAGTGTAATTTGTGAGCTTTGAAATTGAATTAAAATGTGTTTAAGTTGCTGTTTATTTCCCATCTAGAATAATTTGTTGTACATTGATATTCTAATCGATACAGAGCTATTTTGTCTGTGCAAGTTCTAAATGACTGAAATGAAAATACATTCATTCAAGTTTTTTTTGCTTATACAGATATTGCATTGCAATACCACCATTGACTTGTTTATAGTTGCTTGTTTCTCCTGCATATGTGAGATAAATTGAACTCTGTATGTTCTGATTTTATGTGGAAGTATGCAAACACCCATGAGCTGTCCTTAGCTTAAAGTTCTCCAAGCAGTAAGCTGCACACCCAGAAACACTTAGCAAAGTAAGCCAGAAGTTCATTGTTATGGTAATTCAGAGTGTTTTTAATTTCATTTTTAGCTATAAAAATGTTTACATATTTCCCATAAATATTAGTCCTTCTACAGTCTAATTATTGACGTAATGTATTTTCCAAGTCTTTCGACTTCATGAACAGTGAAATGTATAGACATGCTTTTACTAAAAGGGGAAACAAATGTTGGAAATAGGCATCTCTATACTAACTCTCCTTTTCTAATTTATTTAACCTTTAGAACTCCATTAAATAATCAATTACTCTTACCAAGAAATGTTGAAATGGTAATTTTGTGCTAAGGATGTAGTCTGGGAGAAGGAAACACTGATAATTCATATGCTATTTACTTAGGACACAGGGTATACCAGCTTTTCAGTATGTCTGATGGCAATTGCTTGTGTGCTTGCTAATAAAGTCTTTTCTTCACACAAAAATAAAAGTAAAAGAAAAAAGTACCCCAGGGCTTTTTGGTTAATGCAGCCATTTTCCATTGTAGACTCTGTTGCCCATAGGTTCAAAATGTTATGTGACTAAATCTCCAAAAAATAGAAAGACCATGTCTTCACAAAAATCATGCATGTTTATTGTTGATTTAGTATGTTTCTCAAGAAGTTAATCAGGGAAGTATTAATTTATAGATTCTCTCTGGGCATCTACCCATGGTCTTCCAGTACCATTAGGTGATGTAATCCTTGGATAGTTCATAAATTCTCCAAAGTGAAGGCATTCTCATACCAAATAATACTTGAGTTATTTCATTGTCAAGACTTTGATTCAGAAATTTTGTAGGACTGCACCTCAGTTAACTTGAAATGGAAATCTCGCATTATTTTTAATATGTATTTTCATCATGCCAGTCTTTATCTCATGTAGTCTTTATCTCATGTATAGATATGTTCAGCCCACCATCAAAAATGCTTAAAGAGAAAAAAAGATGTAAAGTCAGGTAGGCCTGTCCCTTGGAGTGCAGATTTGTTTCATCTATCATTTTTGTGTTTTTCTTCCACATCTTAGTAGGCAGATATTCTTTTTTTCCTGTGCTTACTCTTCAAGAATGAAAAGAACTGCACAATGTTTGTGTTTGTACTCAGCTGTGATGTTAATTTACTGAATAATTTGAAAATTAGGCTTTTGAAACTAATTAATAAGAAGCTAAATAGTCTAGATTTGTACTATTGAGTTAAATAAAACAAATCGTTATGCTTTGAGATGATGAGAGGTAGTAGTTTGTGAAGATGCTGAAATTGTGGAATTGAAGATGGTGTATCATGGGTAGATTTATGCACTTGATTGTGATTTACAGTCTGATAGTAATATGGCAGGGGATACTGTGCTGCCTACATCCGCTCCTGGAGAGAGCAAGATTGCCTTTGCCTGGTAAATTTGCCCTTGGTGTCAATCAGAAATAAAGTGCCATGAAATAGAGAACTCACACCAGCAGATTAGCATTTCAGAAATTAAACCATCTGTTTGAACTCAATTAAAAGGGAATCCAGCAAGGCTTTTCCTAATAGAATGTTCTAGTGGTGATTCTAGAAACAATGCAAGGGATTTATCACACAATTAGAACTCATAAGAATGTGAGTTTAATGCCCATTAAATAAACCCAGCAACTGTACATTCTCAATAGGATGTTTTGCAATAAATAACTTATTAATTTCCTTCCTAATCTGTATTTCTGATGTATTTCTCAATCTACGAATGATTTTTAGTTGTGTATTGACATATCCTACTAGATTTTTTTTCCCCCTACAAGTTCTGGAGAAAGTTTCTTTCTCACAAGATGGTTTTGCTGCAAGAGGTCTTCTCCCCCACCCTCCCACCCCTTTGGGTTGAATGTAATTTTGTGTATAGAGGAGAAATGCCCTGTAGTGAGGCTGGTTTTGGTCTGAGATCTGCCTGAGAAGAACTGTACTTATGCAGACTGCTAGGAAGGGGATGGGTGGCAGGTGTCTGTATGAAAAAATTTCCTTTGAATTTGGTTTTAAAAGTAACTTCAGTATCAGTTTGAACACATTTTTGCTTCAGAAAGTTAGTCCGGAGATCAAATGCCTGCAAATGAGAAGGTTCAATGGGGAGGAGATGGAGAGTTGCTTGTTTCCCCCAAGGAACAGTCCCTTTTTGAAACTGTCTGAACCCCACTGTTTATGGGCTACCTCTTCATTTTGCATTCCTGATTCTGTTTACCACCGTTAGTTTTACTGGAGAGCAAATGTGCAATCCATTGTACCTACCCTATTGAAATGTCTCCCATACAATGAACAGCTTTATTACTAGGCTGAAGAAGTTTTACTAATTCTTCAGGTGTTCCAGGAAGGATTGTCTTCCTTAACAATAAATAACTTTAATCTGGCATTATGGTTTGTAACAGTGCCAGTTGCCTCAACATCTGTCTGCCTGAAGCTCATTGCAAACAATTACAGCATGAAAGAAAATATAAACTTCTTTCAATAAAGCAGCAACAATAAATAAAATCTACAATAAAACCCCTAGATTAAATTCCATAGGAAGATTTGCTGTGTGTCTCTTAGATTCTATGGAGGTGAATGATACATATATTAATGGTGGAGTTATTTGGTGGAGTTTTATTGCAACTCAGTAGTTCTACTTCATTTTATCACATTCTGACTGCATTTAAATGCACTTAAAATTATCAGACATGTTCTGTCCTTCTTTAAAAAAATCCATGATCCTTCATTAATTCTACTTGGAAAATTCTATTCAGATAGCTACATTGCTAGAGTTTTTTGCTGACTAGTTCACAAGTTGAATGTTTTACCCATAACAGAGGAAGAAGGTGCTCTCTGAGCAGAGATTATGGAAATTGCACAGGAAACAAACTTTTTGGTTTGGGCAGAAAAATGAGCTTGAACAGAAAGTTCACTGGTAGAACCCTAAGTTCTGTGGGATCCTGTGGTGTTCATATGGAATGAGTGATAGGTGTAGTAAAATTGAGGCAAAATAATCTAAGTCATCAACTACAAAATTGTTAGCAATTCTGCTGGCTCTGGATTATACTTTGCCCCAGCCACAGAGGGCTTTATCGGGTCCAGTTTGGAGCAAGCATCCGGTTTCACTGAATTTCTAACACTGAATTTCAGAGGCAGGAATTGAACTTTGAATTCTTGGTGCTAGTCTTGCAACTATTAATTGTTCTATTGTGCCTTTAGAAGTAATTAATTTAATGCTTTTACAAAAAGAAAATATTGTTCAAATTGTTGCTTCATGTGTCCATTTTTTAAAACTTTAGTTTGACAAATACAGAAAACTTCTGTTAAACAACATTTGTCAGCATATATCACGTGCAGTCTTTTAGAGTAGAATGTCCAATTTACCACTGAACATGCCCTGCTATTATTGATATTAATTGCTGTAAACACATGTGTCATCATTCAGATGTGGTAAATAAGGCTACCCTAGCTGCAAGTAATTTTGGTTTTTCAGAAGTCACAACCTTGTAAAAGCCTACTGAGCAATTAGTAGTCTTACTATTAATGATCAAAAGACAAAATTTTAGAAACTGCAGCCCTGAAATCTTTAAGCTGTAAGAATAAAAATTAAATCCGTGCACTTACTGTGGAAGTTAATAATTTTAATATGTACTGTGCATTTAATTGCTAAATACTGTACAGGGGACACCTGCAAGTTACTGGCTGCCAAAAAGTAAGGCATGAATTTTTATGAATTACACAGAACACTGTAATTCAGCATTTTGCAAACGACCTCTAGTATGTGCCTCTCTTCTCAGCTGCTCTCATAATTCTGTGTGTAAAAATCAAACTCAAGACAAGTTTGGGCGTAAGCTTATTGCATTAGGTAAAAAGCATGGAAACGATAGGAGCCAGATGAAAAAGGACAAAGAGAAGAAAAACATGCAATGCCTCAAAAAATCCTAGTGTTTTCTTTTCTGTAATACTCTAAGACCACCCTTTGTCTGTGGACTGTCTTCATAATGATTGTGCAGGATGGAAGCCTTAAAAAAATTAACAAGATTATTGTTCTTTGTGCTCAGAGCACGTATGTCAAGTTGCATAATGGTTTATACAATGTGCCTATGTATTTTGACTATAAATACATAAATAGTTTGGGAAAACATACAGTTATACCAATATTAATCTAGTTCTCAAGCATTTAATTCAGTTGTCAGCCAAAGGCACAAAGGCTTGCTGGAAATTTAATGTTCAACTGAACATTTGAGTCAAAATATTGGAAATCTCATTACATTGAGATTCCCCTAACTAGAACCTAGTTAAATTTTCAAGGCTAGAAATTAACATTACTTCTTTCTGAAGCTGCAGTTGTTGCTGCAGTCTATTTGACTCGAAAATAGGACTCTAATGTAATATGCCTGTCACAAGCATTTGGAAAATCTTACAACCTTCTCTGCGTATCAATGTCTTTGATGAGTATCTGGGCAGAAATAAGTGGATAATGCATTCATTTTCAACAGTCATTTTTATTTTCTAATGACACTTTATTTGATTGGAAAAGTAAACATGTTTTAATGCTAATAGTGTGAATATAATTGTGATTAAAAATTCTGATGATCTGTGTATTAGACTTTTCTCTGAAGATTAGTCAGTTTTGATTGTGTTAGTGTGGACAGCTATTCTAATCAGCCCTGCATGTGAGCTGCTGGGGTGAAGTACATTATATTTTTTTTAACTTTTTACATTTCTTTAAAATTAAAAGTGGGCTTTGTCTTTAGGCAACAACACAAAGCCCTTTGATTTTCTGTTTTCCAAGGTTTAGAAAGAAAATGCAGGTAAAAATACATTTACTCACAGATTGATTTTCATTTTAATAAACTTACTTTGTTTTAATAGGACAGAATTCTGTTAGTGAAAGATTTTGAGCAATTTCTATTTGTCATTACGATAGTACAGATGACATTTCTGTTCACCAGGTTTTTCATTTTTCTGAAGTACAGACTTCCTACTTAGTATGTGGCATATTTGTGCTGGATAAGGTAAATAAGTTGTTAAGTGTTTTATAACATAATCACAACTATATATTAAAATCATCAAATTGAAGACAGTTGGATTTCTATAAACAAAATTCAAGTGATTTGGATTTTTTGTTTTAAATGGAATCCTAAAGTGTGAGGAAAACTGAAGATTATTCTATCCTATACTGATGACAGCATTTAAACTGGAAAGCAAAGAAGTTTAATTAGAAACACTTTGAGGTCTGGAAAATGTTCCTTTTTTTTTTTTTTTAATACAACCATAATATGAAATGCTCATAACGTATGTTCCTCTTTAGCTTTTATTGTGGTAATACAAGTATGTTATCTAAAAATGTCCATCACAGTTTCCATATAAACTGAGTGATTACTAGGAGGCTTCTTAAGCATAAACCAAAGCTGTTGATGCATGACCATTGGGAAAAAATGTCAAGATACACGGAAATTACAAGTGTAAGTACATTTTTGTGGGATGTTTTCAGCTGTTGTTAGAGTCCACAGCCTTTAAAGTGTTTTAACACATGCTTTTGTTAACTTGCTGCTCTGTAAACTGGCGTACCCTGAACTTACATAAAGCCCAATGGTATCTAGTTTTTCTGCATCAAGATGTAGCATGTATCCATATATCGTTGCTTGGTTTTGGATAACTATGTTTATAATATGCTGAGCAATCTTGGAGGGTTGAGATGAACAAGATGTTGAGGGGAAAAAAAATCTCCACTGGCTGGAGAACATTGATAGTAAAATGTCCCCTATTGATGTGGTAATTTGAGAAACAAAGTAGACTGCTTGATGCTTCCTTCCTGTGCCAAGTCTAGAACTCTTCCCTGACTCACAGCTGTGGGTTTACTTAATGATGCTGATGTCTCAAACCAGAAGCAAACTGAGTAATTTCATGGTATACTTGTGGATGAAAACTCGCACATCTGTCACCAATAAATAGGAAAAAAATGGTGAGAAACCCTTCCTTCTCTTTTTAATTTCTGGCTTTAAATGTACGTATCATGTAGTTTGCAATTTGAGATAGGAAAGTCTCCAGTGTTTCAAAATACACAAGGTTAGATGCATACAATTTCCATATATATCCTCCTTTCACCAGGTGGGTTAAAGTGTCATCTGCTTTAGGTGTCCAGATGGGAGTATCCAAGTCTAAAAGAAAAAAAAACTAAAAGAAAATATGCATGACCTAATGTTTTTGTAGTATCATCAGCTGTTATGGGTGAGCAGGTATTAAATGATTCTGGTTTTCTAGCTTATTAGCATACACCTAATTCCCATTCAGCAAACAAAACCAAACCCCACAAACAAACAAACAAACCCAAATCCACACAAGACAAGAAACAAACAAACCCTTATCAATATTATTCTTTTAGGCTGCAAACTGTTGACATCCTACCTGTGCATTTACCCAGAACAAACTGCATGAGACAGACCATCATACTTGGAGAGACAATTCCATGTACCCATAGAGATGGCTGCACCACCTAAGAGCCTTTAGTTCACCTTTTCTAAGGCTGCACCAGGGCACAGAGCACCAACAAACTGCTCTTAGTTTACCTCTGCTATTTGTGAGAGGATCCCTCTGGTCTGTTGTACTTGGACAGACTTTGTTTTCTTCTATATGGGTTTGTAATCTAAACATTTGCATAATCGTCATGAGTTTTAGAACTTGCTGTCTCTCCATGAAAAAAGAGAATAAAACCCCAAAACACACACACACAAAAAACCAACCAAAAACCAAACACCCAAAACACCACTAGATTGACCTTTAGGCAATCAGCATTTTATTGCTCTGTTTGTGGTCAAAGAAGAGAAATGGGATATTTTATATCCCTACTAAACTCCTCCCCATTAGCCAATGGCCTGGGTATAGAAAACTTCAGGCTCTGTTCATTTCTGTGCCCTTTTTGGCAACAGAAATAAACAGAATTTGGACCATTCACAGTATTTAACAGTCTGATTCTTTAGGTACAGTTCCTCAGAGCACAATGATTAAAGTCAACAGAGAAGCCATTCTGTGAACTTGTGAAATAAAGTCATGGCCTAAAAATACAGAAAGTCTGATGAACAGACCTGTCTGTCACTCTTCATGTTTTGTGTACACTTCAAGGTTATTGGGAAATATCTTCACAGCAAGATTTCAAAGCATTGTAACTAATCTGCGTATATTCAAGTTTGTGACATTTTATAAGATAGCTGAATGTTTAAGAAGCATTTCAGTGGAGTTTTGTTCACATTCTAGAATAGTTGTTCATTTACAGTTGCAGCCCATCCCTGCACTGCTGCCACAACCAAATCTCAGGCATCAGCTACTGCCTTTCACAGTCAATCTCTGACACATGAAAGCATTAGTAGTGACATGCTGTGTTTTGTTAAAAATAACAAGCTATTGAACAGAGCCATCATTTTAAATAATTCCATAAAAATGTTTCTAGAAAAATCACACATATGAATTAAGAGTTTAGCTGGCTTTTCTTAATCACTGTAATATATGGTACAAATCCAGCTAATCTTCATGAGGTGTGAGGACTGTACCACTGAATATGAAATACACAATTATATAGTGCAAGATTCCAGCAGGTGCCCCTCCACTGGTACAAATTAGAGACCACAGTTTGAAGACCTCCTTTCAGGCGTTTCTCAAGATTCAGAAGCTGGTTAAGATACTGGTTTGATGGTAAAGAGTCATCAGGATTTCAGTCAGAAGACAAAAGAAAGCAATTTACCTGAAGAAGGTGACAAAGAACTGCACCAGATCCATGATAGTATTGTGCTGTGAGAAGGCAATCTGCAAATAAAACAGAAGTAAATTACAACATTTTCAGACTCAACAGCTCTTTTTAGACGAGGGCTTTATGGCTCCATGGATGATTACTTTCAAGTGTAATTTCAGTCTAGTCTGCACACACCTGCATTTATGATGAAGTGAGATGAGCAACTAATTCCCATATCCTTGCTGGTATCAAAACACAAACAATGGAATATAATACTTCTACTGAAATAAACTTAATAGAAATATCCACGTAGTATGAAGAATAAAAATAATATGAAAAAAATTAGGAAATCATGTTGTTATAAATTGTCTTGTTTATAATGAACTGTTTTAACCAACACCATCTTCCATTTTTATAAAACACTGAAACAAGGTTTTAGAGAAGACAAACAACATATAGAGCTTAAAATCCATGAATTTAAATATTTTAATTGTATAATATTAAAATTAATGTATATGTTAATTTAATTTTTATAAAAGATAAATCCGGTGCATAATAAAAGAGTTTCAAAGCAAATTACTTTAAAGACAAAGTAAAAAATATTCTTTAGGGCTACATTTTTATAGCCTCAACAGAACATGCATTAGCATGACTGTTGTAAAACTGCCGTGAAACACAACTGTCATGAAGTGCCGTGAAGCACGACTGTTATAAAACTGCCGTAAGGCGCGACGGCCGGAAAGCGTGACTGTCGTAAAACTGGCTGTAAAGCGCAACTGTCGTAAAGCTGTCGTAAAAGCTGTCGGAAAGCGCGACTGTCGTAAAAGTGGCCATAAAGCGCGACTGTCATAAAAGGTGCCGTAAAGCGCGACTGTCGTAAAAGGGGCCGTAAAACACGACTGTCGTAAAAGCTGCCGTAAAGTGCTACTGTCGTAGAAGGTGCCGTAAAGCGCGACTGTCGTAAACCGTGACGTAAAGCGCGACTGCCGTAAAGGGTGTCGTAAAGCGTGACTGTCGTAAAAACGGCCGTAAAGCGCGACTGTCGTAAAATGTGTCGTAAAGCGCAACTGTTGTAAAACTGTCATAAGAGGTGTCATAAAGCGCGACTGTTGTGAAACTGCCGTAAAGCGCGACTGAGGTACTTAACTTTTGTAGAGGTTCTTAACTTTTGTAGAGCTCCATTTTAAGAGCTTGCAAAGATGCTGATTTTTTTGTTTATTTTGCAGCAGAACTGAATGTTTTGCTGTCTGGTTTGATGACACCAGAACTCCCTTTCAACTTTGAATTTGAGCTTTTTTATTCTGTCTGATCCATACTACTTTGCAGTACATCATGTTATCTTGATCCAGAGTGTTTTTTGCACCAAACTATCAGTACCTAGACAATTGACTTTTGTTATCTTAGCCAGCTTACGGGAGATCAGTGTCTTAGTTGTGGTTCATGTTCTGTTTGTGACAAAATTCCAGAGACAGCATATGCAAAATGCAGTTCTTGGAGTGTAGAGAACCAGGTGGAAACATGAGTCTCTCTCCATTTGCTGCTTGGTTTATCTGAGAACACCAGATCACTCTGATAAAAATGTCTGCTTCCATGAGCCACTGGTGATTTTGTGTGAAGTGTTGTCAATGGAGAGTAAGATGCAGTTGGCGACAATTGGCATGTTCCTCCCCTGCTTTTCCTTCCACCAGTGGTAAAAGTTCAAGAGAAAATTCTTGCTAGCACTGCAGAAGGATAAAAAAGGACATGAGAGCAGATTACTTAGTGGCCACTGATCAGATGCAGCAGTCCAGCATGATTTTCTCTCATGCCTAGTGAGCCATTCTAGACCTAATATTCTGCTGTTTGACTACTCAGTCATTGTACCACCTATGTGTCTTCAGTTATCAAAGAGAAATATTTGAGTTCTTCACCCCTTTTAAACTCGAAGTACTGGCATGAAATATTCATTTGTGATTGATGTTTTGTTCCCTTCTTTAACTCAAAAGAAATCCTTTAGAGTGTCCTTAATTGCACTTTTTAAAAACAATGCACAGCCTCTGTGTTTCTGGTAGGTTGGTCACACTTATTATAGTATTCATTCAACTGTCCTGGGGTTGTTTTGGAGCATCTACAGTATCAGACACAGCAGTAATTCCTTAAGAGCAAGATGGATTTTGGCAACATCTTTTCAGTGACTCTTTGAAATGGGTAATTGAGAAGCATCTTACACTTCTGATTCTACTGAGGTAAAAATTGCCATAATTTCCTTAGAAGTACCCCAGCACCAACAAAATTATCTTTCATCTCAAAATCTACTGCCCTGATCTCTGTGGGGTTGAGCAGAGAAGGTCATCTGTAAGCAGAGCTTTGAGGAAAACAGTTTCGGAATTTCCTTGCTTGTGTTTGGACTGGCTTTTCTTTTTCATACTCCTCTACCATGCAAAACATATATTTGTGCCAGATTAAGTGTTTGTGTATTCGTTCCTCTCTCCTTAACTTGACCATGTAGGAGTAAAATTGTCTTTTTGTATTTGGGACTGTACTTCTGCTATGGCATTTGCTGTATGTGTAATCAAAGATGGTAAACAAGAAGGCAGTTCATCTTCTATGTCATTAAGGTTGATTCTGTTTGGGGATTCAATACTGTATATGGTTACAGCAGTGTAATCCTGAAATACTACTCAGAATTATTTTGGATTATTTGAAGATTTTATAGTTCTCTAATTTTAGAGAGGACTTTTTGATAAGATTTTTGCATGGCCCAGTGATCTCCTTTAATTTTGGTACTTAAAGGAAAATCTGAAAAAATTGTCATCAATGTAAACCAAAACCACCTCAGGCAACTAAATGCTTGCCTTGTGTTATTTCATTATTCATTAACTAATCTGTTATTCCTTTTCCCTCCTCCCCATGAGCACCTTCCTCCACTGCCCCCAAAAAACCACTAAGGAAACAAGCACACCATGGTAAAATGCTAATAATGGGAATAATTCCAAATAGACCATAAAAGACAGCATTTATAACCTCAGTAGAAATGCCAGTCAGCTATTTTTGATGTAAAGTATCTGTCTCCAGAAGGAAATGAAGGCAGGCCTGTTTCTCCTTTCAAGTCTCTGAAGTAGTAGGTGGTGTCATTTGTTATACAGTGCTACAAGTCCCGTGTTATTGCAGTGGTAGCTGCTGCCTTTGTTAACATACTGAGAAGTTTTATCAGCTGTCTTTAATAAAAGACAATCTATGTGAAGCAAAACTACAGCAAATGTCTCTTGCTGTCTTATCCTCTGACCATCCTTTTTTAATGCCAGAGAGCAATGCCACTGATGAAGAATCTTGCAGATGTGCAAAATTCTTGTGACTGTTACAATAAACCGTAAATATTGGGGTAACTGATATCCTAGAAAGTTAGGGAACAGTCTTTCCAAAATCCTGTGCACTTTCTTATTTGAAATGTAAAGGAGCTGGAATGAACTGTCAGTTCATACCTGAAATTATTTATCAGTTCACATTTTCCATGGGTACCTTTGTGTAGAACATTAATGGCCTAGAATTTGTTAGGCCTGCAGGAAATCAAAAATGATGTGTAGAAGTAGGAAAATTTCAGTTAAAAGGCATGCAGTTTGTTCATTTTATTTGTTTCTGTTGCTTGCTCTTGTGAAATTATGTATCAAATTAAAGACATGATGGTAGAAGAGTTTCTTAGGCATATAGTCTTACATATATGATGTTCTTGATTAGTCCCATACACTGACCATATTTTCAGGAGGGTATGGAGGAAATGGGGAGGAATTCTGGAAGCCATATGAGACAACTGAGTTATTTCCTGCACAGTAAGTTTTGGGAATGCTGTAGAATTAGCCCTGAGCACATTTAAACATGTGTCTTATTGCTATGAGTTTTTAAGATATTTTTAGTCCTTATCCGTTGTAAGCTTTATCTCGGTGCAAACACGCACATAGTTATAATTCAAGTGAGATGACAGCTCTGTGTCAGTAACTTTAGGAAAGTTTTTTCGTTCATGAACTCTCATTAAACAAAGAAATAGGATGACTAGAGGGAATGGACATTCCTACTCATGATTTGAGAAAATTCTCTCAAACAAGCTGAAGTCTAATAATGAAATAGATATGGGGGTATTTAGACAGTCATCAATGTACATGTGAGCTGATTTCCAAGTGTTCTTCGCTTTAATAACATCAGTTAGCACCCAGAACATCTGCAATTAAGGAGTATATTGTTTCATTACAAAACAGTATGCAAGACTGGCACTTCAAAGATGGAGCTATGAAAATATGGCTGCCAATATGAGTTACTTGTAGCATAAATTACATTTCAGGGGCCTACTTTCCCTTCTTTTGAAGAGTATTGAACTGATAAAACTATATAAAACCCAGCTGGCATTTCTTGTTTGTTTGATTCACAGTAGAATGACTTACAGAAGGTGGAAAAAATCTGTCAGGGTAAGGCAAGAAAAAGCAAATCTAAAAATTACATCTTCAGATTCCTCTTCCTTAGCATTGTGATGTTTACAATAAGGAGAGCTGAACTAATTTTGTTTTGCTTAATTTTGAAACTCTGTAAGCCATTTGTTCTGAAAATTTGATGCATTGCAGTTCTTTATGAGACTTTGTGATGTGTGTATTAGTAGGTTAAAAGAAGCAAGAAGAAAGCTGAAAAAATATGAATATATAGTATGAGAATATAAAGCATTGGAATTATCTGAACAACATTTCCACTTCAAAATTCAGGTTTTGGACATAAGAATTATAGGGATTTTGTTGGAGCTTGATTCAAAAGGATAAGAGTAATAAGTTTTACTTTGTAGTGGAGAGGCTTGGAACAAAGGAACAAAGGAAATCATCATAATGATTTCCTATGGCCACATCAGTCTGGGAGACCAACTATAGTACATATTTTATTGGCCTTCTACCTAACGTATTGTCATACAATCATCAAATGGTTTGGGTTGGAAGGGACCTTGAAGATCATCAATTCCGACCTTCCTGTCATGAGTAGGGACACCTGGACCAGGCTGCTCAGAACTCTCTCAAACCTAGCCTTGAACACTTCCACAGCTTCTCCAGGCAACCTGTTCCAGTGTCTAACCACTCTCCTGAAGTTATTGTCACTGGAGAGCTCCTAAAGCACACCAACACACCCTCACAGTAGTCTGAACTTGATATGCCATTCACATTTTGAGTATTATTTCCAGCAGAACACTGATGAGTGGTGGCTTGAAACACTTATCCTCTGAGGCAAAACTATGTGACTTTGAAAGTGAGTTTTCCTAAAGCTCACTGAAACTGAGGCTGACCTGAGGGTGAGAACCATAGTGAACTTTGTGTGGTATTTTTTCCCCATTTTTCTTTAAAATGCAAAGCACTGGCTTGACAAATGCCTTTACTGTGCTCTCACTAGGATGCGAATACCTTTGGTGCTTGCCAAAAGGTAGGTTAGACTCTTCAGCTTCATAAATGTGCTTTTCTGCCCTTGTAATATTTGTTAATTCCAGTGACCAGGCATGCTATTATCATCAAGAACCTATTATTTCATAATGGAATAACCTAGAGATGAAAAAAATAAAAACAAGCTAAGCATTTTGTCTTAGCTAAACATGAAAAAAATTCTAGTAACATAAGCTTTTAAATTTATTTGTTACAAGATTTAAACATTTTTGTTATTAAAATAGCATTTTTCCACCACTGTTAATTTTATTCAATCATTCATTAAGGAATAATTGCCACAACCTGAATCTAAATGGATATCCTAGAACCCCTGGACATCCTTAGAGTCTGAGAGCAGGCTATATTTCTTACCAGTTACAATTAAGACAAAGAGAAGAAAAGGATAAGTTCCAATTATTATTGTGTTAATTATTCCCAATGATTATAAACTCTTTATTGGCAAGGGGTTTGATTAAAATTAAATTCTTGTTGCTAATTCACTCTTGGATTACTTTAATTTTCTCTTGGAACCTGTGTTATGCCAACAGTACCACATTTAAAGCTTTTTGAGTTCTGTGTTTTCTCATTAAAGAGAAGTCTTATGTCTGTAAACACTAGAGCTTGACCTGTTTAAAGCACAAACTACACAGCAGCTGTTCAGAAACTTTTTCTTACTATCTGTATTTGCTTAAATTACTAAATTACTTCCATGAAAAATCAGCAAACATAAGGGAGTAATTTAAGTAGAAGAAGATTGTCTAAAAAGAAAAATTGAAAATATTTGTAATATTTCTCCTTCTTTTTTTTTATTGGTACCAGTATCCAGCTGCCCTAATGAATCTTGGAGCCATTCTCCATCTGAATGGCAAACTGAAAGAGGCTGAAGAAAACTACCTCCTTGCTCTTCAACTTAAACCTGATGATGTCATCACCCAGTCCAATCTTCGCAAATTGTGGAATATCATGGAGAAACAAGGTTTGAAAACATCCAAAACATGATGATGAAAACTCTGAACTACTTTTCTTTAAAGTGATTAAACCCAAGAACTTGAACTTCCACAGAGTTGTCAGGTCAGAGAACTTGCTGGACTTGACTGCAAGGATCCGAGGTCCTAATTGCTGCTAGGAGAAGCTATTCTGCTAGAGAAATAGAAAAAGGGAGACTTTGAGGGATTCATGAAGAACTTGTTAAACAGCAAATATATTTGGAACAATGGCACGTGAGAGAAATTGTTTCAGTATATTTGATAAATAATTGCAAATCCCATATTGCTTACTTTTGGGTGGGTACTTGAAATGTATGCTGTCATAGAAATATGAAGGGAAAATCACACAGTATACACTAAGCCATATGGGAGTTAAAGTGGTAATAGTAGGTCAAAGTATTTTGCTGATACTGTGACTCATTAAAAAGTGTACTAAATCCAGTGTGTTTGCAGTTTGTCTTAATGCTGCTGTATCTCACTTTTGAACCACTTGCTAGCCAATTTCACAGCTTATATGGCCCATTTTTTTCAAACCTGTCACATGATTAGATGACAGCATTGCAAGTTGTTTACTGAGAATATGCCTGTTACTTTAGCTTGTTAACTAATAGTGCAGTTTTCTTGAGATACACAGTCAAATTTCTGTGAGGTAGACAGAATGACCAAGGAGCTGTCTGTATTGTACATCAGATGTAGTATGTAGGCTGGTAAAAAAAAAAGACCAGAGGTGTGATTTAGTAATACAAGCAAGAGGGATGTTGGCCCTGATACCAAATCAGTGTGGTCAGACTGTGATCTTAGAAAAAAATAATTGATATAATAGAATAATGTGTTTGACTTTCTTTACTTTGCAATCAGATAAATCCAACTTTAAATTGGACTCTGCATATTATGTTTTCACAATTACTAATTAAAATGGGATTTGAAAATATTAGTGGGTAAGCTAAAATGAGACTTCATGAGCAACTCAGAGAAAAGGGAATGTTATGCATTGATGAGGCTAGCAAATAACTGAAGGGACTCGATTCAATCATGCTTAAAATAGTGTAGATTGAGAGGAATCAGTAATGGTGGTTGCCAGTTACTTTTCATATTGTTGATGTTTTAAACAAACCCATTCAGATTCTAACCAAATATTAGCATTCCGTTTGTATTCTGACACATGCTAGCAGCAGAGCTGTCGAATATCTAAATACGCTTTTGGTGAGGTTCAATTTATTTCTGTTTCAGAATGATTTAGCCTCATTACTGTTTTAGTCTTCAGATCTTAAATGTAAAAATAATTTATTTTAAATCGAAGTATATGAAGCTTTAGTAATTCTTTTTCCAGGCCATTTGTTAACTGCTTTTTTTCTTTGGAATAAGTATTATTGTTTGTAAGAAAATTTACTATTTCATTTAATGGCCCTTTGGTATCTGCTTCAGTATTCCTTTCATAGTGATAGATAAAGTGGTAGAGCACCTTGAACTGAAGCTTCTTCAGGATCTTCTGTTAAAAAATCTTTATTACTGAAAAAGGGTTTGGGGTTTTTAGTTTACGTATTCCTTTTTAACTGTTGAGCATCATTCCAACAAAAATGTAGAGAAGAACGCCTTGCTGTATTTATTTATTTATTACTTGACTGCAGCAATGTTACCTGCCATTAACACAATAGTCTCTAAGTGTTGCTATTTCCTTTATTTGGTTTTATTTACATTTGTTTTGTGATTATTGTATATACCAAATGGGAAAGGGAGCACTTGAGTTATACTCTACCTTCTTGGTCATTCTACCCTTACACTTGGATTTTAAATCTGTAATGAAATAGATTGGGGAATAGCTGTTTCAAAGTCAGTATAGTAGAAAAACTGTAGTTATGTGTATTTCCTTTTTTTTCCTCTTGCTCACTAAAATACCGTAAGTTGCTGAGTTTACAACTGGCCCACCAGAAGGGCCAGAGGGGCAAGATTGTTTGGTTTTGTGGAGTGTGTCAAGTTTTTCTCAAATAATGTTCTTGCTGGAAAAGCAAAACTGAAGGATCAAAAGTTGAATTTCTACTTGATTGTTGAAACCAGTGTTAGAATACAATGGTAGCTTGAACTTATTCTCCTGCTTTACTGACTTTCTGGGAAAAGATATAGAAATAGATAGTAACTGTAACTGAGCTTGGTATAGAACTGTGGTATCCTGCAGCTTTATTTGCTCAACAGCCATCAAACTTTGATGGCTTCTTGGTCTTAATCATTCACCAGGTTATTTGTCTCCTTCAACTTGTACTTATTCTTGTTTGGTAATTTTTATTCATTGCACAAAAAGGGGGAAGAGGGGAGCACTCCTGTGATACGGTGTCATGCTTTCATTGATAACTGGCTTTGTTTGTTTCTTTAAAAAAAAAACAAAAACAACAAAAGAAAAGGAAAAGAAAAAAGGACTACCATAAATTTACCAAGAATGTCCCTGAATACATTTTTTAATATAGGTCTGGGCTTGATAACTTTCTTCTTTTGGGATAAATTTAAAACATGTTTAAAATATGTCTCTCTGCTCAGGGATTTGTGGTGGATTATTGCAGACAGTGCTAAAAAACAGAAAAAGAAAAAAAAGAGCACAAGACAAGTTTACTAAATTAAAATTTTATTTTTTGAAAAACTGTTATTTGTATAAATTATCAGATTTGTAGGCTTTCCTTTTTGTAGAAATAATTGTTAATGTGCCAGATAAAATAATTTCAATTTTGTTTTCAATAATAAAGCATTGATAACTAATACCCTGTGTATTCCTTTGTGTTACTGTAACAGCACTTTGAGTTTTTTAATTGTTCTAATTTAATGAGTAATCTTGATTATTTTATGTATGGGAGAACTGGATAGTGTAAGTAAAATACAACCTGTCACATTTGGCTTTCTTCTAAACTGTATTGGAATTAGACTTCAGTGGAGATTTTCAAAAAGGTTCCCTGAAAGCATTTTTTGATATTTATACTCACTAAATCTAGCCAAAGGGATATGATAACTATCATATTTGATTATTGACTCTAAACTCGGTAGGAATAAAAGCTGATTAATGTATTTACAAAATACTTTTATATTACCATACAAACATGATGTCCGTAAAAATGTTAAAATGTAATTGGTTACAAAAGCTGAATAGAAGTTTCTGCCTATGTACAAGGTCTTTTGCATGTATGAGGTCACCTTTTCCTCATTCTGTGAAGTCATATGGTAAGTTTCAAATCTTCTGCCTTCCTGTGCAGAGATGTTATGAATTGACATGGTTCTTTTGCCTTTTGGCTGTTTTTTAATCTTCTGTGGACAGAACCTTCTAAGCTCAGTGCAGCACTAATATTCTTATATCTACCTAGTTCTGTTGCATTCGGGTCCTGAGCATTGATAGGCTTGCTCTACAATTGAAAAACATGCATGGGCATGAGCAGAGCAGTCTTTTGGTCACTGAGTTGCAAATCCACCTGTCATGACTTATTTTTATTGAGGGTCACGCCTCACCTTCAGACATTCCTTGCCTGAGGAGGTGTTTATAAACAGCAGATGGTGAAGGTAGAGTATGCAAAGAATCATCTGAGCTGTGTCACTTGTTTCTTGTGGAAGCAAAGTCTAAGCATGGGCTTGAGCTCCTGCTCTGGCACCTTAGCCGTGAACCCTTCTGCATGAGACCCTGTTCTGTCTGCCTTGTGCTGTGCTTCCAGTGTTTCTGTTCTTCCAAGAATCACACTTGCAGGCAACGGATACTTGCTATGTCTCCATTTCTGTTGAAGGCACATGACAGCTCTCTGGTGATTTTTTAGTCCTGCTTTCACAGACTTATCTGAATTTGTGCTCGGTAGCTGGTACGGATGGCTGTATCACTTCTGGGATTTCAGCTAGGATGAAGGTAAGGCACTGAATTATTCTGTGTAAGCATACCAGCTCATTAGGATCTGGCTTGGCACTCTGTTGTAGGCATTCCCATAGCAGTTCTGCCAGACAGAGGTGAATGCAGGTAGCATGGGAGAAACACTGCTTCAGTTCACATCTGATAATAGGCACCAGCAGCTGAATTACGATCAGATAGGCTCCCTTAGGTAGGCTGATCCTGCAATTTGAAAAGTCCCTGCCTTGTTTCACACAGATACTGAACATTTAATCTCCCTGAGATTCAGCGGTGTGACATTGAAAGAATGTGGTTAGAGGAAGAGAATACTTCTGCTGTTGTGAGGGGATATTATGAAGGAGGCTGGGAGGAGAGCCTCCCAACATTTTGGGGGAAATCAGTAAATCTTTAGAGGGACAAGCTTTATTCCAAGAGCAAAGAATGAACCCTGAGATCAAATTATTCTAGGATAAACTATGGAAAAGTGTATGCATCAGTAATTTTTTTTTTAATGCCACAAAGCAAAGCCCTAAAGCTATACAGACTTGTAAAAAGTTGTAAGTTCTTCTGCTAAAATAATAAATTCAAACCAAACATTGCCAACAGGAAAGGCTGGCCTTGGAGCATAGTATTATAAAGTTGAGGACATAAAAATATATTTCCCATTGTGCAGGTTTTCGCTGAGATCATTTTCTTCACGGTAGCTAGAATAGTTCTGTGTTTCAGATTTGAGCTAGAAAATGTCACAGAGATGTTTTAGCTATTGCTGAGCAGTGCTCTCACAGCATCAAGGCCTTTTGCGTGCCTCACACTTCCCCACCAGTGAGGGGGCTGGGGGTGCAACAAGGAGCTGGGAGTGGACACAGCCAGGACAGCTGACCATGGGGATATTCCAGACCATATGGTTTCCTGCTCAGCAGTAAAACTGGGGTGGAGTTTGGCTGGGGGCAGCTGTGGCTTGGGAACCATCTGGGTATTTGTTGTCTGGTGGTGAGCAATTGTTTTTCACTTGTATCACACATGTTTCTTGGGCTTTCTCATGTTTTTGTAATATTCCATTATTATTATTATTATTACTGTTCATTTTCTTTCAGGTATTACATTTATTTAAATTTTAATTATTAAATATTTCCTAAATCAGCCTATGGTCTTTCTTACTTTTATTGTTCCAATTCTCTCCTCCAGCCCACCAGGAAAGAGCGAATGAGCTCTGTGGTGCTTAGTTGCCAGCAGGGGTTAAACCATGACACCCAAGAAAGGCAGAATGCATGACTCAAGTTATGCCACTTGATTGGAAGACATTTAAAGTTGTACTTTTATTCACATTTCAAGTCAATGTTTCTCCCTTCTCATAAAGAAATTCTTTATCTTATTTACGCTGTTGTTGTGCACTCTTTAGTGGTACCACAGTTCTAGAGCTGGACAGCTTTAAAGGTTATGTATGAGGAAGCATTTCAGAAGGGCAGAAACACCACAGTGCACCTTCTAGAAAGGTTTAAGATGGAATAGAATAAATCATTCACTCTTGCTGTACACTCAAATTATTTTTTTATATAGTTTCAGTAAAAAAGCCTAGTTTTACTTACTAAAGTTATTGAGCTTAAAATTGTTTATGTGTAAGGCTGGAGATTAAATTGTTTATACATACAAATCTCTATCTGTTTATGTGCATTTAACCACAGATTTATGTTTTTAAACATCTGAGATTTCCTTTTGAAGAAACGAGTACAGAAGCCACGTTGTGAGAAGATGTGGGGTTTTCTTCATTTGATAGAGCTGTGTGTGAGCCTGTCTTTCCTTGCATCACTGGTCCTTTAGCTGATGACATTCTATTTCTATATGAATATTTTTGGGTTTTCTCTCTTGCAGAGTTTCAATAGTTCAAGTTACAGATTCTGTTTAGAGCTACGTAGAAATGGAGTTTTGATGGCTTTTAAACTTGAGTTCAGTTTTGAGTTCAGTAATTATTTAACCCAGGTGAACAGATTTTTCGACCCGATAATACAGTGGTTTTCTCCAACAGGCAATCCTGGAAAGTAGTGATTGTTTGAGAGTCTTTGTTGGTTCTTCTCTAGGGTTTTTTCCTCCTGTCAGCAAAACATTTTTTATCCTCTTCTGGAGAAATATTTTATTTTGTCTCTAATTTTCTTGAAAACAGATGTTCCTGCATGGCCAGTATTTTTCTTTATTACAATGAGAAATTAGCTTTTCATAGAATGGATTTCTTTATTATTTGGTCATGTTTGTTGCAACCACAACCGTAAGTTTCTCTGCAGTACATGAGTGTATAATTCAGTGTATTGTTCCTTATATTAAATCAATTCCCCCTTCTGGTTTATACTGATATGCAAAGCAAATCATTGCCAAAGTGACTAATTTCTGCACATCCACAGTTTCTGGAATACAGCATTGCTTTTCGTATTGTGAGAGTGAACATTTTGATATGACAACATGAAGATGTAAGATGGTAGAGTAGGACTCTTCTTTTTTTAAATCACCATTATCTCATAGTTTTTTGTCCTTTTCCTTAATGAAATCATTTAACATTATTTTTTTTTAAAAAACTAAACATACTATTAATAGCAATAGAGCTCAATGAATGGCACTTATGCCTTCAAATTCATGGATAGAGTGTAGTAGCTCTGTCATTAAAATCGATTATTTTAATTACAATTCTTCCCTTCCAAAATGCCATTTCTCTATGAAATTTTAGTGGCAATTAATCTTTTAGCTATATAACTGTAAATTTCTGTTTCTTGATTTTTTTTAAATGGAATATGTCTCCTGATAGTTCTCATTAATTGAAAGAATCTTTAGATATTCTTGCATAGAAAATTTTCCCCCATCTCCTCTGTTAGTTTTATGAATTATTTAGACACCAGAAAAGGAACAACTTTCTCTGAAGCAAAAGGCAGAGAAGACCTTTGTTTGTGCTTCTACACCAGTTTTATGCCTTTTAGCCAAAGCCCAAAAGAAATAAAATTTGTTTTGATTCAGTTTGGTTTGGTTACTTACAATTGGCTTCAGCATTCTAAGAATAATGTGATATCCAGGTGATGGGTTTGCACTTCATCGTGCTAAAGCATACATGTGAACAAGTGTGTGTCCCACTGGCACCATCACAGCCTGATATTCTTCTGTCAGTTGTGCAGATATTTACCCAATTCATTCTGAATCAGTTATTTACTCTAATGTTTATTCTGATAGATATGAAAACTTCCTCTCTGACATAGGAAGAAAAGAAAAAGCCATATGAAATGAGATGGATACTGTTTAGGATTTTTGTAGACTCTCAGTAGTGATACATAAATGTAAATTAGAGGGGACAGTAAAAAAAGTAGATTTTTGTTTAACTCAATGAAGACCGTGATTTTGAAAAGATAAAGAATCCTCTGCAAATAGGATTACTAAGATTTGTGAACAGATTTGTTACTCAAATACTTTTTATACTGATCAGTGTAATAATATTTACTGGAGTTCTGTTGTGCTTTGCTGTTTGCTTACCTTGGTTTTTTCATCATAATTTAAGCTTTAATCTTCCATTTGTAAATTAAGATATAAGATTTTCAAAATTATTAAAAAATTACTTATTAAGGTGTCATCAAACTGAGCATCTTTTCAATATTTCTCTTCTTCTGAGCAAAGTTTAGGAATAAGAATAAGGAAGGAGAAATCTTGTGGTTGTATTTAGTTCCTTTTTTTAGCTTTGCTCCCATATAGATAAATAATTAGTTATACAAAACCCTCAGAGTTCCACAGAAAACTGATGCACACACCTGGGCCCAGGTAATCCCAAGTGAAGATAAATAAACATATCTCACTTCTCCCTGGAAGAGGCACAAAATTATGAAGCAGGATCTTCTCTCCAATCATGCCAGCTACAGTTTGTAGCTGTACATTACATTACATGTACCATAATTTTGCTAATCCTGAAGTCAGGTGAGCCCATCTGAGTCTCAAGATCAAGTCTTTTTCTGAAAAAAACACATAAACTAAATGGTGGTCATCCCTGGAACATCTATAATACAATACACTAAGTCTTAAAAATGGCTACTGGCAAAAATTACATCAGAAAATTTTCTTTTGCACTGTTGCAGCCAGCTGGCACACAAAGCAGGGAGTTGTGATGCATGTGGGTGTTCTTGGGTTCTCAGATTGCCTTAGCAATCACTTGTTGCATGTTTGTGAAGAGTTGCTCTCTAAGCAAGGTATGCTTAGAAAGGTTACACAGGGACTGCAAATGATGTACATAATTTCTACTGTAAATAGCTTCTAGAAGTCAGCAAGTGTTCATTGACCATAGGGAGAGGCTGGGCTGGGAGAAACAGGCTGGACCTTGATAGTTCCCCAAAGAATGGCCAGGGAGTGAGACAGGAGAGAGAAGCTGGCAATCATGCACAGATTTCATTCATCTTATTAAAAAGGAAAATATGAAAAGGACCACCTATACAGATTATATGCATTTTTTTCTTTGTAGAGGTGCAATTCCAACAACCTCATTAGACCTGTGGTATACAAAATACAAAACTATAGCAAAACTGGACCAAAGCATCCTGAAAGCATTTATAATCAAAGTGTACAAATACAAAAGGATTTGTTTTTTTAAATCAAGTATTATTACCTTGCAAAGCTATGCAGTAGCTCAGATGCCACGGTGAGCTTACTGTCCTCATTTGCTAGAGGGTTCAAAAACATGTTTTCCGTTGGTTTGGGGTTTTTTCTATCTTCAAAATTATAAAGTAGCCATAACAACTCACTAACATCTAAAGAAAAGGCACGGAATAAATCCCCATTTTAGTCCTTATTATGGAAATGCCAATTGATATTTGGGCTCCTAGAAATTTAGGTTGAAAGGGATTATGTGGCTAAATTGGACAAATCCCAAATTGACATACTCATCGTGACTGTTCCCTGCTTAGCATCTCAGGAAGTGGCAAGATGAAGAGATCATCTCTCAAACTTTCTTAACCTTAGCCTTCCCATAACCCCACTCCTACCATTGGCTCCTGTCCCTACTTGCCCTGCTATATTCATTGCAGACAGTTCTGTCTTGAGAGCAGTGATTTGTTCCTTCCAGCTGCTGTAAAGTGCTATAGTGGGACTGTATGAATAAAAGTAATTAGTTTTTCTGCTTCATTCAAGGGACTATAAGTAAGAATAACAGGGTACACAAATCTAACTTTTATATAAATTACTTCATTGCAGGGTTAATATTTTTTTAATATGCACCTCTGGTTTTACCTCTTAAATGACAAGAAAAGACAGTAATACCTAAATCATAACATTACCTCAAACATTTCAGATCAGAAAGACTGAGAAAGCTGTAGAAATGATAGATTAACTTATTCTGAATATGCAGCATCACTTGGTGTTGGATTTCTACTTTTAATTCAACATTGGAAATGATATAACCATACTCTCTACATTGTAAGAGGAATTGTACAGGTTCCAGCCATCTGTTAAATTAAACATTGATGATTACTAAGAACATGTGGAGCAGACCCAGTACAAGGGGGATGATAACTCTGTGCATATACCTAAACCCTTGGAGCCTACTTGATTCACAAGGTTGGATATACCCAATTAGAAGTGCTGAAGAGTGGGCTTTTTTTAGTGGAGTGTCACTCAGTGCAAAGTTCAATGGCAACGGTTTGCTCCAATCCTTCTATATTAGATACAGTATATCTTGTGTCTGAAATGCTGGAAAAGGTCCAGGTAGTTATATCTTTTAAATAAATGCTTTAATATGTTGGCACTTTTCTGGCAGTTATTTCCCCTGCCAGACATTTCTGTCTTGGTAGTACTTTGAAACTGGGAGAGGGCAATAAATCTCTTGAGGAGAGAAGTTTTGATTGCTAACAAAATCCTAAGAGAACAAGACATAGCCAGTATATGTGACAAGCCTGGAAAAAATAAATAAACATACTGTTTCAAACAGGAAACTTCTCAAGGGTCCTTCTGCTTGAGGACCTGCTCCCAAATAACAGAAATTGTTGCTGTAATGTTTCTGCTGCTTTTCAAACAGTGTGCTGCTGGTTTTCATTTACTTGGCTTGTAAGGAAGAAATTCTGTCCCAGTTGAAGACGATAATGGTTTTGTCACTGACTTAAGTGGCTAAAATTTCACTGTGGAAAACTGTGGTAAGAACTTACTAACATTTTTGTGCTGGTTCTGCTGTTTGTTTTTCTGATCTCCTAGCATGGTAAAAATTACTCTTACACATTCTTTGTTCAGGAACAGAGACATTAAGTGGTCTTGACACAAGAAACCACCTAGGTACACTGTGTTTCTCTGCTGGAGCCTACTGGCTCACTCAGGCAATGTGAAGCTGTGTTGTTTAAGAGCGTCAAGACAGAAGCTGCTTTAAAGCATCGGTGCTGGAGCAGAGAAAGGTTGGACACAATCACTGAGTTGTTGTTTTACTGTGCAAGATAACATTACCAAATTATAACAAGGATGCTCTGCAAAAGAAATTTTTTTTCTTGCATGTTTGGGAAAATAAAATTTATTGAAAGATATATTCCCTCCAAATGCTGGGAGAGCTTCTGTTGTTAAGGCAACTGGAGTAATCAACTAAGAACTAATTTACGTTTCAGTTTGTCAAGTGCACATTTGTAATTATTTCAGTGCTGTACTGAATTAATGGCAAAGCCTGATAAGATGATCTGTCATTCCTGTATATAACCCCTTCTCCTCCCTTCCTGCAAAAACCATTAGTTTTTAGTTGCTTTCAGTATAACTTCTCTTATGATGGGCTTCAAATGCGCTTCACAGTCCACTGACCAATATTTGAAAATTGATTAAAAACTGTAATTATTGTACCAGGAACGTAATCATGATTGATAGGATGAAGCCAAGTAATCAAGGGGAAGAGGAGGATTCTCAGGCTGATGCTTACTTCTGCTCTAGCAAAATGTAATTTAAACAAAAAGCTGTATTTTCTGGAAGTTAGATGAGTTCTTTTACTGATGTTTTTAACACACAAAAAGAGAGAAATTACAAATACACAAATACATCACCCCTAAAAATTCTGAGCCTGTTGAAATTATGTGGATTTCTCCAGCCTCAAGTTCATATTAAAAAGAGCAGGTTCTAGTTGGTGTAAACCAAAGAATCTAGTTCTAAATATGCTATCTCATGAGGATTGGGGTAAAATCTATCCTTAATTGCTCTTACACATTGCTTTTGTAAAGTCCAGTTATAATAAGTCTTGTATGTTGATAATTAGTTTTCTTTTATCACAGACCTTATGGACAATCTTTTACTCTGAAATGCTTTTATGTAGTTAAAAAGTGAAAAGTTTAACTTTGAGTTAACTTTTTAGTGAAAAGTTTCACTTTTTTAGTGAAAAAATGTGTTCATCACTTTATTTACCAAAATAAAGTTCACTAATTGATGTCTTTTTCTGTCCTAATTTCCTTTTTTTTCCAGTGATTGGGTTCTCATGTTTAGTTCTTTTTTACTTTCATTGTTACAGCTGAGATTTATTGCATTATCACTTGATTTTTCTAAAAGCATCATTCCCTCCCTGAATTTTCTAATACCCTCACCTCCCACCTCTTGAATAGGTTCAGGTGTGTTCATTTTCTGCCACAGTGCTGGTCATTCAGCTGGCTGGCAAAAAAATTTTAAACTCAATTGACTGGAGCAGTAAACTTGCTTTATAAAAATAATTAATCATGCAGCTTGTTGGAGAGGGTTCTCTTTTGAATTTAAAATGCAATATTTTAATCTTACCTAATCTTCAGTTTTGACATTGATTTTGTTTTGATGAACTCTACCTTTTCAAAGAACTGTTGGAAGGGTTAATTGTTTTTGTTTATGTAGATTACCTCTCATCTTCTCAACTTTGCCTTTAAACTGTTGTGGCTATTACAGGATATTTTCCAGCTGGGGTTCAGTCACCATCAACAGTCACTGCAAGGATGGGCTAATTTAATTTAATTAAGCAACAATGTAAGAAGTTGAATTTAAGGCAAGTCACCTTACACTTGATGTGTCTAAACATTTTTTTATCATGGATGTTTACTGTATGTCAGCTGATCTACAGTAACTCATGTAGTATTATCCATGCTGAAAGCAAAAATCTACTTTTTGGTGAAGTACAAGTTAACACGACTGGAAGTGATACAGCTGGATCCTAGGCTGACCTAGAATTATATTTGAGGGTGTTAACAAAGCAAAATGACAAGTTCATTTTGTTGAAGCTGCTTCTATAATTGTACCAGTTGATGTCTTTCATGCTTACAGCACATGAATGAGGACAATTATTCCATCTGAGAAGCCAGAATGATTGGATCTATTGATAGGCCCTGCCTTAAAGTAATCTATCACAGCACTCACTCCAGAACTGGTAATTGCTAATCCTTTAAAAAACATAATGCTTAGGAGCAAAACAATAAAAGTATTTTCTGCATAAAAAAGAGGACTAGGAAAACCAAATTGTAATATGATCACCTCCCTTTTAGGTGAACTCAATGAAATCCATTGAGATGAAATAGGACAAGCAGTGGTGTGTCTGGGAAAGCCACGAGCATAGCAGAACACTGACTGAAATACACAGATCGTTTGAAACTGGTCAAAGAAAAGCTAGTGCATCTAATGCAATCCATCAGGAGGAAAAGGACGCATCAGGGACAGAGGATATCACATCAGAATGTCTTTCAGAAACACAACAGAAATGACCTTTATATCGGATCTGGTTTTCAATCCAGTGCTGTAATAAGGATTAGATGTATAAGCTTTTTGAAAGCCAGCTGTCTATCACATGAAAAATTAATCCCACATTTGTTGCATTCTATAACAATGCCCACACATTACACTTCCATATCTAGAAAAATCTTAGGGTGCCACTACTGACTAAGGCACAGAACTGAACCCAAAGACCCCAGGTTTTTCTTGTTATTTATCATGACATTTATTCCTCATAACAGGTAACAATCATGAAGAGCAATAATTTTTTTTGTTACTGCAAGCTTAAAATGGAAAGCATGCTAAAGAATGAGTGTTGTTAAACAGGACATAGATTTATTTCCAAGTAAGCCCTTAAAGAAAAAACCCACACAAACTTAATACTATCTTTTATTCACTACAGATGAACCAGTGATGACAAACACTTGCCAAACTGAAGAGCTACCAGCTCTGTGTTTGATTCTATATTTGCTAAACCTTGTTTCATTAATCCTGCAAAGTGATGAGAAAGGAAATTGCTAGTTTTAATTACCTTTATACAGTGGGTTAGAGACACTAATATTACTTGTCACTGTGTCTTGCAGCACTAAAGTTTCAAAAGAGGTTTCCTGGTTTTTTTATGCTTGGACTCAAGATAGTTCTGACTAAAGTTGGCCATTCAAAGAGCTGGAGTGCCCGCTAGTTATTTTTGGTACTAGATAAATATGCTCTGGAGCTGTAGCTTTGCAACAAAGGTGAGTCTGATAGAATTAACCTTAAGGAAAAGTGTTTGTTTCATGGTGAGAGCTGGTCTGATTTCACCCACAGGTCTACTTCTCTTGTGTGATTTAAAGATACCTGTTTTCACACAACTACACATAATTCAGAATTCATAATGATATTTTAAATTTTTTGTGCTTAGGACTTTCCAAATAATCAATTCAGTTTGAGGGTAATTTACAAAGGTTAATTCTGAGCTGAAGATGAATTTTTTTCATAGTTACAACATGGTTTTATCTCAGTGATAACACTAGCACTGATGTTTAACAGCCTCACTTCTGTTTCCTGTTTCAAGGACACCAGGCCAGTTAATTTTGAATATCAAGAGAGCTGACATGACTCACTGTTGTCTGTCCCCATAACAAAGAGTGCAACATCTCAGTGTTCTTGAATATGGATAGCACTTGCATTCTAAAGAGTTAAATAGTCTACATTTTTCCTAATTCCAGCTGTCTGATGTTGTCTAGTTGAGTTTTGGCACATATGAGATATTGATGCTTCATTTTTAATGTTTCATTTAGCTTTTAACATTACTGAGAAATTTTGTCATGCTTTCTGCTTAGTGTATTTTTAAACTGTTCATGCTCCCTTGAAAGATTTTTCCCCAAGTGCTCTTGACTTTGACAGAATTATTCAGTTGGCTGAGAGGCAATCTATTTCTAAGCTGTTATGTTTTGAAAACATTCTCAATTTAAAATTGCTCAATAAATATGTTTCCTTAAGAAGTTTATGCTCTATTACTTCAAAATACCAAAATTACTAATCATTATGCTGTTCCATTTCATTATAGTTAATTAATTTCAAACATTTAATAATAAAATTTACTTGTACTTCTACTTCAGAAGCCTCTAACAGAGGAGTCTAAACCATTATTTTGACAGAATAGATTTTATTTTCTTTGTGATTAACCTGCTTTTGAGTTTCCACATTTAAAAGTTTGATGACATCTTCCATTGTTGCTGCCTTGTTTTTAAAGTAATGAAGGAATTGCATTTCCCCAGAGCAAGAGAACTTGCCTAAACAAAGACTATCAAATGCTGACAGGAATATAAAGCAATGGAAAGAGAGAGGAGAATAAAAAACATGATACACAGGTGTTTGAAAGAAAGCAGAAAAACCCTCCATAAATTGAACTTAACGAGGTGTTTTTTACCCAAAGTCCGGTAGAAAAACCCCTTTATCAACTGGTATGCATGCAGTTTAGCTTTCTTGTCTCACTAGTAGTTTTGCACTAGTAGTTTAAGTAAACGTTTACCTCTTGAAGAGGCTGTTTCCTTGCGCACTCTTGGATCAATTGTGATGATGTGATCAGTATGATGAAGAATGGCTTTCTAAACAGAAACAGTGGTTAAGGAAGACCAGCATCAAGTAGAAGACTTTGAAAAGATTTGCCTGGAAATACAAGGATATGGATGAACTTTGACTTCTCTTTTAGTGAGATGAGGTTTACCTGATGTCTGTCTATCCTGCTCTTACCACCTGGTGATCTTTCTTGGCCAAATTCTATCAAGAGTGACGTACATGTAGTTGCACTGTTAGTAGCCACAAAATAGGCAGCTCGATATGGGAAAAAAAGATTCTGTTATTGTGCTTTCCCCCATCCTCCCCCTCCCTCAGTCTGTTTGGGGAGACAAATGTTGAAAGCAAATCCAGATTGGAGAGTAAGCACTTCAGTGTTGGAAAACAAGCATTTGCACCTTTTTGGACATTAGGGGGTCTTTCCATGAGGCACAACCCAAAGGAAACCAGGCCTCATTAGTTCTGCACTTCACAGGCATGTTTTTCTAATGTAAAGAGGTTCAGTTCTGCTAGCAAGTTTTTCTTCTGAGATTTGAAATCTGGATGTGTAGTTTTAGGGTATATGCCATAAGGTATTTTGGACCTGATTTCAAGCAGTGAAGGAAAATTTCATGCAGTGTAATTGTTGTGTATTTGAATTTTTAAAACTTCCATTCCTTGTATGGTAAGCTGGCAGTCTCCTCATGTACTGTGTGTTCTATAGGTTTCAATGTCACATTAGGAGCTTTGATATAAGGGAAGGTTTAAGACACCACTCACTATTTTATTAATACTGGTGTATTCCTCAATACCTTTTCCTGAGGCTATCAGAATATTTTAATGTCCCATCACTCCTGCAACATACAGAAGGGTCATAAAGTGATAGTTTTCCCATGGCAGAAATGCCTTTGAAGCAAAACAAAGCAGTATTTAACACTTCAGAGCAACTGAAGCTCAAAGGCGTTTGTCAATGAGAAACAGTACTAAATCCAATTGCATCTGCCAGAGAAATGTAAGCCAGCAAGATGCAATTATGTGTCTAGGAATTTTGAAAGATAATGAGGTTAGCCCCCTATTCTTGTACCAAAGATCACAAAGTTTTTAGAAACCACAGCTGAGAAGGCACTCTGTCTTAATTCTTCTTGGAAAGAGAGAATCCCTGTGAAGTTTACTGCTTTAAAGTGTTATGTTCAAGGTTCTGTGCAGTAGTTGCTTGCTCAGTTACCCACTTCCTGCTGCAATATGGGATTCCCGGAGATCAAGGGGGGTCATGAGATCAGTGTAAAATACTATAACAAAAGTCTTCCAATAAACGAAACCATATTTTGAAACTGACATCAAGGAACAAACCATCAAAAGCAGTGAACTAGAAACTGGCCACCCAGAAATAGAGTATCTTGACATTGTATCTTTCTTCTTACTGTATCCAAAATTATTTAGAATCATAACAAATGGGGATCTCCTTATTTTATGCAGCTGCTTGGGAGGTGCAAAATTATAGACTCAATGGGAGCATGGATCATTGGAATTTAATATTATGTTTATTACATATAGCTTTAAGCTTTGGCAACACTACTGTGTTATCTGTGCTTTTTTTATGACTTTTTTTACAATAGTATCTGAGTATGTTCTGGAATTTCATCCACTGACCTGAAATACTGACCTGTTGCTCATTTTTATTTTCATCCCAGGGGGCAAGACAGTACAAATGTATGTGAATTACTTAAATTTATAATTAAAATCTGCTTTGTAGTTATTTTTCTAATAGTTGGGGTTTTTTACTATCATTAACTGTCCTATTCTCTGCTTATGCTGGGCATATTTGACACAAAAATGTAAAATAGTATCTTAGAGTGAAAGCCAGTGAGGGCTTTGGACCTTTACTATATGAAAATCTATAAAAGTCTTTCAGACCAGCCCATGTAAAAATGTTATCTAATGATTGTGCAAGATTTATCCTTGCTTTGAAGTGCTCTGTTGTGCCAGAAAAGCAAAACTGTATACCGTGATTTTTGTCAAGGGCTTTATGTAAACATTTTACATGCTAGATATAAATATCTGAAAACTTATGAATATTGGCTAGTTTGACCTGAAACTTGACTCTTTCCACTGAAGAAAGCCAAGTATAACTTTTGCTAGTCTCTGTGGTTGAGATGGAGAAGCATGTTTAGCATTAGTAAACACTTCCGTAAGGGATGGTGATTCCGCAAGAGGACAAAGGAGCATTTTGTTGCTGTTCAGACATGGTGTGATAGTAGTGTGTGGTGATGAGCCCTCTTGATAAAATAAAGATCATTGACTTTTCCTTCAGTTTGGGAAATGAAAAAAATGCACTGCTTTTATTAGGAAGCATGTCTTATCATGGGGCTGATTTGTGTTACACTCAGTTCTGACTACTGCTTCCAGATCAAACCTGAGCTGTTCTTACAGTGAGTTAAAAAGTGTAGATAATTCCATTTGTAAGTAAAATTCAGCAAGATTGCACATTCTTTAGTAAAGCTAATATTGAGCCTTTATCAGTCACTGGTAATTTCTTGCTTGTGTGTGCTATGTAATCAAATGAGCATTCAGCTTATGGTCTGATTACTTAGCAGAGTCTTTTCCACAAGAAAAGAGATGGAAGCCCTGCTGACCACCAGCACTTAGCTTTTGGGGCCTTAGGAGAGCACACATAAATACTTTTAATGTCTTTAGTGTGTTTTCTTTGGGGAGCATCAAAACCAGCCTGAGCAGGATGAGCCAGAGAAAGCAGCCGAGGCTTTGTCTGTGCAGACGGGTGCAGACAGTCACGCGTTTGATCTGCTTGCACACTGAGCTGTCTGAATGGAAGCCAGGTCTGGCCTGGAAGCCATAAAGACATGTTAATGCATTGCCATGCTGGAGGCTCATAAGCCTTACCAGTGCTAGGGCTACTTTTGTTTCAATAACCTCTCTATAACTGTTTTTTTAATGAAGTTGCTCCCATGGTTTGTTCCAACTATATAAAATACTCTATTTTAACAGGACCGCAAATCACATTTTCAAAGAGAGAAAGCATGAAATGTTTTAAATGCTGCTGGACCTGCAAACTTATCAGTAGTTATTTTTTGAAAATTTTCATTTGTTTCTGGCTCTACTTGTGAAAAGACCCATAAAATTTAATACGAGACCCAGGTCTGACAGAAGCATACAAAAGTGATAAAGCTAGGAACTGTGACAGTTGTTCTAGTAAACAGCTAGTGATCATAGATAGTTTTCTGTTTGAAGTGTCTGGGGATACTTCCAGTTTGAAGTATGTATGACATAGCTTCAGCCTCAAATTTAGTGCTCTGGAAAAATAGCAGGCATAACTTGAAGCAGCCACCCATTGTCCAAAAATTCTACCCTGCCGCAGTGATTCCTCAGTGTGACCATGTGTCAAAAGTAGGGATGGCAGAGAAGGAAGATATTTAGCATAGGCTCTTGAGGTTTTTTTACAAGGAGGCAGTGTTAAATTAAAACAAAAATTCCCATAAAAAGGCAGAGAGGATGACAGAGTGAGTGTGATAAAAAACAGCAAGGAAAAAAGATGTGAGCTAAAATAATAAAATGATATTGTCATAACACCCACAGGCCTCCCTTCTGGAAAGGACAGGGAGTAATTGTCAGGAGCTAAACTCAGTGTGCTGCAAATTCAGTCTCAAACTATCATTAATAATCTTGAGAAATGAGTCTGGAGGATAGAACTGAAACTGGCGATGTTTCAGAGGCAGAGTCGGCGTCAGCTGTCATCCCATTGAGAGACATACCCTGTTAGGGGCTGTTAATGTTGCACTCCTGTCACAGTGACATATAACATTACATGTTAAACAAGTGGCAGACAAGACAGTGTGGAGGCAAATTGTTCAGCAGATGGCACAGACTACTTTACTTACCATCTGAAGTCAGAAAATAAAGCAAGTGCCATTTTTTGCATTCACTGTCTCATTCTTTTCAAATTCTTTTCAGATGGTAGTCTGGGTACTGCTCAGCAACTTCCTTTGTTGTGGCTGGTGAGACAAGAGGAACTTCACAGTATGGTTATAATATGAGATATGTCAAGTAGAGCATTAATCATGTGCATATACATGTACATACACTTTGAGCTGAAAATGCAGCAGAGTTTCTGAGCCTTGCTGAATGAATGCTTTGAGAGTATTACATCTCCAGATATCTGCTTTGAGCTGTGGATCTCCTGTGGCTCATTGTGTCTCCTTTTCTTTCAAGGCTTCCAAATTTCTAGACACACTAGAGTTACGCTATCCTCCCACGTTCTTTATTCTTGAAGGAGAAACATTTTCTTTGGGAGCAGGAAAAATAACAGTCAAGCAGCATGATAACTCTTTTCTCTCTTTGAGCTCAATTTCCATCCTTTTGGATTAAATTATTGTGTTTTTATTGACTTCAGTAGTGTTGGACCGTGCTCTTACAAACCCATGAACTGGCCTCTTAGGAGAAGAGAGAGTCATCAGCCATCAGTTTAGGACAATCCGAACTGAGTAACAATTTCATATTGTTCATATTTCATCACTCTTTAGATACTCCTGGTTCAGTTTCCTGATTCAATTGGGTTTCTTCCTCTAGCCCAAGGTAGGGGCAGTAAAAGGCCATTGCTCTGCAGAGAGGCAGAAAGGGAAATGCCGTGGTTTCACACCTTAGCAAGATTTTGTTACTCTTCACACACACACAAAATACAATGTCTTGTCTCAGGAGTTTGCAGACACTAATTAGAAGAGAGAGAAGTGTTCAAATGCCTCCTTGTCATTCTGAAGAAAACACAGTCAATGGGATTTCCTTGCAAAGGAAAATTGGAACCAGCAGCAAATTCTAGTCCTGCTAAAGTAGAAGAAAAAAGGAAAACCTCACTTTTGTAGGTAAAGTTAATTGTTTTTATTGATATACATACCAAAATCACTATTAAACAAACATTGGCAATGTTTACAGTTCTGCAATAAGCATTTCATTGAAGGACCATGTAATACTGAACTTTAAATTATTTCTTTCCACACATGAAAATGTAACTGTTGAGAGATAAGCACAATATCTTCTCTTCTTTTATGTCCAAGATAGCGGAGTTCAGAATGTGGTAAGTATTCCATTGGAATCATAGGCTGATTTCGGTGGTGCCGTAACACTTCTAATGCACAAAAATCTACAATACTGTCATGTGTTTCAGTTACTCTTAGCAGTCCACAAACTCTTCAGGTGTTTCATGTGCAAAAATTCAATATCAAATACGATAATTTCTCCATTTTATTCCCTGGTGATAATAATCAGAAATGCACCTAAATGCAGACTTATTTAGCAGATTTTTACTGGGCCACATATTGCTCTTATCTTGACAAAAGATTTAATAAAGACATTTATGTTAAAATCAAGGAATCCCTTAAAGATGGGAGCTTTCAAGGTGTAAGTATTATAAATTCTTTATTAATGTAAACAAAATTTCCATTTCCTTTTACCATCAAGAATATTCATGTACCATTTTGACAAGTCTGTTTTAATGAAAAGTTGTAATACAAAATACTTTCTACCTATGACTGCTGATAGAGCAGTAATTTCTATGTATCCTCTTTAATAGTCTTGAACTTGGTTTGGTATAACTCAGTTCATTCCAGCTCATTATGAAACTTTATCTGTTCCTGCAACATATCTGTTAATAATCAACTGCAGTTTCAGTGTTAATATGTTTCTGGATAACATGAAATATATGAAAAGAAAGACAAATGGCTGTTGTAATTATTTTATAGTTTACAGGAAACAGCCTGAATTTGTTATAGCTATTTTTACATGGGAAAATTTTGGAGAAGGATATTCACAGAGGGTGATATAAAACTTCCTACACTCTTGCTACAATTTAATTGGGAAAGATAGACCTGACGTATCTCTTCTACAGGGCCCTCCACCTTCTTGGATTGAATATACAGGGAGAGATTGGCCTTGTTGGGGTAATGTTGGCCCTTATGAGCAACCCCCATAGAGATTAATAGGGATGAAAGAGAAATAAAGCACTAATACATGTGTAAGCCTCTTCAGAAATGGTTTTAAATAAATCTTGTTTTCCAAACTATTACAAAACCTTTACATCCATTAAGGCCAATTCTATGGCAGACTTTGTTTCCCAAAATGAGGTAATACAGAATGTAAAAGGGAGGATATTGATCTCCAGGGGTTTAAAGTAATTCTGTGGGGTTTTCCATTAATTAAACAGGTCAATTAAAATAATAATGTGAAGTAAAATTTTGCTTCAGCTCCAATTTCCTTAACATGTTCTGTCCTTTCCAAAATCTACCACTACTTTTTGACTGATTGACAGTAGCTATTCAGATATTATGACACTGAATACAGAGACTAATGAGCCTATATAGCAGACCTTTGAAACTGCAAGATCAAAATATGTCTATTCTCAGGAAATAACTAACCAAAGAGTTTAACCAGGAAAAACCCCACATGGCTAGTGTGGAGCTACTGCTTGTATGAAAACCCATATTGAATGACAGAAAGAGCTTGAAAAAGTGCTCAATCAATGGAAAATATGAGAATACACCCATAAGTAAAACTAAGTTCAAATGCTCAGACAGATGATGATGATGAAGGCAAACAAAGTTAATACCTGCTTTCAGAAAACGGATCAGGAAAGCAATCAAAAAGAAAGATTAATTGCTTTATCCTCAGATTATCTGGAATCAGTTGTTGATAGAATCACAAAGGGTGTTTCAAAGCTCTGTTTTAATTAAGAGATAATCCAGAATTATCACGTTTAATTATTGTGTAAAGGTCACTATGGCTTCTGGTTTTTTCAGCAATTTAAACAGAGTGGTCTGCTAGGATAGGAGAGAAGGAACATATTCCTTCAGTAACGACACTGAGCAATGAATGCTGGTGTATGTGAGCAGCGGATGTTCTTCATTAAGGATTTACGAATGAAGTTGTCGCATTCTTGAAGAGACAAAAGTACGAGTAATTAAATTGGATTATTCAGGATTATTTTATGTAATCCAGTGTTTAAGAATGGTCATTATTGCAGAATCAGGCTGATCTTAAATAATCTCTAGACTAGGTAATTAGTCATTTTACCTCACATGTGTGATCAAGGCTACTTTTATGCACGGCTCATTTTCATTACTACTTCTTTCCCTTCTCCCCTTTTTTCTTGGGAGTTGATTTAAAGATCTTGAAATGAAGTATCCAGAATGTCTTGTAAACCAATTATAATGAGATTTCTGCTTTTATTTTTCTGCACAAATGTTAGCATTCAACATCTCTTGCAAAAATCCCAAAGCAGTCCTAATATTTATTTGCCTGTTCTTTTCCTCATGCCCCTCAACATATTTTTCTACTAAATATTAAAAAGCAATATTAATTATCCACCAGTAAGGAGAAGAGATTTAGCTGATATAAACAGGCTTCACTGACTTCAATAGAGCTGTGATAATTTATAACAAAAGAAGATCATGCAGTAAATAGCCTATTAAAACAAAATGAAATGTATCATTAATTGCATATGGCATATCATTCATAGCACTGTTCGGTCCAAGCATCTCTTTACATGATATCATTCCTATCTCGTAAAAGATCTGAAATCTGCTGTTGGAAATTTTGCTTCCAGTTATTCTTAGCTGATGGATATCTAAATAGAGTAAGTGAGAGAAGCAAATCTGTTACTCTTGTTACCTAATCTGTGTTAAATATAAAAGATTTGTTGAAGTGTTATTATTTTAATGCTAGATAATAATGAAGTACAATTTATGAAAATTGCTTTCAATTTCTCCTTGATTTAAATTCAGTTGAATGAACTTCACCTTGATGAACCCATTCAATATTGGAAGCCCATTCTTCAGAAAGCCAAGGTCAGTAATAAATAGATACAGCAATTGTTTTAATTCTAATTTATGGAAGTAGTACTGTGACACATTCTGATTATTTGCATAATTTGTTATTTTAATTGGATGACAATTTTGATTTATCATCAGAATTGTAATCTTAGACACATAAAATCAGGACAGAAACATTTAGCTTCCTAAAAGCAGGCATCTGGTACTAGGATCTAAAATACAGTCATGGGAAGAAAATTGCTATGTGCGAAGCACGAAACAACAGCCAGATTGTTTCTTGTTCACTTACTGTGCACAGTGTGTGCTGGCACTATAACACAGTAGCTCAGAAATCTCAAACTGTCAGGAAAAACAAACCATGCCCCATAGACAGAATAGAAGGTTGAAGAAAAGGCACAAAAAGGAAACCAGGAATTCATCTCCATTTATCAACAGAATGCTGTATTTGACAACACTGTGGTGGAATCTACTTCTCATTCATGAGTCATGCATTCCCAGTTACTTCTTTTTCAGACTGCTCTTGTTTCTTCCATCAGCTTACAATACTAAACTTGATTTAACGGGCAGTGAAGCAAACTGGAGGCACATCATTCATATTGATGCTTCTTAATTGCATTCTAGTCTGCTTGTTTTAAAGATTCTTTTTCATATTAGGAACTGAGAAGGTATTCTAATAATGGAACAATTCAGTAATGTTTCATATTTGCATATATTTATGCTTATTTTAGGACAGTTTTGTTGTATAGAATTTTGGTTTTGCACAAATGAGTTACATTTCTTTCTTAGACGACTTTTTATTAAATTTCCAGTGAGTTTAATTAATTAATATTACCCTGAATATTACCAATTTAGAGGTCTGAAGCACATAATGCAGTAACTTATGTGTTTATACCTCAGCCTTATTTGATCACATTATAAAGCCAGGGCAGTACTTTTTTTTCCCTGTTCTTCATATCCATGAATATGTTCTTCTTCATATCCATATCTGCAGGTAGGCAGAGGTCTAGCACCAGCCAAACTGTCTAGAAGAAAAAAAAAGACTGATCAAAGCAATAGATAGCGCCAAGTTCTTCATCCTGTAGTCATCCAAAGCGCTCACCATGTCCCCTGGAAGGCTGCCAGATACTTGAAATGTGGTAGGAGGGAATGCACAGAACAACCTGCACCTGGTGCTTTGTGAATGAGAGTCCATTCCATGGTACTATGGGGAAATTCTCTTCTGTTCTCATTCCTCAACCACAGACTGAATTTTGGTCTTGGGCTCTGTCATTCAAGGAATTGGGTGGTGCTCATAGTTTTTGGGTAAAGGAAGATGACAACACAATGGTGGTGCCACTTTTTGTTTCTTGTATCATGACTACCACATAGTTAGAAAATATACAATTATCTGTCATAAATGCAATTAAACCACAAATTAATAAAAGCACAAATAAATGTCAAATGTTTTTTAGTATTGTACTCTGATTTCTTAGATAATAAATGTGCATTTTAATGAAAGTAAAATGAGTGAAACAGCTAATCTAATTGCTGGATTAGACAACCCTTTCCAGAGAATCTTTGGCCTGAAATTTTTAAATAGTTAAATTAAATCACATTAAATTCAATTCTACTGGGTACCTAATATAATTATGATTCACATTGAGGAATTAATACACTTTGTATCAGGGGTGGCTAAAGACTCTCTCTATAAATATATGCATAAACATGTAGTTTCAGCTCTGCTTTTATCAGAAATGTTACTTATTACTGATTAGTGAATGTTGAAAATGGCACTGTCAGATTGGGTGGCTCAGGGGTTCAGAGAGTGGAGTTGTGCAGAACTGGAGTTACAGCTTCTGAAGGGATATTCACTGAACAAGTAATCATTCAGTGAACAAATATTTTAAGGAGCAAGGCCAGTTGAGATTAATCCCAAATGGGCCCTTTTTACTTAGTTCCACATCTGTAGCTCAAATGCAGGCCAAAGAACTTTGTTGCATAAATTCAGTTATTGTTTGAAGTGTACAATGTGGTGAAACAATTCAAACACTTAGGAAGTATTAATTCGTGCAGTCTAAAAGGAGGGTGAATTGCCTCCCTGTGCTTGTTAGAATGAGAGGTTCTAGCTGGGAATAAGGCATTTTAAAGAGGCTGTGGTGTCAGTTGCTGAAGGGAATGAGAGCCAGTGTGCTGCTCTGTGATTACAGTTTTGTCTCCACAACCTCATTGTTAGGGCAAATGTCAACATTGGTAGGTGTAACTGAGCATTAAAATGAGTAAATTTAATTGGTACTTAGAATTATTGTAGGTGCAGGATTGTGCCCATAAAACTAGAGTTCTTCAAAAACACAGAGTTCAGCAAAAAATTGCTTATGTGAAATAAAATAAAAACCTCCTAGCACATCTCAGAGGTCACCACAGAAGACATTTCAGGGTTCCTGGGAGGTGGTTTAGTGGAATAATGGTAGACTGTCAATGTCAGGTCTTGCACAGAGCAGTGGAAAATGGGCTAAGTTTAAGGAAATTTAAAAGCTGTAGCCTTGTCACATTTGGGCTGTGAACAGGAAAAAAGAAGTAGCCACATATTTTCCTTCAAATAGCTAGATGATTTTCATATTATCAACAGTCTTGCATAATACTTTTGACAATAAAATACAACAGCTATAGTATTTACCCATATGCAGGTCTCTGCTAGATTTGTGACTGACTAAGTAGATACCAGTCAAAGGAAAAACCTTGAGAATTTATTCTTAATCTGATGAACGCTATTCATAAAAAAAAAAAAAAAAAGAAAAAAAACCCTGAAAAATCATAAAGAAAAATGTTTCATTTTGTCAGTTTAGAAATTAATTGTTTTGGTGTTTTGGTGTTTGCTTCAGAATCAATTGGTACTTCAAAATAGTGTGTCAAGAGTTAATGACCCTATATTTGTTTAAAAACTAATAGTGAAAAGGAAAAATGAGCAAACTTCCAGACTCAAATGAGTTGCTTCTTGGGTAAAACAAAGCCTCTTGCTAAATCCAAACCAATGTGTTTGTTTAAATCCCTGAGGTTTCCCACAGGTGAGGTGTTCTCAGACTGGGGCTGCTGCCAGTGGAGGGTTCTGACCCCACCAGTGGCCACTGGTCCCAGAGAACAGCTTGAGACAGCACCTAGGACAGAGACCAGCTGGATGCTGAATGATGCTGCCTTTCTGAGAAAAACTGGGCAGGAATCTTGAAGCAATTGCTTCCTCTCAAAAAATTGATAAGTTGTCAAAATTAATATTTTTACTGGATTTGTATGTTTGAAGAAAGAAAAAAATCTGTCTGTAGTTTCTTTTTAAGGAAAAATTCCTGAAAAGCTCAGTGGTTAGGCAGGATATGGGAGACCTAGATTAAAATCTCCCTTTAGTCTTATTCTTTGCAGTCCAAAGAAGACTCAATTATTTATGGAAAGTGGGACAGTTCAAGCTTAATTTGGGTGACTGAATTACGACCAATCACCAGAGCCTGGATGTCATACAAGGCAGTTTACTACTTACAGGATGGGAAAAATAGGGATTTAGTGCAGATGAGGAATTTCTGAAATCTTGCTCTTGTAAGGAGCAAATCCAACTCTAGTTTCCATCTGTCTGAAGTCCAGGTCTAAGTGGAACTACACTGGACTAAACATCTAAATCAGAGCTTTCAAAGTATTACTAGAATGAAATATTTTAAAAGTATCCAAAAAATAGGATATAGTAGGGCAGAAAGAACATTTTAAGGAAAGAGAGGATCAGTAGTCATTTATTGCAAAATTGCTTTGCTTCATAAGTCACAAAACATTGTGGATGACAAAGAGTTAGATGTACTTTTATAAGCTTTCAGCTGTTGAAAGAGTACCTCTATTAGTGCAGCCAGACTATACTCCTTTCTTTCCCAATACTTCTGTAACTTTCTTCAGCTTAAATCAATACTTCTCTGGGAAAATAAATTACCTACTTCTACAATGAAAAGTTTAGTTGAGCAGAGTAGAAAAAAATATTTGTTTGTGCTTTGAATGCCCATGTGGGAATTCTAAAGATTCAATTTATATATTGCATTTATTATACCTTCTTCTACCTGATGAAATACTAAGGTGGTGTGGGGGGGTGGTGGGGTTGGTGTCAAAGAGAGGCAGGGAGATAGAAGGAGAGTGAAACAACAAGAGCTTAATATATTGAAATATGTGGAAAAATACTGAAAAGCACATTAAAAATATCAGTAATCACCACAATTTCAAGTCAGTCTCAGAAGACATAACAATAGCAGAAGGAGAAAAGCTAAATTACCCAGGAATATCATGGGAGAGAAAACTTTGGATACAGTAGCTGTTGCTATAAAATTCCTTCAAATACGACCTTCCTTTATGGTCCTGGAATAGTAGTGGTGAAGTTTAAAATAATAATAGAAAAATATTTTTTTGTTTATTTTTGTAAGAAATAACTTGCAAAAAAAGAATTAAATGAGAATTAAATGTAAATAGAAAAGATGAAAATGCAAATCTTCTAAGGCAAAGAGAGCAGGAGCAGTCAAAACAACCCCTGGGTGTATTGCAGTCCAGGAGAAGCGAAGGAAGTACACTCTTCCATGCCACTGAGGTGACAGTGGACATGTTCAACTGCACACTGGTCATCTTTCCTGGCTGATCTTACAAGCTTACCACAAAAATTCTGGGTAAATAACTCCAACTTTAGTTTTCGCTCAGCATAGAAAGCAGGCAGGTGTTTGATTGGAATTCTTCAGTCAGTCTTCTCTGCTGTGATAAATGAGCTACGAGTGCAGTCAGAGCACTGAAAAACATCATTGTTTAGGAGAATTTACCAGTTAAGAAGCACATTTTGATTCAGTGGAAAGCAACCTAGCATGAAACAGCCTGTGTAGGCAGCACAGCCATAAACTGTCCTGCTTTGACTTGGTAGTATTGGCCAGCGAGAACATTTGAGACACTTAGAGACAACACTTTGTCCTTGCTTATATAAGCTCTTTTTACACTGTGCGTACAAGGTAAGCTGTGTGTTGATGATTTTTTGTTGACTGGTGATTTTACCACTGTGCAGAGGCCTGATGAATTCTATTCAGAACCCTGATTGCTTTCATTTGTTTAATATGCCCTGGTACATTTGTATTGCAAGAATTAGTGTTAACACACCCAATATTGTGACACCAGAAGTGACATCAGTACTCTTCATTTTCCTTTAATGTCAGGCTTCTACATCAGATCACATCACATCTATATACTTTTAACTTAATCACCTTAATTTTATTGCTTCTATCATACAACTCTAGAAAAGCACATGGAGACCAGTACACTCTGATCACTCATACCTTGTTTCTCTCTGTTTTTCTGTTAACACTTTTCTTACCCCTTAACTGAATTGAACTAATGTACTCTGGAAAAGAAAGTATAGATTTTAGTTACAAAGAGGAGATGCTAATTCTGTTGTTCACATTGGGAGGCCACATTATAGAAAGAATCTGAGTGACAAAATTTTGTTTGTGTGCCAAAAAAATATTTGAAGCATGATAAGTATGAATATTTCTAGAAAATCTCATGAGAAGTCAAATTCTGCTGTTCTGATATTCATCAGTTATTTCCTATGGTTTTGAAACCCATCCAGGTGCAGGAGGTGCACTGTATGCTCATCTCCAAAAAATCTACATTTCTGTCAATCAAAGAAATGATGGGATAAACATATACTGTCACTGTGGTCTACCAAACCCGACAATTAGAAAGTTCTTACATCAGCATCTGAATTTTTTATTATTACTCATGTGAAATGTAGCAGATTATAGTGGTCTGCCACAATTTGTCACATAGAAACTGCTTTCTGTAAATATCTTTTGAAAAGTGTTAAAGGCGCTTTAACACTTTTTTGAAGGTAAGCAATATAAGGAGCTTTAGAGCTTGCTTCTCATCAGGAAGGAAAATTGCACTGAGGACATCAACATCTAAACACTTTTCCTATCAATGAAATGGGGGATTTTGGTGCTATTAATGTTGGTGGTAAGACAAAGAAGTCATTCTCCACAGGATATTTGGAAGAGTAAAATTCTGCTATAGGTTTCTCCATTACTCAAAGTAGTGGGATGATTGCCTTCTATTTACTATATAGGGATCTCAGTTTGCTCTCTTTGGTATATGGTATGTGCTTCAAGTGAGATACGTTTATTTTGGAGAACAGACAAGTGAAGGAAATTCCTTTGTGAGCAAATCCAAGACCATTGAGAAACTAGTCTTCTGTTTCAGGGAAGTACTCTGCTTTTCAGTTCTTATATCAGTTATCAGAATTTCACTGTTGTGGCCCTTGTACAGAGAACAAGATAATGTTCATTTTTTATCACTCCTTTCCTTCTGTTTCCATGCTGGAAAGGTCTGATTCCTGGTCCAGAAAAATACAAAGGGATGCTTTAAATAGGCAACAGAACCGTATTTTGGCTGTGCCAGCTGCTGGGTCTGGTTGCTGCCATCCTTCTCAGGTAATTCGAACCACATTGGAGACCAGATTATGCTGAGAACTTTGTCTAATTATGTCTCCCTGAATTTTGCTGGCAACCAGCATTCCTTTGATAATTTTTGTGTTGCTGACTTGTTAAACTTGTTTGAAACTCTGAAGATCTCTTTTTTTGCACATTTTACACAACTCCATTTTAATAATTTTCTAAGCAGAGGTGTTTTGGGTGTTTTATGTGAAATATAAAATATAATTTGCCTTTCTACCTTTTTGTTTAGATTTATCAGGGTTATCAAAAGTATGATAAAGTAGCTTGCTTGTGCCTCAGTCTACATTTCTTGTGAATGCATATTTCTTTTCTGTTTGGAAAACAGTCAGATGTGAGCCTCAGTCTACATTTCTTGTGCCTCAGTCTACATTTCTTGTGAATGCATATTTCTTTTCTGTTTGGAAAACAGTCAGATGTGAGCGTCACAATCAATGGTGTTTTCTCAGGTAATCATAGTTAATGCAATCATGCCAGATCTCCTCTTTCTTGGCATTCCCATGTGTTTGAATGAATGACAAAAGCACTTCTTCCAGTGCCTTAAAAGGTAGTTTTCAAGTGGAAGTAATATTGCATAAAGCTGCAATTTTTCTAGATTTTTTGTTCCATACAGGCCATGCCCAACATAGGTAGGTCTAATAATCATATGAAAAATCTTTTCCAAAGAAAATCAACTGGGTATGTAAAGGGTTGGTATTGAAAGGATGTCTTAGTGGAACATTATGAGTTTTCATAACTGTCATTAAAAAACTCCCAAACAAACCGGAATGAATGAGATAATGAGCAATGCAGCTAATTGAGCCTATTCTGCTGAATTTGGCTGAACATTGCATGGCATTTTTCACCTGAGGATCAAAAGAGAGACCCAGTTTGTTTTTAGAAGTTTTGCTTTGAAAGGAACTAATCTCAAAACCACCCCAAAAGCTATTTTACATAAGAAAAGAAAGAGGCTGGTAGTTTCATTGGCACCTGCAATTTTCAGGATTACTTAGCACAACTTTTAACTTCCACATATGTGTAGTTTATTTTCATTACACCTCTAGTATCCGATGGTTTTGCTGTGGGGTTGTTTTTTTCACATAATGGCTTTCCTTACTTCATCAGATGCATGTGAGGGTCTGAAATGCCTGTGAGCAGGCAGGAATACCCTCTCCAGGGGAAGTGAACTCTTGTAAGTGGCCGTGACCTGTCTGCTCAAAGGAATGGATTTGGCAGTGCGCGGAGGGACATCCTGAAGCATGCATGCAAAATGGTTCAGTTTAACTGGACAGGCACTTCAAAAGTGCTCTTTAGAGAAAGGTGCTGTTTTATTCGTTTGTGAGAAAAGTGAACATTTGTAACTGAAGGTTTAGGGTGTGGATGGTTTTCTACTTCTCGCAATTATCATTTGAATACAGAAGTGCTGTTAGTTTCTCTGAGCTGTTCCATGCAAGCGCAGGCTGTGGTCTGACAAATATAGCCTTTTAATGGTTTGATATTGAAATCAGGGGGTTTACTCTCTGAAATTAGCAATTTATATTCTGTGTGGTTGCTACAGTAGTTGCTGCATTTAAATTATTTATGCAAAGGATTCTGTTCTCGTCTTTCTTACAAATCACACTGACCACATGCTCTGCAAGGGTGGAGTTTCCCTCTGAAACTCTGCACTGTTTCAGGAGGGTATCTTTATCTTGTCACTGGCTGTGTATGTGATGAAGATGAATTGAGATCACACAGCACTGCACATTTCATTGGTACTGGAAACAGAATCAGCTTTGTGCAGAGTTCGGAGAATCTACGGCAGCAGAGAATTCCCCTTCCGTCAGTCATTGTCAATCCTTGTAGACCATAGAACCAAATCCTTCAGGGGATGAAACCAAGTCCAGAGAGTGATGTGTGCCTGTCAATACAAATCAGCCTTTGAGAGGAAGAGAAGAGGAATCCTTTTAGTTTCCCATGAAAAAAAGGAAGAAAGCAACAACGCTGACACTATTTAAGAACAAAGTAAATAGAATTGATGCTTGTGGAAGTAAGCAAATAACAAACAGACTCCATTTTTCAGGATGGTTAATTTGGCATGCTAAATACTTCAAGAAGAGAAAATTCACTGTCATCTGTAGATCAGCGACTCCAGCAGTCTCATACATATCCACTTACAATTCTGTTTATTTCACAAAGCCTTAAATACAATTCTTCCTGCACCAACCATGCATAAATAAGAATTTCTCCCACAAAAGTACAGCTTCTTTATATATTTTTTAAACTCCTTGTGTGCTAGGGTCTTCGGTTAGTAATGATTTGCATTATTTTAACTCATTTTTTTAAGATCAAATCAAAGCAAAATATCGACTTACATGATTGGTCTGATTTTTCGTGCATGATCTGACATAAAATTAGTTTATATCACTAATTTGATATTATATATCACTAATTTGAAAGTAGCCCTTAAATTTGCATAGGTTGATGGCAGTCTATCATCTCTTTTGTCCTGTCTCTTTGAAAATGTGTTCTACCTCTTCACTTAGAACAATGTACAATCTTCTTAAAAAAAAAAAAAATTGCGTAAGTTCTTGCTTTCTTTCTGTGGGACCTATTTTAGGATACAAACATAGTAAGAATAAGGCTAAGAATGAGTAAATGTTTCTCTCCAAGCCTGTGTTGCCAAATCTCTGCTCTGGTGTCCTTCTCTCCAGCTGTGTCCCATTGCAAAGAGCACCTGAGCCCTGGGTGAGCATGAGTGTGTGTCTGTCAGTTGTAACTGCTTTCTGTTTGGTACCTGATGCTCTGCTTCTGTTCCTGATAGTACAGCTCTAGTTACATTGCTAAATTTATCCAAGTCATTGGAATGTCCTTCCTCAATTATTCTTTTTCCTCCATTTTATTTCCCTTATCTTATAAAAGTTTAATCTGAGTGAAAAGAATACCAACATATAATAATCTCTGTCAGCAAGGGATTCCTACCAGCCTGCAGGTAAAAAAAAAGGGGTTTGGGGGAAGAATTTTGGTGCTCAACAGTAAGTATGATCAAAGAGGCTACAAAAATCTAAGACTTGTAACAGGAGACTTCTGCTACTCACTTGTAGCGCATACAAATGTACAGTGCTTGTGAAAAAGATTTCTTGATACTTTAAGTGGTTGCTTTTTAAAATGTATAATTGCAGAGAATGGCACCAGAAGCTATCCTTGCTTAGTCTGAAGTAATTCCCCAGAAAGCTCATTCAAATCACAGCTGTAACAAAACACCATGATAAAGTTCAACACACCTATAAGACAGCAGGTGACACAAGCAGAAAACATGCTATAAAAGATTTCAGTTAAAAGAGGGGTGTAATAAAAAACAACAAACCCCATGTGCATAAGTAAATCAAGTAAAGTCCTCAAAGTTTGAATAAATTTTTAAAAAGAAAATAATGACTGTTTATACGACAACTATCGTATTACTGGATGTAAGCCACTTATTGCTGGCCCTTTGGTATAGAGGATTTGCCATATCAGAAAGGAAAGGAGTCCAAAATTTTCTGGGCTCTTGAGTCAGGAGAATTTCCCAAAGGGACTGTTCTGGCTGGTGCAAGAAAGAATAGATCAAATCAGATGCAACTTAAAGGCAAAACAGAATCCTGAAATAGTCAAGAGGCAAGACAAAGGTTTGGGTTTTTTCTTTGTTTCTTTTTTTGTATTCTCTTTGCCAGAACTTTGGAAAGCTGGCCAAGAAAAATTGAAGTGCTGCCAAGAAGTGAAAGAGCCAAAGAGGAAGCTAAAGTTTAGGCAGATCTCTTGTGACACTTTTATATTCTTGGCCTTAGGGGAAAGCCTGACTGGTGGAAGCCAAAAGGAAGGCTGTCATGGATTTCCTGAGAGCAAGACTTGCAGACCTTGTCCAGCTCTAAACAAGTTTTATAAATATGCATGCCAAACTGTGTCCTTGGGCACAGGGACAAAACCTCCTCTTAGCATGACTTGAATTCATGTCTTCAGAGTGGAAAGGTTAGACCACTAATAGCTGGTGTCAAAGAGTACCTTCAGTGCTTCAGTTGCCAGAAGAAACAAGATATAACAATCCGTGACTCCAGTCACATTTTAAGCAATGTTTACCATTCATGTAATAATACAATGTCAAGACAAGAATAAGCACCATTTCTATCTTCTCTGCAAAATGAACTGCAAGGAATTCCTTGTCAAGTATGTGCAAGTATTTTGCAGTTTGTACAGATAGGCAATTTACACGTTGTTTGTGTGTGTGTGCTGCTTCTCCACAATTTACAGAGATACTTTATTATACTTTCACATCCATTCTCCTTTCAGAAAGGAGAAATAAGCCTTAATGAGACTTCTTTTCTCATAGCTAGAATTTTGACTCTTTATTTACCCATCAAATTCCATAATGATATGAGCAATCTCAATGAACACAAAATAATTTATTATGCAAATTGAGTTTCTTATTCCCTGCTTTAAAGAATTTAAGGTTTACCAGCTGGAGTTCTGCATGGCGCCAATCAGACTGCTAGAATGTCCTCTATGATGGGGTTGTTGATCTTGCTCAAGTACACTGAATAATTGTCATCTGAAGAAAGAGGACACACAAAGCTACATGTAATGGTACCTAAAAGCAGAAGAACAATTTTAATGCCAGTGAATCCTAGTGAGAAATTATTATGCAATAATGTTTTATTCTAATAACATTATTTGTTTAAAGTAAATAGTTTTTTCCTATAGTCATTGACTTAAGTTAAACTCTAACATGTAAGTGTAGTTTTATTTATTTAAATACTACTGCAGCCTGCTATGTAGAAAGTATTAGCAAAATGTTTTTTAAGCATTTATAAATACTCAGTGTATGTCAATAAGTTGTCCAAAAGGAGAGATGAACTATTGTTTCAAGGAAACAAGCACATGTGAGAAGTTTTTCAAATCCTGCAACATGATTGACATAGTAATTTTTAAAGCAATAAGAAATGTAAAAACCTATGTTTGCAGACATTATTGGTTTGTATCTCAGAAATGCATGTCTGGGATTGCCTGTCCAGATCAGAATCTTTATGCTTTGTCAAATTTTCTTCTTAAAAGAAATGACTATTTAAAATGGAAAACCATTTTAGTTATGAATCACTAATAAATAAATTTGGTAAGATTTATTTTGATTTAGCCATATGATAATTTTCTACAGATAGAAAATAATTCATTTTAATTGCACAATTTTGTTACTTGCTTCAACACCTGTGATAGATTATAAATCTATAAGGGAGAGAAGTGGGTTAGTTAAGTGTGTGTATACAAGAGTATCTGGAGGTCTTAATTCAAGTCATGTCAACAACCTTATTTGTCCTTGATATTTTGCTTCGAATTTGTTGTCTGTACAAAGGTGATACTACTTTGTGCATATTATAGGAGATGTGAAGCTTTGTTAGAGCTTGATAACACAGAAATCAGCTATTCCTGAATAATTCCACATGAGAATCCATTTGCAAAATTATTTATGTTGAAAGGGAATTGCATTTCAAAGTGGAATAACTGCTGTATTTAGAAAACACTCTTCCTTAACCCATAAAATTTTTTAGCTGGGCTAACATGGTAATTCGTTAAGGTTTCTCTAAGTGTGGAAAATCAAATCAGGAGATTACAGTAACGTGTCCTATTCTCATGTGTTCAAAATACCACATAGGATAGAATTTATGAATACCCAGCTGATGCCTACAGTATCTTCTGAGAGTGTCTGCATGCATATTTACCTAAGTAGTGGTGTTCTGCTGAAGCAAGATGAATTTGGCAGGTATTATCATTCAATTTCTAAGACAGAGGCTGTATGACAACTTTAAAAGAAATTTTGCCATATTAATGAACATTCCTGTGACATTATCTTAATCATTGAAAACCAATTTTCTAGTAGCATTATGATGTGGGAAAACCACTTGTCAATTCTGTGGAGATATACTCGAGAAAAATGCAAATGTTGCCAGCTGTTTTACTGTAATGAAGTCAATGACATTATAGGGGTTTATTTGCATCACAATTCTGATAAAACTTAAACAACCAAAGCTCTTTCCAAAGGGGCTGTTGAAATCTCTGTTAATTCCAGGTGTTACCACCTTGGCATGTTTATTGCCATGCATAGGCCTGCATGAAAAGGTTGCATAACCTTTGGGTCAATAACACGTTACAGAAAACTATTTATCAAATCAATGGGAGCCAAGTTTGTAGATGAATAAAAATATTTTCAATAGCATCTACTTTCCATTTAAAAATAAATCTGACCCAATGATATTTAGCATCAAATCATCACATGTGCAACCTATCTGGACCCTTAAACAGATTTTTTTCCAGATTTCTATTGTTGTTGCAAGAACAAGATTTAAATGGGTCCTTAGTGGGGTGTGGGGGGCTTCTCCATGTGAAAGTTACTGTGGAATTGTCTGGTGCGGAATTGACTGGCATGGATTTAAATCACAAGGACTATTCTGAAGAAATTATTCATAAAGACTTGAAATTAAGGCTTTTGTCCTGTTAATCTTACTGAGATATATATGAAAATGGAGTTTGAACAGATAATAATCATATGCATGAACTTGAGGGAGAAAAGACCAACAATCGTCCAATAGTGGTGGCTTTCCTGCAAGCAGGAAATCGCTATCAGTTCGACTCCTGAATTCCCTATTTCTCCTCCCTGGCACAAAACATCATTCCACGCAGTTCCACAGGAAATACCTACCCAAGGCTACTTGGCAGACAGTGAGAAATTGAGCAAGAAATGGTCCTGATACCTCCTGGTGTTGAGGCAGTGCTCTGTGCCATGCAGCTGGGGCTGTGGTCCCTGGGCTGGGCTGCTGGAAAACAGGGCTGGAGTAGGCTGTGTCAGACTTCCAGTCCCATAGTGGGGTCTCCTGCCATGGCAATTAGAGAATGTGTGGAAAAATGGTGGGTACTTGTGTTTTTACCTGAGGCAAACAGCTGGATAGTGTTCTCAGATCTTGTAAATGTCCAGGGCTATTTGAGAGCTGATATTATTTTTGGTGTGAAACCTCTCAGTTTTGTGAACACCTACCAGCCTCCCTCTTTTCCAGCACGTGAGACAGTCTGCCCTGAGTCAGGCCTTCCCATGGTCACAGGTAAGAAGGCTGCAGGTGTCTGAGGTGGTTGCATGCTGAGTGTGCATGGCATACCCAGGGGCAGAGCTTCTCATGGCTGGCAGTGCCCTGGACTCTCTCCCTGCTGGAGTCCACAGGCTGTGTGCAAGTGACTGGCGAGAGAAAAGCTGCCCAGTAGGAGAGCTGTGGTGAGTATAGCAGGCAGCCCGAGATGGAGACCAAATTAATAGGTGAGACACAAAGGGAATGACTTCTCACAGCTGCTCTTGCCCAGAGCCTGTTTCTTATGTTGCTGAAAGAGAAGGGAAACCTGGAAAAAGAAGGAAAACTACACCTTGAGCATATACAGTTTGCATTCTAGTATGCAATTTCTTCCTTAGAGACTAAGCAAACAATGTAAGTTTAAGGTTTGTTTTGTTTTGTTTTGTTTTTCCCCCAGGTATGTTCTTTAGAGTCTCTTCCCTTTCATAGGTTCCTACCCTGTAGGATTTTTATATTTGGATTTTTTAATTCCCTGGGAGAAATAAGGCTGGCAAATTTAATCCTACGTGAATGGCTGTGTCAGAATAGGGATTTAGTGAACTGTTACCTCTCTTAGGATGTTTCAGCAGGCTTTAGAGGATTTTGAACCAAATGGGAGATTGAGTGGTTCACAGATGAGTTTGGCATTCTCAGCAGCTGTAAGTAGAGGATTCAGGGGTGTGACAGACAAAATTTGGAGCAAACAGGTAAGAAATAGCATCTGGCTGCTTGAGCATGGTTTTGAAACAGAAGGGTCAAGATGGCACTTATTTTTAGACTACTTATGTAAGAAACTTCAAGAAAAAATGGGAAGGGAGACAAGGATTATTTGGTGAGCTTCTGATAGAGAAAATAGGGATGTTGTGACAAGGTGAGGCATTTTCAACTCAGGAATTAGTGGTGGTAGAATGGGTGTTTGGAGGAATGAGGATATGATGATCTTTGCTATGGCAGGAATCCAGTGTTGTAGTGCTTTGAAGAGGTGGTAATATCAAAGGAGATTTATAATGTCATTCTAAACCACTCAGGGGGTAAGGGGTCATCCACAGGGAGAAAAGAGGCAGGGCCTTGCATCATTTGTAAGAACTGAGAGTGGGCTCCCAGGAAAAATATTTGGAACAGAAGATACAGGATAATTCCCATATTTTTACCATAGCTTGTCTGAAGACCCTCTCTCCTTCCCTACTAGTCTTCTTTTTAGGCTATTGCTAAAAAGAATAAGCAAGAAGATCAAAATCTGGAATTAAATTTTAAGTTTAGGGAGATGGACAAAGTTCAGGTTTATCAGCTCTTGCAGGAAGGTTGTGGGATTTGGAGGTCTTCTGGTTTATCCTTCCCTGACCAGGAATTCATACAGAATTTAGTTTGTGTGGACAGAGAATTTGGGACTGTTTGCCCTTTCACATTCCTCTCTCTGCTTTCTGATACACAACATCTTCACACTGTTCTGCAGAAACCTTTTTCCCCTTGTGGACTCTAATTTATAGCTTAGAAAGTTGAAATATGAACTGAACACCCTTTAACACCTGTCTGTTTCTCTAGGTCAATATTTAAACAAGAAGCCTTGAAACTTCACAGTTCTACTTTGACCTGTAATTTGTATGCCTTAGACTTCATGTTTCTTGGACTTGGAGAGCTCAGAATTTAGAGTGGACACACTGGACCTCTTGCTGCTGAATCTGTGCTCTGAAGTGGTGCCTCAGAGGAATTTACTGCATTTGCTTGTGCTGGTTTGATATTAGGCATTCAACAATTCAGTGAGTTCTCTGCACTATCAATGTGTTCAGCATCCTTTGTTCTGTGCCTTTGAGAAATGAGAAGAGCAAGAGAAAAGTGTGCAGACCTTGCTTCTAACATTTTTATTAGACTCTACCTTAATGATTGAAATACCAAAACATTGACCACAGAAGTGATTCTCCTTCCCCACAACCACCCACATGCACACATTACCTCCCCTAATAATATGTTAGAAGGGCAGAAACTGAAATCACCTGACTGTGAAATCACTGAAGTAGCACAAATTGAGCAATTGCTTCATAGCAGCAACAGAGTTGGTACTTGCAAAAACACATCACGGAAGTTAACTTGCAAGCTTATTTTTTACCCCTGGCAGAAGGCCATTTAAAGAGACAGTTATTGTTTTAGTGAAACCTTTGGACAATAAGCTTCTAGAAACTGAAGTGTAGGAGGCACTTTGTTTATACAGAAACCTGATTAGTATTCTTTGCACACCATTTATCTGCTGGATCTTGTTGCAGAGCATTGCCAGGATGTGTTCCTGTGATCGGGCAGGTATAAAGTGACTTTTTTTTTTCTTTGAAAGGAATAAATTGTTTTAGAAACTATTCTGCTTTGAATGATGTGAATCCACCAAAAAGGTCGTTTATTGCTTAAGGAAGTAACAGGATAGTGTTCCTACTCAGAATTGAGGGTTGTATATCAGATACTTTCTATTTTATGTGGTCTTGTAAAATGCTTTTTTTCCCCCTTTAAATATGAGTGTTAGGATACAAACCATAAATTATCTTTCAACAAAAGGCTCCTATTATCTGCAGGCATATAAAAAAAAAATGAGGACATTTCAGAATCTACTCCTTGAACATCAGTTGTACTAAATATACCTCGATAAAATAGGATATTTTGAGAGTCTAAAACAAGAGATGGTGGTATTTTAATAGATGATATTCTTCTCTATTTGCCAATATTAATTAAATTAATGTTCCTGCATAATTGTCCATGATGTTGGAGTTGAATTTTTTCACGGAACAGTTTAATCAAGATATTAATTACTTGTCATTACTTGTCTACTCCTGATGATATTTTCAAGAGGAAGAGGGATAGCTCCATTGTTCTATCTAAATTCCAGCTCTGCTAATTGCACTGTGCTTATCTAAATTATGCCAGCTGTAGATTTTCATGAACGTGTAGATTGGCTGTTAGCAACTGATATGTTCCATCTTCCATATTTTCATTTCTTGCCAAATTGATGTCTAAATGCTGAAGAATGTTTTTTGGCCCAGTCCACCTCATTCTGTTGTTCAGAAAATGGCACTCACCTTCACCCCTGCGTGAGTATTTCTACAGGTAATGAGAGAGAGAATAAGGTAAGAGTTATTCCTGTGCTGCACAAATTAAATCCAAGCAGTCATGCAAGGTAATGTACAGCAGAAAAAGAAAAGAAAACAAAATCCATTCTCAACCTAAAAACTTAGTTTAAGGAAAAAAGTTGACAACCAGTTCTGAAAACTATAAAATATAAAGGTTAATAAATATCCAAAGTAAAATTATGCCTGTAAACTTAATTCCTTCCTTTAAGCAGTTGCTTTTAGTTCTTTTATACATTTGGTGTGAAGAGGGAGAAGCAGTAAAGCAACAAAAGGCAGGAATGTAAGAAGGTTTCCATCAAGATTAAGGCTATTAGATACTGGGAAGGTTGTTTCCTTTTTTTTTCCAGTGTTCAGAAATGCACACACACACACCAATAGAAGTGCTGCACATTTTCTCATCACATGGCCTGTTTTCATCCAAGTGGTCACATCTTTCCATCTAGGTATATTGGACAAGATTTTCTAGTAATTTCTTTATGTATAGATTGAGACCTTTAACTTTCACTTCCTTCGTATTTATAGCATATTTTTCCTACTTCAGTATGCAATTTTAATATTACTTTGATGTAAAATTTAATATTACACATCTATAATTGTAGTAAAAACCCCAACAATTTTCCAAGGTAAGCAAAAAAGTAATCATGCTGACTAAAACTGTTATATCAGTGAGAGAGAAATATTAGATGGATGGGTTCAACGACCTTGATATCCCCTCTGTAACTCTGTTGCATAATGAGAAACTTTGAACAGATAGCCTATATCAGCTAGACTGCTTCTATGAAGTAATTTCCTTCAAAAATAATAACAAAATGTTTTAAAGCTACTGCCAGGACACCTTTGCAAAAAGTTCCAGCATTCAGGATATTCAGCGCAGATCCTTCCACATTTCTCTGTGGACCCTAGAGAAAATACCAAAGTAAAACTGCAAAAACTTCAAATATCTAGCTGTGTGCACATTTGGAAAAAAAAAAGATCCATTTTTTCCTGTCTATTCTCAGTGCATGAAGATGATTTTCCAATAATTGAGAAACCAAACCCAAAAATTGTACTGATATTGAGAAAATGTGAGTAGACTCTCTAAAGTCCCTAAAGATCTCTAGAACATTTTTAGGCCCTAAATAATTATAAGCAGAAATTAGGCTGCTGTGGTTTCCAGGGATTATTTTCTGTAAAAATTAATTAAAAAAAACAAAAACAAAACAAAACAAAACAAAACAAACAAACAAACAAAAAAAAAAACACACACAAAAAAAAAACCAACCCAAAATTTATTTCCTGGCAAATATGTCCTTGTTTTTACTAAGCACAAAATTAACATTGCCTGCTCAAAAAATATGAATGAAAATACACCAGGTGTAACATTGCAATATAATTTTATTCAACCAGTGAACTAATATGGTTCTTAAAGAAAAATATGCTCTGTTGTTTCTAAATAGTTTTATCAGTTTTTGTGTTCTTTTGTACTAAATCTTGTATTATCTTGGATGCCTTTTTCTAATTACTGTGTGCCAAACAATTTATGAAAGCCCATACAAGTGCACACATACATGCACTATCAAAACTATAACTCCCCAAGTCAAATTCAATTTCACTGAATTATTTTAGCACCTGCCTATCAACTGTTTCCTTCTGAATGCCCTGACATTTCCTTCTGTTGTGTTCCATGAGGAAAAAACAAAGCCATAAAGCAGCTTCTTTCCATGCATCTCACTGCCTTATTTTTGTGAAGCTCTGGCAAACAAAAGAAATTCCACTTTAAGTTTTCTAACATTTCTTCAGAGTCATACTTAAAGCAGAAACCCTTCTATGAGTGATGATGTTGCAAAAATATTAGTAAGAGATTTGTGCTTGTCTAAAAGAAAAAAATCTCTCCCAGCCTGAGGAATTGCAACATCCATGGTTTTTCCCTTCTCTAAATCTTCACATACATCAATACTTTAAAATCTTATAAAAATTTTAAGTGTTTTTAAGTAACTAAAACTGAAACTTGGGGTATGTCTCCTCTAGGCTTTTTGACCAAAAATGTGGACAGGCCCAAATAAAGAAATTGAAAAAAGGACCAAAAAAAGTCACAGGATATGGCCATTTTTACAGCAGTTCAGTCTTCTGCTGGTTCTGGACTAGGAATTAATCTATTTTAATTGGTGAGCTACAGTCTGACTAGAGTTCATCTGAACATTGCTTCAACACAGGGGAATAAATTAAAGTTTGCATAAATAATAATGCTCTCTGGCCCACTGACCCAGTGCTGGCCCATGAAGTTGGTAAAAACACAAATTCTGGTTCCTACCTTCCAAAGTGCACTTTGTCCAGGTAGTAAGTGACAGTAATTGGAAATGACACAGTTTCACACTACTGGCTTCCAAGTGGAAACAACTATGTTGCAAAATGCTTGCTTTTTGATGATTTATTATTTTAATTTTTCATATCTATTATATAGTCTGTATTTAAGAAAGACATGCTATTAGTTTGCAATGGGGAAACATAAAAAGAAAAAGGGACTTAATTTTAGGATCTGGACAGTGATAAATGGGCTGCTTGTTACCTGATCCCACATGAAGGAAAAATTTGAACTCGTTTAGTTAAAGACATGTCTGTATAGACATAATTACCACTTCTGACAGAGTTTTTAAATCTCTGTTTTCTTAGCAAAAACATCAGTAGATCAGGTTCCAAGACTTTTGTCCTAATGAACCAAAACTGAAAAACAACCCAGGGCTTCCTGTTAAATCTAAGTAATGAAATTCACATTTCATCTATATTTCCATTTCAGTGAAACAACCTACTGTTTCTCTAGAATTATTCCTTTTCATAAACAGTCACACCTACTTAGCTTTTTCTTCATGAACCTAATACTACCAAACCCACACCTCTATGTCTGGTAGTCTGTGGCAGAGACATATTTTAAAGGTAGAGACATATAGCTAAATGGAACTGAAGTAGAGCTACTGAATAGCTCTAATTCAGTTCCATTCATTCCTCCAGTGGAAGGTCTCACTGACCACTATCATACTTTTAGCACTTCCCATCACTGAGGCAAAGGATTTTATCTCCCAGCCAGGGCAGGTCAGCTGTGTCAGCTCAGCTGTCAGTGTGCAAATTGTTGATCAGCGTAAGATGAAAACATTTAATCATGAGTCCAGAAACATATGAAAATCTGAAAGAAAAACTGCTTTTACAAAAGGGAAATAAACACAGACTAATAATTTAAAAATCTTAAATCCAAACCAGATTTTCCTGACATAAAGGTTAGTGAATGTCAGCATGACAACCACATACGTGTGGGCTTTTTTTTATGCCATACCCCATCCATATTTATGCCTTCTTTTTTAAGTCTCAGTGGAGAAGGGAAGATATGTGTACTTTTCAGCAGTATTGCCTATTTCACTTCAATCTTCCACAAGTATTTACTAATTTACTGTATTTACTTATTAGTTTGAGAATAATCATTACCTTTGCCAAAATATTAGAGATTCTGTTGTGAAGACTGAGTTATAGAACATGAAATTCAGCATTAAAACCACATTGTGATATCTCCTCTTTGAGTCTGAGCTTGTTATACAGCAGGTTTATGTTGCTGCCAGTGATTTAAAGCCAGGTGCTACAGCATATTAGAATACTGACGTTTTATAGAATAAATGCAAATCAAACGTGAAAGCATAGCTGGCACCTCTGAGTATAAAACATTATGTTGCTGTTAAACTGGCTATAGATACTAGCACAAAACATGTTTGACAGTGAAAAAAGTCCTTAGGCAATGGAGCTGGCACATTGTCAAAGGGAGAATAAAACCATCTTTCTGTTCCACATGGTTATTGATCACTGAGGAAAAATTTCTGTAAACAGAATGCATTGACTTTGTCAGCCTCTCCCACTCTGTCTTTTCCAACCAGGCTACTGACATCTTCCAAAAGATCGTAGCTTGTTGCATGAAAGTTACATAAGGCTTCAAAGGAAACATTGCACTGGAAAAGAGACTTGGGAAGCAGTATTAGAGAAAATCTGATCCCCCCACCCCCAAAGTGATTACTTTCAAGAGTGAGATATGCACTGCATAGCTTTTCACTCAAGATTTGATGATTGAGCTGTTTTGTTACCTTTTGAATTTAGATAGGATTATATGTGAGGTACTCTTGCGCAAAGAAGTAACTTTTGACTTTGAATCTGGCTTAATAGTATGGCTTTGCTATCTCAAGAAGGTGGTGAACCTTACTGCCTACTTCTGGTGCCTTTCTATAAAATACCACTCTTTAAAAAACCAATTTAAGTATCATTTTATAGGTTTCTTGTTTTGGTAGGGTGTTTAGAGTCAGAACTGGTCATTGATATGTATCCAGTTTGCACATGAATATGGTGCGCAAAGAGTGAATTAATACATATTAGGAGTGGGAAAAGCTGGAGAAGGAAAAAGGCAGGGAGGGGGCCCGGTGGGCAGAGAGGCTGAGCAAGACAGAGGCAGATCACTTCCAGGGACCAGAACTGCGCCGGCAGTTTATATACAGACACGAACGGGACGGGACCACTGATGGATGGGTCGGGAACCGTTTATTTTCCAGAATCTGTATAATACATGGTTTTGTCTATGCAAAGATCCTGACAGTTCGCATCCAGGCAGCAAGCCAAAGAAACTCACTTGTTACAAGTCACTAAATACTCATCTTAGCCAATTACACAGAGAGAAAGCATATTGACAGTGATTCTAGCCAATCAACATAAGCACACGTAGCTGGAGTTAAAACAATGCTTGCTTGTTCATTTATAAGAAGACAAAGCATAAAACCCTATTCATAATTTCAACTTTGCTATAGAAACTTTTTGCAACTTAGAAAGTTATTCCGAATCGCTAATACATAGCTCTATTGTTCTATTCCTCACGTCTTCGCTACAGCTTAACAAGATGCATCAGCAATATCCATAACTCTGCTGCACTGAGGCCTGTCTGTTTTCCCACAAACCTGAAACCCTCTAACTTTATGGATTCTTACACAGAACCAGCCAGGCTCCAGGTCCAGAGAACTTACTGGGACCAGGGATGGGCCTTCTCTCCCAAAATGGTTAAAACAGAAGGAAACAAAGTCCCTGGAAGGCAAATTCAATCCCTAAACTTAGGATGTGGCTTTAAGATGTTTATTTTAAAATGTTCAAATTTTAACAGGCCTCTGAAAGTCACATGGATTTCAACCATGTTACATCATCTGACATACCACTGGAATTTTTGTGGTTAATTAACGGGTGATATTACCAGAGGGGAAGTTTTAGAGGTTTTTTTTTGCTCTAAGCAAAACAGAAATGTTGACATAAGGTATCTCTTATATTCTTTTTTACCAGATACTTCAAAAAATGTTGTCGGTATATGTTACTAAAACATAATTTAAATTACATTCATATTTTATTTTCTTTAAAAAAATAAAAATAATGAAATAATTCTAAATATGAATGACAAGTAAAAGTTAAATGCTCTCTATTTCCTAGTTTTAATGTATTTACATTTACTGAAAAAAAATTCAATTTCCTATAGCTCACTAGCTACTGTTCCATCCATACTTTTCAAACTATAAACCAATCTGTTTTCCACATCATTCATGAACAGTATTGTAAAAAGCTTACAGGTTAAATTAATCACTAAGAAAGAAGAAAGTTTAAGTAAACTGTTAAATAACAGTTGCCAAATATTCATCTGAAATATTTTTTCACCTATTTAAATTATACATATTAGTCATTTGGCCATATTCACCAATATTTCTAACATTATGTGACTCAAAAATTTTCAGGGAACATTTATTTCCTCATCTGTTATTTCTTCCTCTTCTTTTGTATTAGGCAAAGAATACACAAAGCTTCTGGTTAATTTTCTCTTTTTTTTTCTTCCTTTTTTTTCTTTTTAATTTATACCACAATCAGTGTGAGGTTTTCTCAGGATAGGAATTCACTGTAAGGCTGACAACATGGCTTAAATGGGCTCAGCTTTCAGTTGCTTCAAAGTACTGTTTGACAAAAACTGAGTTTGACTGGCTTCAAAAACACCTTGGTTTTTTTTTTAATTTTTTGGTTAATTTGATTTGAAAACTACCTGATATATTTGTACTTGCACAGGAAACTTTCCCCATTTTAATGCTTAAGCACAATGAGAAATCACTACCAGTTGATTCTTGTTTACTGATACTGACCCAGTGTTAATAAATGCTTGCTCTGTACCAGCATACAAATGGTCATAATCAGTGCCAAGAAATATTTTTGTTAATCAGCTCTTAAGGAATTTAGTGGTTAGAATAAAAAACCCTCAAATTAAATAATACTATTTTCTTTCTATTACTTTTTTCTTCTTGGATAAACCTGAGGGCATAGGCATTGTAGCAGTGGATAAAACTTGCACTGCTTCCTGCATTATTTTTTGGGAATAAATCGAGATTTAGAGATCAGGGTAAGCAGTATGACATACTTGGGAAGTGTTGGAATTGAACATGTATGTAACAGGTTCCATTAGATTAACAGGCTGTCTTTTTCTTTCGTCTCAACAGCACTATTTATATCTTCAATAACATTGGATTTTTTGTAGGTTGAAAGGAAGAAGTAATTCAGAAGACTAGATGAATGTAGCTTAGTTTAAATAAATTATTCTCAGATAATATTAAGACAACAAATCAAGACACTCGAGGAGATGGAAAGATGTTCAACAAAGGTTGATTATATTTGACAAAATTAGTACCTTCTTTGATAATTCATTTTGTAAGCAACAGAATTGTCATGTATTTTCCAGTAATGATTTCACTTGAAGATCTTTTAGTTAAACTGGACTTCAGAAAAAATGTATGGAAGAGGATGAACAAGGCAGTGGGGGGAAGGCATTGAAAAATAATCAGCCTGTATGCATGTACTGCTATGGAAATCTTTGCAAAGGTGGGTCTCGGGAACTGACTAGATTCAACATTTCACAAAAAGTAGAAAAATGACAATAAAATAAAAATAAAAAGTATAATCAGATGCAAATACATAAAGAAGAACTGGATAAACTAATTAGTGATAATTTAAACAATATAACATTCCATAAAACATCAGGCATGATCATGCATGAGAAGAATATATGTGTTTTAATTTATGGAGGGTTTGCTGTGAGCCATCAATGTGATTCAGCTCTGAAAATAGATATAGCAGATCACACAAGGAGAGACATTTTCACTTGAGAAAGTGGTGCAAGATACTGGAATCAGTTCAGAGGAACATGGATTCCGTTCTGCTCCCCCATGGTCTAGAAGAAGTTCAGGTTCTTGTGAATATAGGAAAAGGCTATTGGCTGATTACAGTTTGGAAAGCTAATCTTATGAGAGGAGACTAGAAAGGATTATGTTAATGATGGTAGGGAAATGAAAGGTTGGAAAATATTTTTTTTCACTCTAAAAAGCTCATAAAGTTTAACGCTAGGGAATAAAACTAATATTTTAGCTGAAAACTAGTACTTGGCATGTGAACATAGGTAAGCAAAGTGATCATGTATAGGTCTAGGGTGGAAATTACTATAAAGGTTTTTAACCGTTAGATGAGTGAGGTTTGGACTAGTCTACTACTTTGCAACACTGGGAGCCAAAAATGCCTAAATGATTTTAAGGGGAAGCTTAAGAGGACTGTGTGGTGTGATTTATTTCAAGAAGAAGAATGTATATTTGATACAATGGGCAGCTCGTTCAGGTTCTTCTTATCAACAAATTGAAACAATAAATAAATAAAACAAGAATTTTTCAAAAATTAAGATATTAGTGACAGTAATATTTAGTTTATAAATTGCAATAATTTACATTACAGTAGCAGTATAATCTAAGTGTACTAAAACAAACACTTTCAGTAAAAAAGAATGTATCCCAAATTCATGGTCAACACTAAACTTATGAGCTCTCTAATCAGATTACAGATACTGTGGACCCCATCAAGTTATATATAGTTACCTTCCCAGGACTGAGGGTCTTCAAAATCTATTTGCTAAAAACATGTTGCGGTATCATCAACACACTTATTTGGTTTTCTTGTATTTATGATAGGTTGTGTACAAGTTGTAATGGATATTTATTGTCTTGGAAGAGTGTGATTAGAGGGGCGGGATGTGAAAACAAGATGCACTTTCCTGTTTGTGCTAAAACTAGAAGCAGATTGAGTTCACTTAATTTCAGTAGGTGACATGTAAATCAGAATTTTCTGACAAAACAATATAGGGTGAGACTTCTAATAACAATGATTTTATGGTCTTGATGAGTCATAAAACTCCCTCTGCAAAAGCTGGCATTAATTAGACACCCAGCAATAATTCACTATTGTATTGTCAGAAGGCTGCAAACGGCAGAAGGCAAAGTCAAGTCCAATGTCACCTAAGAGCATAACACATTAGCAAGAATGAAAAATAAATTTCCACCATATATTAAGTTACAAGCAGTATTTATTTCTATATGCTGGCTTGTTTTTTACTGGTGAAAAAGCTCAGAAACAACTAGAAATATATTATGTTGTTAATGCTTACATTTGCCTAAGATATCTAGCATTACAGAGCAAGGTTTATACCAGGATGCCATCTGATCACAGAAAATAGCTCATCTTCTCTGAACGAAAATGTATACTGAAGGTGTAGTCAGGGGAGGCACTGTATCATTAGGGAAAGCCTCCACGGAAAATTTCAGTAAATAATTTGGTTTTAATTTATTATGAGCAATTGGAGCTCACTGGCTCTTTGAATAGTCTTAACTTTGCTGAAATGATCTGTTGCACATAGGGGATTACTGGAACACAAATAATTTGGAGAGTTGCCTCAGAATTGTTTGGAAAAAAATACTTTTTGGTCTTCAGCTGTGCTGTTTTATTTTCATTGTAAGTTTTTTGTTCTCCAACTTAGCCTTTCTTTAAAAAAAAAAAAAGTCTATGTGTTCCTAATGCCAGTTGAATTACTTAAGCAAGCAAGTCTGAGCCCAGATGTAAAAACTTAGGGAAAGAAATTGATAGCCCCCAACAGAAAATAGGAATTATAGCTGTTTTCTTTTCTATGAGACACTTTCTCTTAGGTCTCAGTTTGGCAGAATACTGGGACCTAAGAGAAGGCATTATTTCAAGGAAAGAAATAGTTCTAGTTTGTTTCAATAGGACTACTTCTCTACTAAGGAATCACATGGGTTTAAATATCTTAATGGATCAGCCTTTTAGGTTTCAGAATTTTCACTGGCTGGATGGGGACTTACTATTGGGTCATTGTTTTTCCTACCATGGCAATAAAATTTGAAACCCCTCTGAATAGACTGAGATGGGGAGTTCCAGACTAAAAATGGAAATGTGTGAGATTCAGTTATTGTTCATGCATTTTCCTCACACTCAAAGCTTAAATCTAGCAAGTAGTTATACAGGCATTTTCCCTAGGCACACTTTTAACTGTGTAAAAGCATTTGTATGGATGGTCTCAAGTCATCGTGATTTTAGTGATGACTTAGTTCCATAAAATGAGAATGAACGCTTTCTACTGAAAGAAAAATGTATCTGGAAACTCTGGACTCATTTTGGCGATGTGGAATATTTTGCATGGGGTAGTAACAGCACAGATTCACATTAGACGCTGCTTCCAATGGCAGTGGGTGGTGGATTTCCTTTGTCTCTCTGTTATGGTTCAGACATAAACCATAACTGCATATGAACATACTACTGAACAACTGAGCATTTGTTGCTAACTGTGCGCATACTCCAGCTTGAACTACAGTGTGTTAGCTGAAACCTCTTTCCCGGAGCCTGTTGTCTTCAGTTGAGACAGAGTAAATCTCAAAGCTGTAATAATGCAATCATGTGCAAGAGCCCTTTCAAGTAGAAATTTGGGACTCTTAAAGAAATTGATGGGTTTTGAAGTTCAAACAGGATATGCAAGGACAACAGTGCTTTAGTTTTTTATCAGAATGTAATAGATTGGGTCGGGCACAAAACAATGTATCTCAAAAGCATCTTTTAATGGTCTCTTTTGGCAAGACTTTTTAATGGCAGGGTACCCTTTTGGTTTTTTCTTGTCTCATCCAAAGCAACAGCCCTCCATGTTAAAGTTCCTTAATGTAGCTGGTATTAAAAGACATTATATGCTGGTTCTTCTTTGAGTGGTTGAACTGAACAGTCTCCAGAGGTCCCTTCCAACCTCTGGATTAATGAGTCAAAACTTAAATTTGTCACTTTGAAGGTGAGGCTATCAGTCAGCTTCAGGCATTGATTTCTTTTTTACAGAAGATTAAAGACTGCCTTTACTGTATGATGAGGACTTATAGGACTGTTGAGCACTGTGTATTCCTCTTATTGTTTTTTAGTGCAGCGTGAGTTCACTCATGCACAGCCAGGAAGACCCTGACCATCCAACTCTGCCAGCAGCAAAACACAGCCATATGCTAATGATCTCAACATCCAGGTCAACATACAGCAGTCACAAACAGTAACTGAATAATACATAATCCATCACATTCAGTCTAAAGAACGAGATTTAATAGCATAGTTAGATTTTATAAGCACTTGAAATAGCACTTGGTTAGTAAAACCCAATAAAACAGAGCTTTTACAGTAATACAATATGTATGGATATATTACACAGCTAATCACATCTGAATTTGTTTTTAACAATCGGTTAGTATTTACCAGTTGTACTGTCCAATAGCTGTCTGGTTAAATTCATAACTGGAAAACTTAATTTGAGCTGTCATTGTAAGTTTCTCATTCAAAGTCTCTCTTACTCAACAGCCTAGCAAAAAAAAAAAAAAAAAAAAAAAAAAA
>NW_005054310.1:328824-363692 GCF_000277835.1 Geospiza fortis | reverse complement strand
AAACAACAAAGACAAAAAAAAAAAAAAAAAAAAAAAAAAAAAAGAAATAAAAAGTCCAATATATGCAAGAGGTATATTGTAAAAAACATCAAAGTCATTGAAACACATATATTGAATGAGATTGCTTTGCTTTATTTTAGAGATTATTCTCAGTGAGACCAGCACAAAATATTTCTTACCATTTGAGCAGGAGCCACAATTCAAAGCCTGACAGTTCATTGAATTTGTTTCTGTATCTATGGAAAAAAGAGAAACGACATTGCAGAGAATGACTGGGTAATGTACTCAAACAAAACATCAGGAGTACAGTATCCCTTCCTACCAGATTACTTTGCCAAAAACTTTATGATATTTGAATAGTGTACAGTATTGAGAAGGGAAAGGAGACATAAAATTTCCACATAAAGCTTTCTCTAATGGGCTGTCAGCGACATGAAAATCAAATGTATATGTCTGCAATTGTTGCAAGAGTACAGAGAGTGTTGTCTTGCTGTACTTGCACCTTTGTTTTCAGTACTTTTCAGTGGGAAAAATTACTAGTTAGTAATTGCTAGTAAAACTGGTTTGCTGTATGATGTCCAAAATCAGGATCCTTCTGAATCCTGTGCAAAGCAAGGAGCAGAAGGTCCTGCAGTCTCCTGAATGAAATTGAAACCTTCACATCATTTGGGTGGTTAACACAGATTATTATATAGCCCAATTGCCTTAAATGCCTAATAATAATGATGTTTGGCTTTGTTATGGACATAGAATCCAAACATTTAATGAAGTACTTAAAATATGGCGTGTCTGGACTCTAATTTAGGTTGTAGTTTTGGCTGCAAGGTAAATGTAGCGGTTTAGATACCATCCAGGAATGTTTCAGTTGCAGTAAGTTTGGTGAGCTGAGACACAAATGATCTTGGCTGACTATTTGTCTTGGTTCTTTCACAGCGTATGATGTTTCCAGTGCATAAAAATCTTTTCACTGTGACACTATTGCTCAATTATTAGAGCTGTAGTGGAGGGACACAGTCGCTTTACGAATGAAAAGAAACACACAACCTGACTGCCCAAATACATGTCCAAATGGGTATCCAGTCACTCAAATACAGAGCTTTTATATACCTATATATGTATAGCAAACGTGCTCTATGTCATGCTGTATTGAATCCAATTGCTCCATTAAAAACTTTCAACATAATATAGTTGTTAAAATGACCTCTTTTCAATGTTTTTGCACATCATTTCAAATGCAATGGCTAATAGAATTTTCTCATTGCAAGGGACATGATTGATATCCTGCAAGATTAGAAGAACCTGCCTGGTAAGCTGACTTTCTGTCTTATTTTTTATATCTCTCTCCAGGCTCAGCAACATTTAGCAAGTTCAATTAAACATCTTTGTTTTCAATTTAAAATATATTTACTTATACTTTAATGCTCTATCTGGAAGCCCTATGTTTCTGGAAGAACTGGTTTTGGACATTTAAATATTCAAGAAGAAATAAGCTGGCAGAAAACCTGTGAAGTTAAACTGTATTTTGAAAACAAAATTCAGTTCTATAATCAGATTTGTCATTATAATGCATCTACATCTGAACTAGCGTTGCTCCAGAGATCTCTTTTACACAACAGATTGCAGCAGTTTGTATGTTCATCAGACATTAAATGGCATAAATCCTTTTTCAAGTGCTTAAAATCTTTTCTGTATACTAACAAGTCCTAGCATGTCTTATGTTAAGGTAAGGTAAGGCCAAAAACCTACTTCAATGCTTAACAGCAGCCTTCAGTAGAGCAATACAGGACATGCTGTGATGGCTGTCTGTTCCAAAAAGCTCCTATAATAAGATGCTGAGTCCTACCTATGGGCTTATATATATATACACAGAAGAATTCAGACTGCTAAGCATTCCTTTTAGGCTCGCAGTCCACACCACTAAAGACTTGATATGTAGAAAAAATGCTGCAGTTTCTCGTTTAAGACTCTCTATAACTATCTTCAAGTGACTAATAAAGCTGTGTGAAACTTGTCTCCCACTTGTTCTTTCAGAGAAACTGCACTTTAGTTGTCAAAACAAGGTGCTGCTGGTCATTTCTCTCCTCTAGATTGGAAGTTAGCACTTCTGGAGCAGTTGTGCACCAACCAAATACTGTATTTGCAATTATGCACTATCACAAATACTATAGCTATAATATATAAAGGATGTCTGACTGCAAGTCTTAATATTCTTTTTATTACAGACTGAAGTATGTAATTTATATTATATCCTACCTTTTGCAGGAACTGAAGAAACAATTTTCTGAAAATTAATAATGTAAGAAAACCCTGCAGAACACTAGACAAGTTTTATGGAAGGTTTAATAACCACTTTAAAACACAATCTTTAGTTAATTGTTTTAAGTATAGGCCTGCCAATCAGGATACAAAAATGTGCATGACTGCTAGCAAATCCACTGTAAGAATTTTAACTTGATGTTTGCTCAGTTTGAAAGGAAATCTGCGTTGATACTGTGAAAGAGAAATAATAAACAAATAATTTGAAGTTTCCTGTTTGAAATATGATTTTAAACTCAATCTCTATTTTCATGACCCCAGAGCAATGAGGAAAGGAATCATAGGAAAAATGCAAGAAGCTTGATTCAGTAGATACTTCACCTGCCATGCATCCTTTTGTGGCTGTCAGTGTGGGTGAGTTGTTAGCCTAGCACTGCCTAGTTCTACAAAGGATGCTTGGGTTTTTTCAGGAGTTGAACTTTGGTGAGTCTTATGGGTCCCTTCCAACTCAGGATATTCAGTGATTCTGTGATTCTATGATTTACTCACAGAGATTTTATTTTGTGGATCCTATAATGCATTTATAATTGATTCATCCTTGACTCCATTTATTTTCTTAGAGGAGGCTTTTGAATGTCATTTGTAACATTTGCCTGAAATCTGGAAATCTTGGCTTTCAGACAGCCCCAGAATGTGAGTGGCAGACACCACCTCTGTGGACACCTCTTAGAAGCAACTGTAATCTTCTAGGAGTTAAAGAAAATGTATGTAAGAGAATATTTACCTGATATAAGTACCTAGACTATACAAAAAAATATGAATTTTTAACAGCTGGAATTTTGCACCATTAAAACCTGCAATGGAAAAAACCCCAAGCACTTGTATACAACATAGTTTTTAGATTAATAACTCAAAAGTATTGTTTAAGTGATTTAAAAAATGAGACTATTTAATCACTTTCCGAAAAATGAATATGTAAAGCAATCCTTTGTTATTTATAAGCATTATTAAATACAATGGCATTCTCTACAGCGACATTTTAAACTTCAACATTGTGAAGTGCTAAATGATTTGGTGAAGGAGTTATGTTTTGTCATTAGGGAATTAAATTACACAAAAATCCTTCCTGGATTAAGATAAATTCCTCTGTACATGGAGCCATTATATTTTGATGTTAATTTCCTTTATATGGTAGATCAGGCATCAGAATTTCAGATTTCAGAACGATTACTTCTGTGTGACAGTTCACCCTATTCCTTCATTCTTACATGGAAATGAGTTTTAAAATAGCCCAAAATTACAATTTTTACATATTTGACATGATCTCAAAAATAGTTCAAGAAAAGGTACCAGATTTAGACACATAATCAAAAATTTACTTAATGTCCTTTATTACTCAAGAAATATATACTTCTAACTTGAAAATACTGACATCTCTGCTTTTTTAATATAACGACAGCACATATAGCATTTTTTATTGTTTTCTTTCTTAAATAAAAGCTAAATTTTCAATTGAGGGATATTTAAATAGTTTCTGGAATTTAATTTGAATTAAGTTTAATACAGACTTATTTTTAGTCGTAAGAAATCCTCAGTCATCTTGGTAGATGAGGCAATTTGTAAGAAGTACAAGTTATGTACACTATTCAGCAAAACAGGTTTAATGTGTTGAACTTTGCAGCCCACACACATATGGGGTTTAGAGCTGAGTTTATGGTATGTTTGGTACTATCATGAGTTGTAGGCAGCTCACAGATAATCTCCAATAATTCTTTTTCTTCTTCATTAGCTTTCGCTGCTTCTGATACCACTTCCAATGACAAACTTCAAGAAGCTCTTCATTAGATGTCTTTATAAAATGTGACAATTTTCTTTTAGAATTTCACCTTGAAAGAACATTTTAGCTTCATTCAGCAAAGCATTTCTTCAGCTGCCTAAAAGAAAATACTTGCACTGACTGTTCTCTTTCTTCACCTGAACACATTAGAGGTTAATGGGTTTGTATTTGTTTATAACTGTTTGGAATAATTACAAGTCTATACCATAGTTAAACAGTTTGATGGTATTTGTATCAGATGATCTTCATAAATCATTAGGAGTCTAAGATAAGCACATTAACAAAAATATTGTATTTTAGAATACTCAGACTGATACATTTATCAAGACAATGTCAGACCATGCTGTTTAATTTAAATTATGCATAGATTTTCCTCTCCACTGTTCAGCTCCCTGTAGTTTATCGCATTGTTTTAGCTCATTTTCCACCCTCCATCTTTAACATAATATTTCATTTTCAACTGTGATATTTAATGGCATATAAATACTTACGTCAGAAAATAGACAATTAACTTAATGCACGTACACACATTTCCTCAAAAATAAAACAATTTTTTCATTTATTGTCATTCACATTATCCCAAATATTTTTGAGGATATTGATTTTTACACTAGCATTTTCCCTGAAGTTAGCTGATTTTAGTGCACTATTTATTTTGCTCTTGTAAAAATTGTATAATTACCATATTTCCAAGATAATAAGAGTTTTTAAATTATTCTTGAAAATGGCATGTCATTATGACCTTGTATTGCACTAACCAACAATATGCTACAAAGGACTTTGGTGTTTATGTTTCATCACTTTATTTACCACAATAACTTGAGTATTAGAACAATAAAGTAGTAACACTTCTGAGATTCCTTTGAGGTTTTAAATTGTTAGTGCTATAGAAACAGTGCTGTGAGCTGATGCCAAGATGTGTTCCTGGAAGCATTTATAATAATAATACAGCTTCAGCAGAGATGGTAATGGTATAAACAGGGCAAAGGAAATACCAGAAATGCAGCAGATGCAATTGATTATATGCCTTGGAGAATATTCCACTTATGTATTTTGGGTCCTGTCCATGTAAATCAAAAGGAGGTGATGTTGTCAGTAAGATATATCACAGTCAAAATAATATGCCGTGACAGCAGTTTCCCCATGCTGATGGAACAGATCATGACTTTTGAAATAAGGAAGACATCCATAGCACAGCTGAGGTGTTATAAACCAGGGGAAAGTAATCTGATTTAAGCATCTGAATCATTGTGAGCTGTGATCAAATTTATGCTGAAAGCTCATGTGACTGATAGGGCCATATCAGCTTTATTTTAAGCTGATAGGGCTGCTTCACGTTGACTTGACTAGTGTGCTTGAACTTGATCTATGTTTTATTCCTGCCCTAAATGTTTGCAGCTTTCATTATTTCTCAGGCCTGTAAATCTGGAAGCTGAGCAGTTTTTGAGGAACTGGAATAAATACCCATCAAAGGCAAGCATACAAGTCTTGATTTAGAAGGCAGTGCTCAGAGTTCCTGAGGTGGTTAAGCACAGCATGGGCCTGAAGGAAACCTTTTCTTGTTTTTATGAATTCAGAGCTGCAAAGGGTTATTTGACCAATTTTGGAATGAATATTTTAAACACACAAGTAAAATATTGCATGCTTTAAAAATCTTTCTCACTCCTCATTATAAATAACTTTAAATATTTTATTCTAAAGAATTCTGTGCCAAGAATTGGAGTTAGATTTGCCTTTTGTAATATAGAAATTCTCGCAGTGCCTCCTGAAATTCCCTTAAAAATAGAGGATTAGCCTTACAAGTTTGTATAAAGATGAGAGTAACAAAAAATTTTTAAGCTGTTATATAACTAAAGTATATTTAATGTACATTGGTATAATAATTTCTTTGAAATTACATATTATATGGATATTTATATCAAAAGATATTTTCTTTGAATAAATGGGGGAAAAATTGTAATTTGTCAAATAATGCTGACATATAATCTCCTGGAAAATAGATTGATTTTTAACCTTATTAATTAATACTAGATAATGTGATAATAAAAAGTTTGAGTTCCAATTTTTTTTTTTTTTAATTAACAAATTGTGTCTTAAAACAGTAGCAAGGGACAGACCACATTCTGACACTGTGTACTTAAAGCTTTTCTGCTTGTTACCTAACTGAAAACTTGGAGATTTGTGAGAAAATCCCCTTGTGGCCACATATCGGTGGAGATGGATGGGTAATTGTCTTTGCCACCTGGTGGGAGGTACCACAGCTGCCTAGGTTTTAAGTGGGCTGTGTAGTTTTGAATAGTTGATGTGACAGTAATGTATGAATCAGTAATTCATAGACAGTTTTTTATAACTCATCTACAGTGACTGATTGAGTTACTCCTTTAGGTAATCTCAATGCTTTCAAATATTGTGCTGAATGGATTGTAAAAAAAACCAGAAAATGCCAAAAGTTATTTTAAAAAATTGTAACAGGAATGTGCACTTTATGGTTCAGAAGGAAATCTTTCATGAAAAGACACGAAAAGAGGTGTGAAGTTGTGGATAGCTTTCCCATCTGAGATTGCATATTTTGTGAATTTGGACAGATTCTGATATCAATTATGCTGCAATAATCTACTATCTATCAAGCAGCTTTACCTACCCTATCACTTCATTTATTTTCTCCTTAACTGAATGTAGGATACTTGCAGCACTTACTGCAGCACACAATAAACTTTGATTTATACAGATTTTTCAGGATTTAATTCCTCATTTTTTTCCATAAAATTACTTTTACTGAGTGCAGAGTGCTGAAGGACTATCCCCAGAATATCATATATTTGGTAGTAGGAATAGAACTAGTGAAGATTCACATAATTTTCACAGGGAAATTTTTTAATAGGTTCTCTCTAGTGATTTAATTTCAATATGAAAACTATCTTTGCTTAAAAAAATAACCTTGATTTTATTATTGAATCGTGAGCTTGATCTACAAAAATTTACAAGTCTCTCAGCTAACTCATGTAAAAATGATCCTTCATACCTTCATTTTATTCCCCCTGTACACCTTGGAATGCAATTCCCAGGTATATTCTCATCATGGAATAATTCATCAGGTTTCATGGCAAAGTCATAAGAGCAGGTGTTAATTTACATGGAGCCTCTTCAGGTTCCTTCGGCATTTCCAAAGTCACCATACCCAGGAGTTCCATACTATGCAATGAATTCAGCCAGCCACAGGGGTGGTTTTTCTTGTTGGTACTACATATCACCTCAGTTAGGTAGCAAGCAGAGTTCCCTCTGATACTGCATGTTTTTCATTAAAGGACAGCTGGCACATAATAATTTCTTGCTTAACTGTGACACTGACCATGAAGAGCTGCAGCAACTGATTTATCCATTCTGCTGAACTCAGATAATAAGATACTTAGGTCTTTCTGCTACTGCCAGTCATTTCTATAGGATAACTTTCTGGACACATTGCTATCTCCACAAAGATGCCTTTGGTGCTCATGTTTGAAGATTTAAATCTAATTTTTTTCTGATGTCCTCAAAATTCCAGGTTACAAAAGCAGTGTTTTACAATAAAGGACTTTTAATTTCATATGAATCAGGCTATTAGCCTTTAGTGATAACAAAACTCAAACCAAAAGTAGCCATTCTCTCCCTAAATATTAAAATTATGTGTTTTTTTCCAAGAATGGAAACTCTCATAGTTATCATTGACTTACCATGGACTCTTCTTTTTCCACTCTATCATTGTAAAACCTTATCATGTTATCTAAGGATGTATCTAATTTTATGATATACAGTAGTTGAGGACTGTCTTTTAGGTGTGAAATCTGTCTGTTGTTCTCATGCATTTTCCAAGGAAACCAGAGGACATGAACTGGGTTTTCTTTTGATGACATCACACTGGAAGTTGTGTTCCAGGTTGCACTATTTCAGCAGCTAATTTTCTTCAGTTATAGGACCAGCCTCAGCCCCATAAAATAAAATCCCTGAATATTTACAAAACTTATTATTGAATATTTCAATGCACAGGTCTCTTCCAAGCAAGCTGTTTCTTGTAATTGTATTATTAATTATTGTTTCTGATATCCTGATGCTTCAGGAGATGATTGGATGGATTCATGGATGGATGGATGGATGGAACTCTGATTTTAGAAATAAAATATCAGTTTGAGTCTTGAAGAAAAAGACTCACTAGTCCTACACTATTATTTCTTAATAATTAACATGGGTTTGGGAACTGGTACTCCTACAAAATCAATGGGAGTTCATTTTCCTTACACAAGAAAAAATTTGCCATTTTCCCATCTCTAAACTGGGGCTTGTCTTTTCCAGTCTCATAAATCTCATAATCTGGGAATTAATCACAAGATTTTAATGTACCTTGGTAGACACTTCAGTTCAAATCTCTGTTTTTTGAAGTGTTTGGCACTGCAGCTTATTAACTCCATTTGAATTCTTAACATTCAAAGGCAGCTGTGAGCCTTGTGGACAGTTTTTGATCCTGGAATCACTACTTATTGATTCAGCTTTCTTGCAGAAGTTATAGCCAGCCTGATTGCAGAGCTGGTGGGATACGCATCCCTTCTCCATGACGCTGAGCAAAAAGGTATGAGCTGGCATCAGGTGCAGTCGTGCTGTATTGCACGTTTTTACAACTGGCTCAGTTGACTTGAGGGCTCCTAGCTGTGTGCTGATGCAGCAGTGAAATACTGCCTGCTGAAAAACATTAGTATCCTTGTCACTCTTAAAAGAAAGGATCTTTGATAAGAGATAAGATTAAAAGATATTAAGCTATTTGTTCTTATGTTATTAGTGTTTGTGAGCAAGGATGTATAATTACATAAGATGTATTCCAGATTTTTGTACATAATTGACTACATGGACATCTTTTTAAACTATGATATGAAATCAAAATTATGTCTAATCCTACTAATACATCAGAATTAGAGCAGAAAAAAAGTATGTTCATCAGATACAAAAACCATCAATGTAAGCTGACAAAAAAGGCTTCATTATTATTCATTATAAATTATATAATATCTTATGAATATTTTACAATACTATTTATAATAATTCATTGTGAATAATATTGCAACTATTTTTCATTAACTAAAAGTGAGCAGAGAAAGAACTGCATATTGCATTTGAACCTTGATAAACTGAAAAATCTGGAAGAGAACATACATCTTCAGTTATCTATAAAAAGTACATATTTGAATGCATCAAGGTCTGCATAATATCTGCTGGTTGTAGCACTTCCTTATTTTTGGCTCTCTGTTTTCCAGTGTGTAATATGTCCAAATCAGGGGTGAATTGAATTACCATAAATTTTATTATTTTCTTCTTAGAAGCCAAGCAAAATTTTATGGCACAGGCATTTAACACAGACTTGAAATACCTTCATAATAATGTTCTTTGAAGGTCTTTTAAAATTTGTAGTGTATTTCTTCCTCATATAACAAAAAAAGCATTCTTTTCTTACATAAGTCTAAATTATATAAATTACAAAATATTGCACATGTAAAAGAAGCACCCAAGTGCTGTAAACTTATTTAAGCAGCAAAAATTAATATTAAAGAGTTATTATTGATACTAAATTTCCCTAAATATTGGTAAAAACATGAAGTAAATTCTCAGCGTCGAAAGCCAATAGTTATCATGGTTTCTTGGATCACTATGATACTATCATCTATCCATCCAAATGCTTCTAAAAGATTCAAGACTGGCAGAAACCAAGTGACTATAAACAAAGCAAAGTGTTGTTCATGTGTCCCGCATGAAAAACATTTAACCTTTTTCTGACATCTGAAAGGATCACGTACAGGGTTTTGAAAGATTGTTATTTACTTTAGTCCTCCTTCATGAGAGCTCTTTGAGCAGTTGAAGTTGTAAGACTTGCTGTGCAATGAGCCACTGAAAACCAAGTCAGATAACACTGTCCAAATTGGACATTCTAAGAAAAGTGATGTGTACTCAGAGATTCTTGCTCCTGTGAATTTGTTCTCATCCAAAGGCTAGACCTAACAGAGCTGAAGGATTACCATATTATCAGTTTTCCAAGCCAAGCAAATTAGGATGTTTTTCAACAGTTGAATCTACCAGCCTTAAATTATACAATGAAGACTGTCATTCAATAAGAAATATATGAGCTGCTGGCTCTGATAAGATTCAATAAATATTAGCTCTGCAAGGCTGAACTCTTTAAATTATAAGTGCTTCTGGAAAGGACAATTCCTGGCATCTCGTGAGTCACTGAGAATTAAAAATTTATATAAGAGCCTTGTGAAGGAAATTAAAATATTTTATTATGTGCTGAAATTTTTAATTGCATATTGTGAGATGCTATTTTTTTCTGAAAAGTTGAAGAGCAGTTTGTTAATCCCTCAGAAAAAATCTTCACTCATACCATTACTGTTTACAATGTTTGTAAGAGACCTGTGTTAAGAATTTGTGATCCACTATTAAAGGGCCAAGGAAAAGCTTTGTTGTAAAACATTGTAAGCTGACATCTAAATCTATGGCATCATGAAATGCAACTTTGAGTGCCTTAAAACATTCAGTTGTGTTATTTATTTTCCCATCTTCTCATAGTCATTAACAGAAGTAATGACATCAGAGTTAGGCACATCCAGGAATGTGTGGCAGAATGAGAAACTCTGGTCTTGCCATTACTGTTTCACGTCCAAGTTAATGAGGGACCATGAGTTAATGTGAAATTGGGTTTCCTACTATTAACATGTGAAGATATAGAACTGCAATTACCAGCAATTTTGAAAAAATCCAAATATGATAATATTAATAGCTATGAACTGCAGGCAGCTAAGGGAAGTTTGTTTCAGTCCTGATCCTTATTCTGAAGCTCTGGTGGGACTTACCCATTCACTAAGGAAAAAAAAATTAAGTCACAATTGATTGGAAAAGCGTTCCAGTCTTGGGAAGAAACAAAGCAGATGAGTTGACAATACTACATATTCATCAGTGCTGTCTGATGTAAAGCAATAAGAAATCTGTTTGTCTAGAGAAATACAAGACAAAAATGTGAGATCTGTGGGACTGTATTTAAGAATTTCTTAAGAATAAGTTTGCTTTGATGGAGGTTTACCTTTTGCTTTGATAAAGGTTTACCTTGTGTATTTGACTAAGAGAGAATTCATAACATGAAAAATAAAATAAGCTTTTGGTCATTCCTATGTTAATTTTCAAGCATAATTGTAGAAGAAAATCCTGGAGAAATTTTGAGTAGCTGCATGATGGCTTGAAAAACTAAAAATTTGCATAGGTAAGGACTGGATCTGATTTCTGATGTGTTGCCTGTAACATGTAAAGGTAAATATGCTATGGGTATATCGTCTGCAAAGGAAGCATTTATGAAACATACTAAACAAGAAGGGAGTTCCTTTAAAATGTGTGGATTTACCACTGGTTTACATTTTATTTCACTCTTTCTGGGAATGTGAATGTAACTCCAGATGCACCATTATTCCATTTCTTTAAAACAGCTGCTACTTGAATTTCTCATCCTTATAATTAGAAAGCATGTACCTATAGCAGCAAAATAGATTATTCAATTTACTTGTTGGCTGATGCATTCTGGCTGAGTTGCTCTAGAACCAAATTGCTGCTTGTCCCTGGTTTGTACTTTGTGTAAAGCTGATGGAAAGCTTTTCAGTGAGTTATTCAAAACTTTCTTTTTTTAGAACTGATTCTGAGTTTCTTTTTACTTTGCTCTACTTAACAAGTCATAAAGAAATTTCTTATTCTGGTTGCCTGCTGAGGTTGGATTTCTGAAGACAAAAAAAAAATCGAGAGTGTGAGCTAATATTTCTAGCTCAGGATAAGTGGAAAGAAAAAAACCCAAAACTCAGCATCAGATGCAGTGTCATTGCAATGAGCAGCCAAATGTCAAGTTGTTTTCTTAGACCATGAAGCCCAAACAGAATAATAACACAGTGCATTCCCAGGAGTCCTATCACTGGATACCAGGGAGAAGAGGCAACACCTTGTTCTGCACTTCCCTTCTTTGGGAAGCTGGAGAGAGCCATGAGGTCATCCCTCCTGCTCTCCAAACTAGACAAAGCCAAAGTCCTCAGCTCCTCCTCATAGGACGTTCATTTCAACACTTTCATCAGCTGCTCTTCATTCCTTCTTCTGGATGCACTGAAGGACCTTCACATCCTCAAACAAGGAAAGGAAAAGGAAAAGGAAAAGGAAAAGGAAAAGGAAAAGGAAAAGGAAAAGGAAAAGGAAAAGGAAAAGGAAAAGGAAAAGCGGAAAGGGGCGGAAAGGGGCGGAAAGGGGCGGAAAGGGGCGGAAAGGGGCGGAAAGGGGCGGAAAGGGGCGGAAAGGGGCGGAAAGGAAAGGAAAGGAAAGGAAAGGAAAGGAAAGGAAAGGAAAGGAAAGGAAAGGAAAGGAAAGGAAAGGAAAGGAAAGGAAAGGAAAGGAAAGGAAAGGAAAGGAAAGGAAAGGAAAGGAAAGGAAAGGAAAGGAAAGGAAAGGAAAGGAAAGGAAAGGAAAGGAAAGGAAAGGAAAGGAAAGGAAAGGAAAGGAAAGGAAAGGAAAGGAAAGGAAAGGAAAGGAAAGGAAAGGAAAGGAAAGGAAAGGAAAGGAAAGGAAAGGAAAGGAGAAAGATGCAGCTGGAGTAGTACTGGAAAGTAGCTGTCAAAAGAAATTGTGGGAAACTTTGTTACAAGAAGTTCTAAATTAAGAGGGGATAGAGGTCCTTGTGTAAGGCTTAGGCTTTATTAGAGCCTGGAGGTAGGTTGAGGGAAAAAGAACTGTGGATGGAGTGGAACTGCAAAGGCTCTGTCCAAGGAAAGAATAGATGGAGAGAATTTTGCTGTCAGCAAAAGGCCGTGAGAGATTTCATAAGGCTTGTCCTTCAATAATGGTTTTAATTAAATTCATATATATGCTATAATTTCCCTGTAAGGAAAAATCATTTAAATAGTCCTGTGAGTGCCTAAGGTTACTGTTGCTTCAATTAGGTCAGTGACTAACATTCAAATGAAAATATGGCAACCTTTCTTTTCAAAAATAAATAGAGATATGTTCTAATTTTTGTCCACGTTTCAAAAAAGGTCCAAGACATAATACTTTACTAATATGGGTTTTTCATGCAAGTTTGTACTGTTTCCTGGAAGGTAGTATGTCTTCTGGTGAAGTAAAAACCCCATGACTTGCTTACTTGGTAAGGAGTTCTGAAGGGCAAATGGAGTATACCAGACTTGTAATCAAATTTTCATGAGCTGTTTTTGTACTAGTGTATCATCTCAGGCATGTTAGCTTGAAATTGTTATTGAAAATAAGTGCTAATAAATGCTAGTTTTGTAAACTAAATTCAGGTACTGTAATGGTAACTGAAGGAAGGCTGAGGAAATTGATCAAAGATATGACAGGGATCAGAGGGACAGTGAAAACCAAGAGATTACTATGGGATGTTTAGGTGACAGGTTGGAGACAGAGAAAATGATGACTCAAGCAAGACTTGTGTGAAATTGGAAGGAGTAATAATAGAATTCCGTGGCCACATACAAGCAGCTGCTGGTTGTTCAGTAGCTGTATCTGGCTGAGTCTGTGGCTTCATCATATGTTCTACATGCTTATTAAATACTATTTTTGACTATCGTGTGTAGAGCTCAGCTGCTGTACTAACTGGTACTGGGGACAAGGAAAAGCAGGGCTGGGACAGAAGAAATCCTTCAAATTCTATAGTCAACCAAATTCAACAACCTTAGGTAAGCTGGATTATACTACGTTCTTCATATACTTGTTACTGTTTTAAGTAAATTTACTGTTAAAAGTAAATAATAGAGTGTGCTCACTGTCTTTCAGTGTTGATCATCATTTATGTGATGCCGTAAATTTTAATCTCAGTGTTTTCACTTGAGTCTCTGAACTACAAGGGAAAAGCACTGAAGGTATGCATCTTCATGATGGTTCTCAGCTCACAATTAACTCACTGTTAATGCTAGCATGTGTGCGGCAAATATTTCACTCTCTTGTGTTTTGATTTGTCTCTTAAAAGATGTACCATTCAGGGATATTCAATACCTTATGGTGGCAATATGCATGTCTAACTTAAAGCAGATTTTGGAGTATGACAGAATTGAAACAGAAACAATTTGTGACTCAGCTTCTGCTCTAGATGATTATTGTTAAATAAATGCTGAGATTAAAAAATAAAAATAAAATCCCAGACAGAAGCTAGTTTATATTTTAATGAAACTTGATATTGCTGCTTTCTTAGCTACTACAATGTAAAAAAACAATAATTAGGCTAGGAATATTTGCAGATATATTTCTAAAACGAAGAAAAATATACAAAATAAGTGAGGTTAAGTGTATGTTCTCTGAATTCTCACTTTCATTATAACTCCTGACTTTTTCACCGACCCCCAGATGGAATTCCATAAGTATCTACATGGGAGCACTGGGACTGTAGAACAGTGTAAACCAATGGCTGATATTTGTGAGAGTCATCTGGAATTAATTACACAGAACTCTTTTTCATAACTGTGATACACAGCTATTTGTATAAAGCTATTCTTAAAATAAGAGTATTTTCTGTACAGAAGTAGGGGCTACATTTTCAGATGCAGAAGTTTTGAAGGAGTGCACTGGGCATTGGCCTCAAAATCCAGAATTTCATGTCCACTGTCTTTTCTCCTTTGAATTTGGCCATGCCTTGGCCATTTCATCCAGGCAAATTTGATATTCTCTGGTGATGTATGTAAACGTCTTGCCAGGTGTTTTTTATTGGTTTCTTTGCCAAATTATCATGTTATTAGAATAACATGATAATTTGGCACGGTTTCTTAATACGTCCTTTTCGCAGATGGGTATTTATATTAAGTCATCTTTCCCTCCCTCCTGGCTTTACTTCTTTCTCATCTATTGCAAGATATAATGCTGCTGAGTCAAAGCCTACAACTATCCAGGATCTGTCTCTGCAGAGGCATAATAAGATATTATGATTTAATCCCAAGTATATCACAAGCATGGATGTCTGTCATCTTGACTTTATGTGCATAGCTCTCTTGAATTCCATGAAACCATGCTTATTTACACCTGCTGCAGGTTTGCCTTAAATAATCAAGATGTAATCAAATTTATTCTTATGTATATTGATTGCTACCTGCATTAGGTTTTTTGTTTGGGTTTTCTTAAACATAAGGGAAATAAGAATTACAGTTTGATGACATAAAAAAGCAAGTCCAAAGTTCCTGGCCACAGACTCTTGCCAGTACTTCAGTTAGCTTAGATCTGCATCAAACTAATCTGTCAACATCCTTGCTGTGCTTTGTCAAGATTCTTGTGCTTATTGGAAAAATGCTTGCCAAAATAGTCAAATATTGATGAGGAACACGTTAAATAGAAAAAATAAATTAGAATTTGCTTTGTGACACAAGACATATTTGTATATATATATGTACATGCTTTTCCATATTTTAATATATATCTCACTTCAAATTACATCTGACAACAGAGTCTTATCAAGAATCTTCAAAGTCTAAAATCAGACTTAGAATAAGTGAGTATTCCAAGAAGTATCACTGCATGGACAAGTTGCTTAGACTGATAATATATAATTGGTGTCTACTTTAGTATTGACATTAATATTAGTAATTCTATCCTTCTATTGATATTAATTAATATCAATAGAATTATATAATTTTTTGTTTTAATTACTCTCTAGGATCATCCAGTCTGACTATTAATCTAACAATACCAGGGCAACAAATAAACCATGTCTCCAAGTGCTACATCTACACATTTTTTTTGAGAATTTCCAGAGATAGTGATTCCACCATTTCCCTGGATGGTCAGTTCTGCTGCTCAGACGACCCTTTTAGTAAAGATTTTTTTCTCTAATATCCAATATAAACTTCTCTGATACAATTTGAGGCTGTTTCTTCTTATCCAATCTCTTGTCACCTTACCTCGCTACAATTTCCTTTCAGCCAGTTGTAGTAGGTGATAAAAAAATTAAACTCCTTTTCCCCAGGCTAAGCACCCCCAGCTCCCTCAGCTGCTCCTCATCAGACTTGTGCCCCAGACCTTTCACCAGTTACATTGTCCTTCTTTATACATGCTGTGTCGCAGTACATCAAGAACAATGAGACACTTGATTACACTGACCTAAAAGAAGCAAATTGACATTTTTTAAAATTAGTTTCTCCAGAATGGAAGAATGTTATTCCTGCAGTGCACTGAAGGCTTCTCTCATGTGTCCCTATTCAAAGCTCCGAGTATTTTTCAGTAGGATCCATAGGTGTATAAATGGCCATGGATTATATGAGTTCAGGGGTGTTGTATTTCAGAGTTTTGAAAGACCTTGATTGGCCTTCACACTATAGGTGTCTGCTAGCAGTAAATTCCAGTTACAGTGCTCAGAACTTAAACACTTTTTGCCAATTTATACCAAAGCAATATGCAGTCTCACAAGCGTTTACTAGCTTCTGACATTCTCAAAGCAAAGCATCTATTGGAGTTTTGGATAACACTTTATACAAAAGGAAAAGTTAGATAAAAATTCTTATTTTATTAGCTTTAAATTTTATTCTCACAGTAAATGTATCTCCCACTCTGGGATGAAGAAAGTTAAAGAAAAGATACCTGATCTTTTCACTTACTCTGTATTCAGTCAGGATGCTGAGGCCCTCAGTACAGGCAGAGATCCACATGGGTTCAAACCATCTATCCTAAGTTCATGCTCAGCAGCTTTTTGTTCTTAGTAGGAGACCAGTCTTTTCTGAGAGACTGTCTTTACAATAAAATTTCACAATATGTACTTTAACCATGGGCATTAAGTTTTCTTATCCTTCTTTATTTCTGCTGGTTTCAAGAGCCCAGAGGGCAAAACAAAAAAGACAGGGATTTCAGGAGAAGTAGAACACATTATATTACACTTGGCATAGACTGAGGATAATGTAAAATAATAGAATAATTTAGGTGGCTCCACCATTTCCTTGGGCAGCCTGTTGCAATGCTTGACAACCCTTTTGATGATGACATTTTTGCTAATACCCCATTTTTATAATACATCTCCTGGCACTGCTTGAGGCCATTGCTTCTTGTCCTTTCACTAGTTGCCTGGTAGAAGAGGCTGACCCCTACCTGACTAAAAGCTCTGTTCTGTAGTTGTAGAGAGGAATAAGGTCTCCTTTTCTCCGAGCTGGACAACCCCAGTTCCCTCAGCTGCTCCTCACAGGACTTGTGCTCCAGACCCTTTACCAGCTCCGTTGCCCTTCTCTGGGCACGCTCCAGCCCCTCAATGTCCTTCTTGAAGTGAGGGGCACAGGACTCAAGGTAAGGCCTCACCATGGCCAAGCAAACCAGGACAATCCCTACCTTACTACTACACAGTGCAGTGTCCTAGACACTTTTATTGATGTCACCCAGGACGCTGTTGGCTCTCTTGGCCACCTGGGCACACTGCTGGCATCCCCAGGTCCTTTTTTCCTATGCATCTTTCTAGCGCCTCTTCCCCAGCCCTGCAGTACTGCACTGGGGTCATTGTGATCCAACTGCGGGATCTCGGACTTAGGTGTAGCTGCAGTCTCTTCCCAAACTCTTCCGAGAAAATTTCCAGACAGGTTCTTCCTAATCACAGTCCCTACTCCGTGCAGTAACATACACCTTTTCATAACTCCACTTCCCTCTGATCTGTGCAATGCTGTAGGGCTGGATCACTGGATTTGAAAAAGTCTCTATTATCTGCTAACTTTTATATTTGTGTTGTAGGGACATTACACTTTATACCAGAGTCTGGTTAATATAAGCAGAACATTTAGTGAAACCACATGAATCTGTGCTAATTTTCTGTTTCATCTCACTTCCCCTGGACTTATAAGTTTAGATCAGCTAATAGCTTTCTTTTTAATGAGAGTTTACTGGCTAAAATGCTGTTTTACAACTGGATTTAGTGTTGTCATGGTTACACAGTTGGCAGATATTAGATGTTATGTTAAAAGATGTTATCTTTTTTATCTGTTTAGGGTTTTATTTTCTTGAATGAATTATAGAAAATAAGAAACCCAAATCATTAATTGGCATGATTTGTTAAAGAGACTTCAGGGATAAAAGAGAAAACTTTTTCAAATCCTAAATATCACTTGAAGCTTGTTTTGCATCTTCTGTAATTTCCATTTAATATTATGTGTAATTAGGGCACAGTTCAGTATTTAAATTTCTTTTCTCCAGAGTCAAAAGATTTTATTCTCACAGTGGGCTGAAGGACTTAAGGAACACTTGGCAGCAACTGCTCCTAATAGTACTTGTGGAATGAGTGTAGTGAATGCAGACCTCATGTACTCTTCAAGGGGTAACATTAAAATCATATTTGCTTTTTAACGCGTTTTAGTCTGGTAGAAGCAAGACAGTTGCTATTAACTGATGTAAGAAATATTCACAGAGGAATTTTCTGGAAGAAAATTTCTAGAAAAACATGAAAATTTGTGGAAGAACAACTACACAGGCTTAAACTAGTAGTTTTTACAAATATAAACCTGAAGTTGAATAATTAACATTACCAGCCTTCTAACTTATTACAATGCTTAGAGAAAATATTATATATTTATACATTACTTATTTGCTTTCTGAACTGCACAGTTATGCACTCCATTGTACAGAACTGCAAGCCTTCTTTAAAGAGTGAAGAACCTGTGGCAATGACCAACCATATGAAGTTCAACAAGGGCACGTGTCAAACTCTTCACCAGGGATGTGGTGACCCTGGAGGTATGGACAGATTGGGGAATGAGATGCTGGAAAGAAGAACTGCAGAAAGGCACCTCATTGCCCTGGTAGCCAGGAGGGCCAACCTGGGTTGTCCTGTGGGGCATCAGGCACAGCATCACAACCAGCTCTGCACCTCGAGTACTAGGAGCAGTTTTGGTTGCCATGAAATAAGAAAGACCTTAAACTATTAGAGACCATCCAAAGGATGGCAACAAAGATGATGAATAACCTTGAGTGAAGCCATTTGAGGAGCAGCAGAGGTCAATTGGTCTGTTCAGCCTGGAGGAGGCTGAGAGGAGACCTCACTGCAGTCTACAAATTGCTCGTAGGGGAAGAGGTGGGGCAGGCACTGCCCAGTGACAGGACCTGAGGGAATGGCCTGAAGGGGCCATAGGGGAGGTTTAGGTTGGATACGAGGAAAAGATTCTTCACCAAGGGGGTGGTTGGACACTGGAGCAGGCTCCCAGGGAAATGGTAAACCAAGCTGACGTAGTTTTGAAAGTATTTATACAATGCTCTCAGCACATGGTATGGCTTTTGAGGATGGTGCTGTGCTGGGCCAGGAGTTGGGCTTGATGATCTTTGGAGGTTCCTTCAAACTCAGCTTATTTGGTGACAGTGTGTGTATGAGTGTGTGCTATGAAACTTGAATGAGTGAATGATCCTTATGAATCCTAACTTCCTGGTTCAGATTACTTGATTGCCAAATGTTCTTGCTATTACCCAGGAAAAAAGCAGGATATAAAAAAATCAGCTACCCTTAACCTCCACTGTTATGGCTCAGATACATACTTCAAAAGAAAAAAAATGGTAGACAGCTTTTTTGTTCTGTCTTAAGTTTTCATGATAATTGTAAATGGGTTTCCACACCAAGCCGAGGGTATATTTTCACTTTCTTCTTGCTGGTATTGTTTTAATTTTTAATCTGCGCGGCTGAGATTTGAGGCAAAATGATGAATCTTCATGAACCCATACTACATATCTTCGCAAAGCAATACAGGACCAGTCTGACATGGCCAGAGTTAAATATGTCTCTATGTAATGTTCTAATGTTGTAATGACTGATAATCATCTAGACTGTCTTAAAGATCAGATGCAGTTATTGGTACCCTTCAAATTTTTTCACAAGCTAGCCTTATCTCCTACTGTTTATAGAAAAGGTACAGTCTTAATCATAGTCTACATGTATAAACATATTAGATTGGGTGAGAATGCTGATCTTAATTTTATAGGGAGAAGCAACAATTCGTTCCTATGACAAAATTGCATTTACTGCCTTAGCATGTTATGACAAGGGTTGTGAAAGTCCCGTTAGGTTTCTTTAAAAACCCAGGCTTAGTTGTCTCTATAATTATACTGTTGGATTTCTTGATCAAGTTTTAGCAGAACATTCTTCTGAGGGCTCTCACAGCTAAGATGCATGTGCTCCTAACCTTTTCTTGTGTGTAGCCATGAAAATTTCTGTATATTTTTTGATACATTTGTAGTTCTTTTCTGTCTATTTCTACGCAGATTGACCTCAGAATCTGTGGCATTGTAAAAAAGTATTGTTCAAATCCCGGACCTAACAAGGGCATAAGTTCTAAAGAGAAAGAAAACATACATGAATTGTAAGAAAAATAAATTCACAATCAATGTTTTTGCCACATTCACTTACAAAATTCCTTAAAGGTTCATTGCCATGGTACAATACAGAAAAAATATTCCATGGAGATATGTGAATGCCTTGACATGAGCCTTTTGCATGTAACTAGAATATTTTTATTGTTAAATATTCAAAAATGTACATAATCTATTTTTAATAGATGCATCAACATTTTCTATGTGTATGTATTTATCAATCAGGGTCAAATGCTTGGAAAATTAGACGCATGCATACATTTTGCAGATATTTATGTTAGTTATAAGTCAAGACTGAAATAACTTCTCCTCCTTCAATTGTCATGTGGTGTGTTTAGAATGTAAATTAAAACCAGCCAATTGTGTCTTTCCCTTAGGTTCACCAGAAGGTTAGAAATGAAGCTGTCTCTAAACAGACATGGAGTAAGACTGTTAAACCAGATGGCTCTGTTAGTGACCATGGAAAAAATCTATTACTGGCAAGATAATGTGCACACATTTGCAGTACCTCAACAAAATTTTTCATTATATCATTCCAGAGCAGATCTTTTCTGAATTAAATTTTACATGTATCTTTAGTTGGAAAATGATAAAGTATTGTCTGCATTTATTGGGAGACAGGAACTTTTCTTTATTCCTAATTTTGCCCAGAAAGCCAACAGCATCTTGGGCAGCATCAAAAGATTAGTGACTAGCAGGTCAAGGGAGATGATTCTTCCCCTGACCTCATGAGACCTCACCTGGGGTATTGTTTCTAAGTTGCGCCTCCCAACACAAGAAAGACATGCTCCTGTTGGAAAGAGAGTAGAAGAGAACTGCTAAGTCGATCACAGAGCTGCAACACCTCTCCTATGAAGACAGGCTGAGAGAATTGATGTGGTTCAGTCTGGGGAAGAGGAGGCTCTGGGGACACCATAGTGCACCTTCCAGTACATAAAGGGAGCCTAACAGAGAGATGGAGAGGGATTTTTTAGAGAGGCATGCAGTGAGAGGACAAGGGGGAATGAGGGTAGGTTTGGGTTAGATGTTAATAAGAAATTCTTTACTGTGAGGGTGGTGAGGCATTGAAACAGGTTGACCAGAGAGGCTGTGGACTACCCATCCTGGGAAGTGCTTAAGACCAAGCTGAATGGGGCTCTAAGGAACTAGGTCTAATGGAAGGTTTCCTGCCAGTGGCAGTGCATTTGGAGCTGGATGATGTGTAAGATCCTTTTCAGCCCTAACCATTCTATAATTCTATGACTCCACGAATATCCAGATGCTCTCTCCATGTACTCGAAGGAAGAAAACCATTCTGATTGCATTTGGTTTGCCTGGTGGAAAGCATGGTCTGCAACCTGCTGCAGCAGAGAACCAAGACTCTTCCATGTTTGTCCCTGACTTGCAGCTGTGGCTGTGTCCGAGACTTTCTCAGCTTTTGCCTCAGGCTCAAGAAAATGCTGGTCACTTTTTGCCCGTCAGTTAATGCTCAGATTAAAAGGGCTTTGGAATAGCAGACAACAATATTGGTCTTGATGCAACAGAGGAGGGAATCACAGGGAGACCCTTGCATTACCTCAAGTGTTCTATGGGAAAGTGGAAAGACTGAAAATCTAAAAAAAAAAATCTATCTCTTTCCAGTACTTATTCTTGTATTCTAAAGAGTTCTTTATTCTGTTCTGTTAACCTAATTTATCTTTGCAAGTTTACAAGTATTATGAGAAAATGCTTTGGGAAGAATAGAATGTTTTGAAGACGAGAGTTAACCTATACCTTGAATTCCAGAGATGAGTCAGAAGTTTGGGTAGGGGGAGCAGTTTTTTGTCTTATTAGGTGTTGGCAAACTTTCAGAAAACCCTAGGAAGTACGAAAGAAATAAAATAATCAGAATTTTGTTGAGAATAACAGCGTGGGGGGAAACTCCAGGCGAAGCCCAAACCAAAATATAAAAGGAATATGCTTTCCAGGGCTTTGAGAGGCATGAAATTGGTATGTGAAAGCTGCTTCCTCCTTTGAAGCCTATAATGATATTAAAATGCTTCAGAGGAGCTTTTTGCTTAGTAATGGTGACATAATGTTACCTTGTGAATATAATAAAAAAAAAATAGGATTAATGGAGAAATGCAAAGGTTGTTCCAATTACGGTTAGAGCGCAGTCCTCAGGGACTGCTTTTCTCTGCAGGGATGTCAGACTCTCTTAGAAAGAAATGCTTCAACTTCTCCCAAAGTACATATGTAATGGCAGAAACTGCTAGAATAGAATTTCCTTCATTTATCCATGTGTCTTTCTGTCTATCTGTACATATCATAAATGCCTCAAGTGTGTAGAGATTTATGTACCTATTATTTCTATCTGTGGTCAGTCTATGCACACAGGATATAGATATATACATACACAAGCATTTATATAGATAATTTACTGTATCCAGTGTCTTGAATTTGCAAATGCTTTTAATAATTGAATTACAATTTTTATTTAAAATCCTTTAAAAAATATACATAGATGATGGATCAACACTAAAACCTGAAATTTAACTGTATGTGGCTAAAGTATCATCCAGTAGTTTTGGAGAAATGAAATTAAAACCTTTCTACTATAGCAATTAATATATCATTTCAGATTTCTGTTTTACCAGAGAATTAAGCCTAGATTGTCAGGTTGCTTAAGCAACTATTTCTTACTTGTGAAAATATGGGATCTATGAAGATTTCCTAAAACAGAGACTGAGATAAATGCTCTAAGCAACATGCACAAATATAACAGAAAGTGCAAGTCAATGGCAGCATTAAAATTGGGTTAGAAACATTATATTACCTCACTATAACACAGTTTTGAATTCAAAGTAGTGGTATTCTGGAAATCCCTGTAAAAGTCTTCAATTAAGTCACCAGATATCATACAAAATAAAAAAATCTGCATTTTTTTTCTCCTTTTTCTTTCCATTCTGTTTTACACGGGTAAGGTCGAAACATAATAGTTTCTTACTGCATTTGTCTCAATTTCTTACCCAAACAGAGAGAAAGGCTAGAGAAAGGTCTCTGTAAGGACTGTGTAACTATAAGGTAAGTAAAAGGAAAAGATAGGATCAGTTTAATGATAGATTTTAAGGTTATTGTATCTCCATTAACAATTTATCTTGCAAAATTCAAAGAAAAAATGAAGATTCTCACAGCTTATCCTGAGATACAGCATGTTAATTTTCCAGTTTCTGGCCTAAAAGTAGGACTTAGACAGCTATATTTCTTACCCTACAATCAGGTCCACAAGAATGAACTCCTGCACTTACACTTTAACAGTGGTGGGACATCATATGGGCAAATTTTTTTCATGACCACAGCCAAGTCATTCATACTTAATTCTTTATTTATGAATACTTTTTCATACTTGATAAGTGAGCATATTCTAGACAGTGCAATGTGTTTATAGTTCTTGAAGTCTGTCCTTCAGCTTAAAATGATGGGAACACAAACATAACTGAATTTAAAACAGAGAATTGCCCTAATTCTTTCTTAAAGCACTGCTTAATTGGAAACTCCATTTGGAACAACTTTTTTTTTTTTTTTCTATGAGACATGCTATTTGGCTCTAAAATGCTGAGGAAAAATTGGTTCTCCTCTAATCTAAGTACAGGACTCACCATCCTCAGAAATTGTATGTATTTGCATCAAATCTACTGCAAAAAAACCCAAAAACCAAAAGCTTGGAATGTGCAGTGGTTGGTGTAAACATGAGTAATATTTTAAAACTCATTGGTAAAAAATTCCATCCAAATCAATCCCTTTCTCAAATCACAGAGCATTTTTAAAAATTACATTTTTTCAATTTATGAAAAATATAATCTTGTATCACCCAAAAATGCTATTTAGTAGATATCTGAGAAAACTGTGACTCGAGAAGAAAGAACAACTTCTGGCCTGAAATGTTAACTGACCTGATATTAAAAATCACAAAACAAAATAAATATATGCTTTAATGTTCTTGGAAAAATTCATCTATCATCATTAAAATATAATATAAAGTTTGAACTTTCCAGTCTCTTTATTGGTCCTGCTTTACAAAACCAAATTGAGCAAATGTGACTCCAGAGTTAAGAGAGCTCTCTATAAGCAGATCCTTTTTCTTCTTAAATTAAATGATTTCAGCTTGATTGCTTTTGATCACTGCCACTGAGGGCTATTGCACAGGAGACAGAGGTTGAAAATACAAGGTAAGTCCCAGGACATCAAATTCTGCTTTCTCTCCCTCTGCGCTTTTGAGGATTTACTATTTAGAAATAGGAGATATTCATGAGCGACTCTAGCAACCCAAGTTATGGACAGTTCCTTTTCTAGCTAAAAAAATTACTCTCAAGAATACATATGAAATTCATTAACCAAAAAACCCTGCTCATTGCATTTAATTTGAAACTTCAGAGAGGTTCCTATGTTAGGGATTTGGGCCATCCTTATTATCAGTGGTAAATGCAATGTTCTTCCAGAAGGTAATTTTTGGCTCCAAATTAAAGAGGATTTCGAAGAAACTTTTATTAAAGTAGACTCTACTGGAAAGCCTCTAATATTTTCATCCTAAGAAATTCCATTTTCCTGGTTTTCTTATCTGTGTAGTTGTCCTTCTTATATCCAAATTCTGTCATGTTAAACCTTACATATTTTTTTCATTTTTGGCCTGGGTATAAGGCCTGTGTGATTAAGTCTGTAACACCTGCAGCAAAAGTATGATCATGATGTTCTTCAGGGTGCTGCTGCATCAAGTTCTACTGTGGATAATGATCCAAGCAATATATGGTGCTGGTGTACTGAGAGTGATGAAATTGCATTAACAAGTATGTGTGGACTGGGGAAGGCTGTGTCCTTCTACATCTGGTCCATATTACATTAGTTTCTCTGTGTTTGGGGAATTTTATCTGAGCCAGGTTTAAGAATGGGTCAATGTACTGTTAACATATACATCTCTCTGACATTTAAACAATTCCATAATCTTTTAGGGAATATTTCCTTGATCTTTTTAGTATTTTTTTTCTTTTTCTATTTCCCTATCTGTGATTGTTTCATCCATGTGATTAGATGATATTTATTATCAAATGCAGATGATACATGAGCTGAGGAGAGATATAAGTCAGACACTACACAGGGCAGACTCAGTTTTATAAGTTAAGAGAAAACTTTTCCCAATAGTGGCACAGCAGAATCAGTTTTGCAATTACAGCAATCACAGATAACTTTAATAAACTGAGATCATCTTAAGAAGTTGAAAGACATCCTGAATCCAGGGAGAGTATGTTTTGTGGGATTGCAGAGAACTTTTATGGTCTTCTTAGTTTGTGTGCTTGAAGAGGGAATAAGTCAAATCAGTAATGGCTTGGGAGAGAAGCAAAAGACATAAGCATTTGCACACTCAGCCCACAAAAAATGCCAAGGGAGGAAAGTTACTCCAAACATAGAATGGTATCACAGAGATTAAAAGGAAAAATTTGAGCCTGCCAAAGTGGGAAATGGGAGATTTCTGTAGGGAGGAATTCCTTCTGGCTTATAGGAGCATTAGGCTGGAGATGGCTCTCCTCAACAAGCCCAACATCCACATTGCTTCTGCATTACAAAACCAAATTGAGCAAATGTGACTCCAGAGTTAAGAGACCTCTGTATTAGCGGATGCTCTTTCTTTTTAAATTAAATTATTTCAGCTTGATTGGTTTTGATCACTGACACTGAGGGCTGTTACACAGGGGACGAAGGTTGCAAATATTATGCAAGTCCTGGGATATCAAATTCTGCTTTGATATCCCAACACAGCCCCAACCAACAACTATATCAGGCAATCCCTGTCACACATTTTACAAGCTCGACCTTTAGACTACTGAGCTTTGTTGCACCTAGGCTTTTACTGGTAGAAAAACTTTTCATATGTCTGAAGTGATCTTATGCTCTTAAGCCAGAATAAGGCCATGGTACCACTTTCCATTCTGCTTCCTGCTCCTATGATAGATGTAAAGATCACAAGACACAATCTGCATTCCTGTTATGAGAGACTGAGCTTATTTAAAGAATAATGGGCAAGAAAGTGAAATGTTTGAGTGTATTCTTGACACAAGAATTGCTTGAAGCTTGTAATTGAAAAATATGAAGGTTAAATATGAAGGTTAGATTAGGACAGCCTCTCTGTGGAAATGACAAAGCCCAATACTAATATACTAAGAAAAAGTAGCTTTTAGAAAAAGTAAGAAAAATAAAGCTCAGCTTTATTGTTTCCATTTCATTTTTTCAAATGGTATTGTAATTCCATAAATAAAAATTCCTGTCTCCTTTCCTCTGGGTAAGTGAAAGCACAATTGTATGTACAAAATAAAAGACTTAGGAATTAAAGGGAAACTAAGGTAACTGTTTAAGAAAAAGTTTACAATTCATCAAATATGAGAGCCTCTTAACACATCTTAGAAAAAGATTCTCTATTATTTCTGAAAAGCAAGTGTTAGAAAGTGTTACAGAGCATCCTGCAACAGAGTTACATTTCTAAAATGAGTGTTTCTCTTTTCTGTGTTACAACAGAAAAAAAATAATTTTTGCAAAATAAAAATGAATACATTTATCAAAAAAAAAAAGCTGATATATTCTTCAGTTCATCAAAAAGGAGGACCAAACATACATGTTCATAAATATGTATAATTTTAACATGTTAATTTTTACATAAGCAATTGTAATTGTTAGAAAAATAGGGTACACTATTCATGAAAATAGTTGTAAGAGGGTTGAAATAGTGATAGTTCACAACATAGTCCCTATTAAGAACAAGCTGTTTTGATGCTCTCTTGTAAACTCCAGTGTAAAGAAGACAGTGTGAATTGGAACAAGTAGGTTGCCAGGACAACCATAAACCATGGCTGAAATGCACAGTAAATTTATTTAATTACCTGGCTGGCTGGAGGATCTTAGAGCAAAGCCCAGGCAGAGCCACAAGGAACAGCAGGCACTATTAGTTGTAGTAGATCCTAGCCCATGGCAGGCCTCTTGTTTCCCTCAATTTGTCAAAACACTTGCGCACAAGCAGTTTACCAATATGCCGTGTGCTTTTTGTGATCTCTGAGCTTTTGATCTCTCTCCCCCCCAGCAGGAGGCTCAAGCATGTCTGTGAGAGTGTGTTATCTCTACACAGGAATTCTACTTCTCAAGACAGGCAGAAGATAAAGCAGGATTAGGTGTAATAAATGGAGTTTTCCCACTCTGGTTTTCCCAGCTTCAAGGTCACTTAAGCAAAATGACTCCCCTCTTTTCCAAATCTGCTTTGAACTCTTTCCTCTAATTAAGAATGTTTTTTACCAGCCTAACTTCCATCATAGTGAACAAGCTGTGATCATAAACTGTAAGGGGATTCTGATGTCTAAAGTGATTGCAAAGGAATTACACAGATACAAATTCTGAAAGTTATATGGATGTTGTTTGCATTCCACAAAGTGTGAAATTTAAATACTAAAAGGACAGACCTGGATCTATATGGATTGTGGTCTTGCCCAGTACACTTGTGCTTCAACAGTGTAATATTTCCATAGCTTTACTTATCCTTCCATAATTGTTTCCGTAAATTAGAAATAGTCAAACTTTTATCTTTTTAATTTGGATGGCTGGTTTGTGATATTCTTGAATTTCTACCTGGTGTGCTTGATAATTAGATCATGAATGAATTCATCAGTAGGTTATTAAATCAAGCTGCTTGAAATTTGTGTGCTCTTTTCCTCTGCCTGCATTTCTGCAATTTCTATGCCTAGTTACACTGTATTTTAGCTAAAACAAAAGTCCTGGGAAGAGTATTATGCTCTACCCAGCCTAGTGTGTAGTCTGCTGGTTTAAATAGTTTCTTCAAGGACTGATGCAATAGGTCAAAAGACAAAAAAAAAAACCACAACAAAATCTCATGAGGAATGTCAATAGACATTTAGGATGCCAAAAACTTCTGCACGTAAAAAGTGTGCCTTTCAAAATGTCAAGTTTTCCATGGTACTATTAATATGTTTTAAATGGTCTCCATGATGAGAAGAAAGTGAGCTTCTATGATGAATTATATGGGGATAAGTGTGGTAAAGATGCAGTTTCATGCTCTTTTCTGGCACGTGACATATTACACAAAGCAGGATATAGATAAATTGTGAGTCATTATAACCTGAAGCAGTATAAATAGAAAAGCTGTGCTTTCAATGAAATAACTTTTCCAAAGGTCCATGCAGGAAACACAGGAGGATTGTATTTGAACATGGTCATAAAAGTGATACAGAATGAGAGCTCTCAGAAAGGCAAAGCAAGATTCCTGAACTAGCCCACTGCCTCAACGTTAAATGATAAATCTTACTCCTAGTAATATTTATCATCATATTTCAACTATATATTTGCTTTTTTACTACTCACATTCTTATTTTCCCATTATTAGAATTATATATTTCCTTTGCTGAAAATAGGAAAAAGTTATCTCTAAGTATGATTGCCTCTTAAAGTGAACTTTGGTGATTACAAACATGCAATGGATTTTTTTCCTTGAGTATAAAAAATTCAGTAATGTAAGAAAGCCTGCCTTCTGATGCCTGTAACTTTGAATGTTTTGGCCTATAAAAGACCTTTTATTCTAGGGGAAGGTATGTCATATGCTATAGTATGTAGTAGTAAGAGGTAAAGCCTCCAGTGAAGTAGCACTTCCTTGATGAAGGAATAAGCCCTACGGGGACAACTCATAACTTCATGACCTATTTTCACAGACATCAACATGTATTTGAATAAATTATTTTCTGCTCAGTACTGTGCATCTGCTTTAGATGTATGCAAAATGCATCAAAGGATTTAAGGTCTTTGAGGGACTTAGATTTAAGAACATCTAATGGTTGATTTTCCAAGAGGCCTGGTTATTAAACAGATACAGAGTTGCTCTGCTCAATCAAAACAGTAGGAGGTCTTGATAAACCCAGCCAGAAAATTTCAGTTTCTTAAATGTGTTTAATTTTCAAATTTAAATTCCATGGTAGTGTGAAATGTCTCTCTAACCTTATGTTACTAAATTAATCCTAAACCATTTTCTGTTTGTTTAAGTTTGCTATCCACATGCCTTTTTGGCTTTGTCCATGGCACCCCAGTAGTGAGCATGATACTTTTTGGATGGACTTCTTGGCATAATGCTAAAGGTTCTCTCTGTTTTCACCTTACCTTTGAACACTATTGATAGTTTGGATGTTTGTGGACCCAAAGGTATAGTTTTGACCTCTTTACACACAAGCAAATACAGATAGGTGAGTTTTTTGCTGGAAATCAGTCTGAAAATTATTGGTAGAACCAAGGATATAACTGATGACTCTTTCCTGGCTGTTAACCCATATCACACTGACATTTTAAAATATGATACAACTGTGATGACATATCAAAACCATTTAGCTGCTGAAATCTTTGGGTCAGCTTCTTATGTCTTAAAGCAGAAAATGAAAGAGCACTTTATTAAAAATTTAGATGGATTTGATAGATTAAGTTTCGTTTGGCCCATTCATTATGTTCCCAAATGTTCTCTTTGAAGCAACTGTTTTCTTCCTGTCTCTTAGACATAACCCATGCAATGAAAATAATTATGACAAGTGAGAAACTTCACATAGTCCTGATCCTGACATAAGCATTGAAAACTGTATCCTGAAGTTTATTGTAGTTCTTTTTTTTAAGTCTCAAAGGTTGATATAGCAGTATTAAACACATCAGACAGAAATTCTGTGGCTACCATTTAATGGTTTCCATTTCTTGTGGGTTACATCAGAGTTATCCGAGCCTTCTGCCATGTCAAGTCATAAAATACTGCTTTCTCTTCTTTTATGCATGGATCACAAATGTGACCTAGAAAAACAGATACAATACATGTTGTGGTTTTTTCTGTCTTTTACCCAAGGGTCCATTACACTCTGAAGTAACCTGGCAATGGCATAGTTGGATCACTGACCTACCTTTTTTCAGTGTTGAAGAAAACTTATCTCTTTTCTATTCCTTCCTATATTTGTATATTGTATAGCTGATTAGTTGAATGTTTCCAAGTCTCCCAGTTAATTCTTGTAAAAGAACTCCTCTATTAGCATGATGAATGAAATTTTGCATATTTTTTCTTCATGTAGTTGGATCATTTGCTTGTCAGCTGTCATATGCAGGTGATATGTGCAGAGAAACATCTTCCTTACCATGACAAGTTAGATTGCCTGTGTGATGCCAGAGGTGTAAAGCAGATAATATGCTTCCAGGTTAGTGATGATTCATTTTGGAAATGCTGGTTTATTGCAAATATTTATTAATTATACAGGTAAATATTTTTGAATGTCCTAATTATTATATTTTAAAAAGTGGTTATACGTCAAAATCACTCTTTTTTCAAACCACTAAAAGGAAACCAGAATTTTCTAAGTGTCTTGCAGGTTGAAAGAGTTGTACAATTTTAATAGGAGTAGGAATTAATTGATTTGAGTCTGAGTTCACTAATGAAAGATTACAGACATTGTTACTCCTGAGTACAACCACATGTTTGAAATGGGTGCTTGGAGCATTACATATATGAAGATCTTCTTTAGTTTTGCAATATCTCAAATGTAAAAAACATTTATAAGCATCATTTGGAAGGGGATTTGAAAATTTCTGGTGCTAGATCAAGCACAAAAGAGTAACTAATCTAATTTTGAAAATAAACCCCTCTAATTTAAAAATCTTTGCCCTTCCTGTACATGGAGGAAATGTCAGTGGCAGGGGAAATACAGGATTTTTCATTTCATGTTAATTTTTTGTGAAAGATATTGCAATACATACCCACCATTCCCACCACTGTTAAAAGTGACTCATATGTATAAAAATTAGGTGGACACACAGGAAGAGAGTAGAATGCAAATATCTGAATGAAAATATTTTCAAATTTTGGACTGATCCTCAAAGTGACTTAATGATCTATGAAATGAACAACACTGAGATATTACTATTAAAGTAGGCTCAGAAATATACTGGCTTTTCATTTCTCTGGACTTCCTGCTTATGGAATTAAAAAGACATCTGGAAGAAAATTTCTGTCTGGGGGCAGTAAATGCCTTTGTAAAAAAATCTGCAAAATTAATTGTTTACACTTCCCTTTTAAATTCCATGCTTAAAAAAAAATCAAAAATATTTCAATATGTGGTTGGGCAGTCATGTTACCTTCACATTGTAAAGGAGGCCTGCTGAATCCTAGTAAATATAAGGCAGAGCACTGGGAGAATTTGAGAAAATGTTATTAAATCTCATGGTGCCGGTAAAAATTTTCTTTAAAATACTATTTTGTTATGAATATTTTACTGTGTTTCCAGAGTACTGAATGTCCTATTTAACTTAGATGTTTTGATTCACACCTGTGTTGTAAGAATACATAATTGATTTCTGACCAAAATTGTTTAAGACTTGATCTAACCACTCATTCAAGAGGAACAGACCTAAAATAAGGCTAAGTCTATACGGACACCTGCGTTCTCCCTTGAACTCTCTGAAATCCCTTAATTTTACTTTCATCCATGTGCAGTCTATAACTTGGGTAGAAATAGAAATCTTGAATAGCTGAAAATCTGTAACAAGTAGCTATGACCCTCAAAGTGCTGCCTTTTCATAAAATGTGCTCGTGAAAGTTGGTATTGGAATCCAAATTTTGGACAAAATCACGTGTTCTGTCAACTCTTATTTTTTTCACCATCTTTGTAGAGCACCCAAGGAAAGACTGCATACTTCAGATTGTAGTCACTCAGCTGAGAAAGGTATTATTTTTGGTATTATGGTGCTCAAACCACAATTTCCTACCTGCCACTATCCCCTCCTTTCTGTTGGTATATGTATTTATAAAGACACACAACTGAACAGATATGGAGAAATAAACTGAATACAAATTTTCTTGATGAACAAAAAACAACAGTTTAAGAAGCATTCAGGAAAAGATGCTTGTATCAGTACATTCAGGGCAAGAGTGAGCATTATATAGCCATTTTTTCTTAATGCTGATTTATGCCTCTTTAAAGAGATGAGAAAGCCATATTTTAAATGTAGCTTCATTAAGTGGAAGGGAAAAAAAAGGTGACATTAAGCCAGGTATTCATTTCCTGTCAGGTAGATGGGACAACACTCTTGACTCAAGAATGCTCTGCATAACGAAAAATGAAAATACCACAAAAAAACCCCAGTGTAAATACCACAAAACCACACACCTGTAAACAGGCCTAACAGAAGACAAAAAACCAAAAAGTCCACAAACCCCAACACATTACTTTTAGCCCTAACTGATTGAAGCTGTAGCTCTGCATCTTGAAGTAGCACAAATGAGCTGGTGAACTATGGTGAGGATAATGACCCCTTATACTGAATCTGCTGCCCATAGAGACAGTGTGCAAAATGGCCAAAGCCTCTGGGCTCAATAAAGGAAATAGTTGTAAAGAATATTTAAGATTTCTTCGGATCAGAGTTTTCAGTTTCCAGCAAAAGCTTGATCTAAAATAATACTAATTATTTATCTCCTCTGGCAGCTATATATTTCTTTGAGTAGCTGTCCTAATCCCAAATGCCAGTGCCTTTAGGCTTTCTCTTCAGGTACTGCATTGCCTTTTTCTTATTTACTGATAAATACAAACATCAGAAACCACAGTTCTGTTGTCATGTGAAAAGAGGAATGATAAACCTTTAGATAAAAGTTGGGTCAGCCTCTCTGTGGCAGGTATGCTGTGCTAATCTCTTTTTTCTCTGGCAAACCTTTTAGCTGGATCTGAAGCTATCTTAATGCAACTGAAAGGAGGTTCATATGAACTTTGCTTGTCTAAGGAAAGCAGCTGCAATGTCACCAATATTTCCAAAGGCTATACTTATGGGTCACTGCACTGAAGACCAATTTTAACATTTAAGATGTCCCTAGCAGCACTTCACAGCTGTGCTATTATCAAAGCTGGAAGGCTTGAATTAAATTGTCATCACTGCTGCTTCTTCTAAGAACTGGTTTGGCCAAATACAGCATCCATGCTGTTATACCCTCTGGAATATTTTACCACAGCCTAATGAAACACATCATTGCTCTAAGAATATATAATCTTTTCTCTGGGTTGGAAATTTGGTACAGAAGAGCCTGGCCTTGTTATTACCAACATATGTATGTCAGTGTAATGGCTTACTTGGATCCACCTTGAAAACATTATCCTGCATAAGAAAGTATACAGACGCTGGGAAAACAGTAGTGCTGGCTTTACCTGAAGGTATTTGGTGCATCATATATTTTTGCATGACTTTAACAGTTTCATTCCGTTCCTTGAACCCTGCTCTCTTTGAGAACTTAATCCAAAGCCCGCTGAATCTTCTAGAAAAGGGTGTCATTAATCAAAAACATATTGTGGATCACATCCTTACTTGAAATTTGTGCAAGATTCAGGATTTTACTCATATGAAACACGTAGTTGATTAGCATGCACTTTTCATATAACTGTCCTACTTTTCATATAACTGGCACAGCAGTAAGTAAAGCAAAATGTAGTATAAATTCTACTGCATTTCAGTTTTCAGATGTTCAGGATGCTGTGGGTAAACATCACACAGATAAATTACTGTTAAATTCTTCCTTTGCAGCTCAGCTCAAAAAAAATTATGTGTCGCTGGCAGAAGATAACAGCAATTTTCAGTTATTTTTCTTGATTAATTTTGATAGCTTGTGTTATATTGTCCTCTTTATCTATTACTTACATTCCATAGATAGTCTGACACATGTTTAACTGTACAGCTACAACTCATGACATGTTTCTATAAATAAGAGAGTATGAAAATGTAAAAAAACCTATTTATAAGTAACAAAGCTGGAATCAGCCCATAAAGGCTGCACAAATTATCTCTGAAACATAAGAGCATAATATGTTGTAATAAAATAATTTTCAACAACATGCAAAATAATGTCTGTTGCTCACAAGAACAAAAAAAAAAAAGAGAGAGAGAGAAAATTACGTACTATTCTCTCTAATGTCAAAATAAGTCTCTTGCAGGTTCAACAGAAGAGAAAATGCTCCATAGGAGCAGGCTGAGTAAATTGGCAGAACTTGGAAACATCACAAAGCATATGTTAGTAAGTGAATGAGAAGCTTCCTGTTGCATTACTGTATGACATATGGACAGCGTAGATGCCTTATGGGTAGTCCAAGAGGCAAATTTCAGGTATGCATATGGACTTAGCTTCTTAGAAGTTCTTGATAGAGGAGAATGAAATACTTATGGTTTTCCAGCAAAAATTACACTCTCAGGCCAAATTTTTACCATAATTTCTTCTTTGTTTCAGACATAGCAAAAAATTTTAGGAGCATTTCAGTATAATTCATACTATTTTCTTCAATATCTTTTCAATTTAAAGTAACCTTATACTTTACATTTACTTCAGCATTATATCTTAAAAAAGAAGTTGTTTTTTTCAGATTCACTC
>NW_005054310.1:328425-328812 GCF_000277835.1 Geospiza fortis | reverse complement strand
CACTTGTTCTATAACGAAAGTGAGACACCAGTTATGGTTACAGATGTAACTCATAGCGCATAGATGATCTATAATTAGTAAAAACTCATTTGAAACTTAGTTTATAAGAGTGTGGACAAGTATGTGCTCCATTTTGCATCCTTCAAAAATAAGGGGGAGGTGATTTAAAAGAAGTGTGATGGTTGTTTTCTATTTATCCATTTCCATATGTAAATGAAATCTAAAGTCTGAAAATATGCACAAAGGAACAAAAAATAAATGGCTCCCTAGATAACTTTTATTGTTAATAGGAAGGTCAAACTTCAGATGTGGACTTTGAATAGTAGTTCAGGCCATTGTTAAATTTCTTGACATTTGAAAGGTACAGCATTTGGTCTATTCTCCTCT
>NW_005054310.1:303312-328413 GCF_000277835.1 Geospiza fortis | reverse complement strand
TTTCTAAATTAACTTGCTGTCATAAATTCCTCTAAGACTGACGCATAATCCAAATATGGCTTCAGAACACTTATTCTTTTAAAGTAGTCTTTCTAAAGAAATCAAGTCTTCAAGACTATGGAATTTTTCAGTTTTCTTCAAAGAAAGTGAAAAATTTTATGAAAGAATAAACCATGACAAGGTGGTCTGAATTACAAACTTACAAAATTTTAATCACTTGTGTTTCACTTGCTTCTATTCAATAAATATTGAGACCTGTCAAATGTCCAACAGGTTCAGAGCTTGGCTGGTGTGAGATCTATCATGTTTGAAAACAAGGCTTTCTAATTCTTTCTTCTTTTATTAACCAGCTGACTTAAAGTATATATAAAACATGGTTTCCTTGTGTAACCATTTACTGGTTTGCAACATCATTCATGCATTTTACAGCAAATGTGGTAAGAAAATGTGTAAGGTAAGTAGTTGGGTAGTGTTCATTGTATTGAAGCAATTTTTTGTGGTTTGCTTTTTACTACAAATAGCAAGATAGAGATAATTTACTTGTTTGAAAAGTGTGTAGGGGGAATAATTCCCACACAGTTCCTTGCTTTTGCATTTTTAAATTTTAATATTACCTTAGCAAATTGAGCCGAGTATATTGATATGAAAAAAAATATTCTCCAGAGTTTCAGGTTTGTTTCAAGTATATATTTGCTGGAGGCTTTTAATGATCTCAGAGGGCTTTAGTGAATCAGAATGAATACAACAGGATCTAAGAAGAAATGTGTTTAATGAACTGCCTCACAAAAAGAAAAACAGAAGATAAAATGCTATTATGTAGTGTCCACAAAACCACTGACATAAAATTAATGATAGCCCTACAGTATATTTTATTGGGACTTTTCCCACTTCAGTTGAAGAAATATTTGTGGAGCTAGTCATGGATCTCTGTTAATTTGGAGAGAAGCCTGAAACACAAAGCAATTTGAGGCATGTTATAGTAGAGGTGTTATCTATTGTATCCTACAAATTCAATTTTGTGCATACAGCTGAGAGTTTTACACTATTACCTAATAAATAAAATTAATAAAAGCAGTACTATGGAGCTATTCCTGAATCATAGGTGGGCCCACATCTGTAGCAATGCAAGAGTTTCTCCAGAACATCTGCAGGCATACATGTAGTTCCTTATTCTTAATTTGAGCTTGCACACAGTCGTCTGTGCTGAGACGTACTTCAGAGTTACAGACTCCCAAATTCACATGCTAGGATGTTCATAGCTTGTGGACTTCTTATTTTTTGTGAGGTATGTAGAAATATGGTTTGAATGTTTGCAGCATCAAAAGGTCTTTTGATTTTCCCTTCCAGAATTCCAGAAAATTTGAATTTGGAAAGGAACCCTAGATGTGATCTGGTCCAAATTCCTGCTTAACCAGTCACCTAGAGCTTATTGCCCAGGACCATGGCCAGACAGCTTTTGAATATCTCCAAGCAGGGAGACTGCACAGCTGCTCTGGGAAACCTGTGCCAGTGCTCAGTAAAAGAGTTTTCTGATGTTTCATTTTGCAGCCATTGCCTCTGACTTTGTCACTGAGCACCACAGAAAACAGCCTGGGTCTGTCTTCTTTACATCCTGCTTTCAGATAATTGTTCACATTAAAGGATTCCTCACTGAGTCTTCCCTTTTCCAGGCTGAACAGTCCCAGCTCTCTCAGCCTTTCCTTGTAAGACAGACATTCCTGCCCTTAATCATCTCTGGACCCCTTTTTTGCCTCCCTCCAATGCCTGCCTTGCACTGAGAGAGGCAGAGCCGGACACAGCATACTCCAGATGCAGCCTCACCTGTGCTGAGTAGAAGGGAAAGATTCTCCCATGACCTACTGGTAACACTCCTCCTGCAGCTGAGGACAGCACTAGCTGTCTTTGCCACAAGAACACATTCCTAACTTTGCTCAACTTGGGAGCCTCAAGTCCTTTTAGGCAAACCTGCTTTCCAGCTGGGTGGCCCCCATGGCCCCCAGCATATCTTTGTGCGTGGGGATGTTCCTCCACAGCTGCAGGACTTTGCAGTTCCTCTTACTGAACTTCATGAGGTTCCTCTAAGCCCATTTCTCCAGCCTATGGACACCTCCTTGGATGCAGCACAACTCTTTGGTGATTTATAAAAGCCTGATATATAATAGCATCTTGAAAGGACCTGTGTCTCTTTTGGGTCATATGTCTCATAAGTTAGTCCCGTGTAATTATTCTAGGGTCAAAAATAGCATGAATTTTCTACTGGTAGGCATATGAAACACTGTCTGTGTGTCTACCAAGCTATAATTGTTCCGATCTTCCTGGAAGATGTGAAGCTTCTCCACTTTACAGACTGAACTATGTGCACACCTCAGAAAAATAAACATATGATATGACATCTATTATTTTTCTTTTATAAAACTGTTTTCTATGTAAGTCACATAGGAGCTTTCTCTCTGAATGAAATTATATGTTTATGTTATTATCAGAAGATATAAAAATCTCTACAGTTTCTCAGAATTACTGTACATCAAGTATTCTACCTTCAAGGCATGTTTTCACTTTTCCAATATTGTACCATGCTACAAAATTTATACATTAATTCCAATGTTATTTCATTTGTATTATCCCATCTGGTTTAAGTCTCATTATATATGCCCATTACATTATTTGAATTTCTGCAGCAATTTTGTACTGACAATTTTGCTGACTAATAAGTATGCTAATTTGCCATGAGTCATCATGTTCTTCCTATTATAGATAGCACATTGCATGATGTTATTAAAATCCTCACACATATAGTTCTTCATTGATGTTCACTATAAGTTAGGCTTAGAATTTTAATATTCTGCCATTCTAGGCTTAACATTTTAAATTACCTTACTGATTGTATTAAAAGGTTGAATTTGTAGCAATTCATTTCCATTTAGAAAATTGCTGAGTCAAAGAAATGAAAATAATCATGTATAAAAGAGGAAGTATCCTATCTTAATTCAAGTTACTATTCTGCTACTATGCCTTCTAAGTTTCTTTATGTGATTTCTCAGCTGTTACTTTGTACTTCTCTGGTGTTTGCATAGAGATCAGAGCGGAGAGACAATGTCAAGAATGTTAAATGAAGAAAATCAGTAGCGCCAAAAATGACCATCAATTTATAATCAACAAATTAGAGCTCTGCACATAGTGAAAGTGACAGAGGGAAGCAGGCAGTGCTGCAATGTACACCCCAAGGTTATGCTCTGACAAGTGGCGCCAGCCAGGACTGCCATCAATTAGGTACTCTCAGCAGAAGCTGCAAACACAGAACTCATTTTGGGATCACTATTCACCAGCCAGTAGAATGGAATTGTCTCATTTGTTTTCTGACATCAACTCATCTGATCTTTGAACCCAAAACTGCTGCTGTTAATAAAACCTGCTATTATACTCTGCTAATACCCAATGGTAGCAGACCCATTTGAAATACATGCTCTGCAAATACCCTGCTGGAAGTAACCTTTTCCCTAAGTAGCCTGCAGCCTAATTTGAAATTAATTCAATCAGTGTGTAAGATGAATGAGGGAGGAAGAAATACCTTAAATGTTGCTGTGAAGTAACACATTATTCAAAGCAGTTGAAAGGTAAAAGAGAAGTCACTTTAATCTATAAATTTATTTTGTATAATAGCTATTGAAAGAAAATGTGCAATGGGGTCAGAAAAGTTCTGCAAGTTAAACTCATAATGAACTGAAAAAAGTGCTTTTGATTGGAAACCTTGAGTGAGCTTGGGAAGTTGCAGAAATCACCATAAACTTAATATGAAAGTTTTTAAGGTGACAAAAATAATGTCTTGTATAATGAACCCATGACTTGATTTGGTACCTGTGTGGACATTGTTTCTCTGGGGAATATTTTGTTCAGTCTTTGCTTTTGCTCTTCCTGAAATGCTTCTACATAGCCCTTTAAATTGTCTTGGAATCTGAAGAGTTGTACGTCAACATTTGAGTTTGTACTGTGTAAGAGTTGCAATGCTCTGACACTGGAAACTTTTGAGGTTAAGCAGTAAGATTTTAATGAGTGTTTTAATTTTTTTTTTTGTTAGGGTTTTTGTTTGGTTTTTTTTTTTTGTTTTGGTTGGTTGGTTGGTTTTTTGGGAGGGTGTTGGGGCTTTTTTTGTTGCCAAGGATGCTTAGATACCTGAAGTTTGGTTTCTGATGCCAGATGTGAGGTAAAAACAGGAATATATATGTAAGCATGTATAAAAGTGTGCCTTTATTTTTTTTTTCATATTTGTATGAAGAATAATGGCACTTTTAAAGACATTTTTAGAGATCCTGTGTCTCCTGCTAACAAGAAATGAAAAAGTAAGACAGAATTGCTTCTTGCAGATTTCCCCAAACTATTTATTTTTTCTTCTCTCTATCTTTAAATTTCCTGTGAAATTTAGTTCAAATTAGAGCATCTCCATTCTCCTCAGGCTAATTGTCTTCCCAGCTCTTCAGTAAATAACATCTTAGGAGAGGATAACAGCTGGGAGAGTGGTTAGGGGTTGTCTTAATCACCAGACAAAAATCCCTTTTCCAGCTTTGATGCCTGTGGGTAACTGGGAGCTATTTTATTTACATTAAAGTTGCATGACTTTCTACTGCCTTTTTCAAGCCCTTTCTTCTTGTAGCCTTTGCTTCTGCTTTCTTCCCAAATTTCCTGTAGGTTGCCAAGATTCAACCATAAGATTTTAACTGTATTAATTGAATTCTTGTTACCTATGAGTTCAGCCATATCTGGATAGTGCAGAGAAACTTGAAATGCCAGAATATTGCTAATGATAGAGAAAGAGCAATGTAGAGATTATTTTAAGCTAAGTTAAAGGCAAAATGAAAACTAACAGCTTACAAAACATAGTTGAAGAAAATGAATGAGTTTTCCTAAGGAAATATCTGAGACCTTTTTTCTTCAACTACACAGTCTTCCCTTCTCACTGCTTGTAGAAAGGCTGAGAGAGGGTACAGAGAATGCTGTTTAAACTGGTAGTATACACAGGAAGCAACAGAATTACTAATAAACCCATTGTTTTACCACAAGTTGAAAAAAATAAATCTGGTATTTGGTTCAATGATTCAGTTTATGAACACTGAGGCAGACAGACAGAGAGGTAAACCACTCCAAAGTCAGAGCTTGGCAGGATATAATGGCACAGGAATTGGCATTCTGAGTATTTGGTTTGGCTAAGTCCTGCATCCCAAGATGAAGGGGGAGGGATTTCTGCTCTACCCCCACCTCAGGATGTCTTACATGCTATTGTTTCTTTCAAGATTCATATGTACTAAAGACATGCTCATTGTAATTTTTAAAATACCCTGTTGGTAAATGACCTTTGCAGTATGGCATATATCCCACTTTTCTGATGCCTATTTCCTAACTAAATTGTTTTGTTCTGCACAGCCTCTTGTTTCCCTCTTTTCATCTATCTTCAAACCAAATAATAATGCACATAGAAAAGTGGTATTTTTGAACTGAAAAACAATTAACCTCATATGGGCTTTAGTGCTTACAGGATAGCAGACATCCTGCTGTATGTCTACAGATGGCTCTCATTTGGACTCCCATACAGCATACTGGATTTGGACATCCTGCACTCTCTGTTACGGGCCTTGGAAAATTAAAATGTTTGTCTTTTGTGCTGGCACTGGTTACAGCTCTTAGGATGGTCAGTGTGTTGAAGGGATTAATGAAAAAAGAACAGAATAACTTTAAATTTAGAAAATCTACATGGTCAAAGTTGATAGCTAGAATGTCCTGGACTCCTTCCTTCAGGACAAAAGAAGGGGCTTAGACATCTGTACGCACAGACAGCCACAATGAGTTCAGGAGGACTGCTCAGAATGAATGCCACCTCTACATAAAAGAAAAGCTGTGAAGATACTTCAAAGCTAGCGCTACCTTGCTACTGCGCGGGAGAAAACTCACATTTCTTCAGAGGGGCAAACCTGCCAATCTAATTTACATTTCTGTCCTTCTCAGGTTTCTGCTATAGTGTAGTCCACTCCTCATTACACAGTGCAAGCCAAGGCTAGAAGTGACAACTATGATTATTGGCATGCCTCAGAGAGGGGGAGTGAAGCATGAAAGACAATCAAAATAACTCTTGCATTTAGAGTGGAACAATTTTTATACAGCACCAAGGGAAAATGCTGTAACTGGAGACTGAATTAAAGCATAGATTCAGTGTCTGTTGTATGTTTGTTTTAAATATGCAAAAACAGTAAAATAGAAGCTTTTCTAAGGAACAAAACATTTTCTTTTTACATGAAAATATTTCATTTTTGAAGCATAGAAGCATTTTGCAGTATTCAAAGATTGAAATAGTTATCATTTTAGTTTTGATTAACCATTTATATATTTCAGATTTACATGCATAAAGTAGAAAATAAGAAGACAAGATGTTTAAACATCCCTGAGATAATCGAAAGTTGCCCTGAAATTTGCAGTGGGTTTTTTTTGCAATTGTTTGATCAACATCTTGAAAATTTCAGTCTGAAATTTTCCATTTCAGTCTTCCTCTCCTCTTCCCCCTTTCTGCAAATTTCTTGGTTTTGGTAAAACACCCAAACAGTCCATTTTTTACTACTAATAGCTTTGGTGATTTGATAACAGAACTCAAATATCACCAGCATTAGAAAGAGGGAAATTAGTATGTTAATATTGTAAAAATCTCTTTCGTCATCAAACTGCCAAACACAATTCATTTCTATAGAACAATGTTAAGAGTAAAAGTTAATCTTCACCCTCTTTGAGTCAAACACAGTAGGAAAAAATTACTGCCTGGTCCACCTAAACAGACCAGCTAAAGACATCAGTCTCTAGTTCACAGCAAGGGCAGCAACAGGATATTCCTCATCAGTTCTCTGCTGACATTTGCCTCAGCTTCTCCTTCATGCAGATTTCATCCTATGTCAGTCAGAATTTTATTTTTTGCAGGTGTGCAAATGCAAGTACTTTTTAAAAAGATCATACAAATAATATTTGCTTACTGGTGTTATTTAGGAGAATGTGATTAGTTATAATTCACAACAAAACCAAAATAAGCTCAACTGTTTCCAGTACAAGATGAACTAACTGCTCCACATGTTCAAAAGAGTCCTAGACATTCACAAAGATCATGCATCTTTTAAATTTGTCAAAGTTCCAACATTATATGTAATTGTTCTTAAAAGGAGAAAATAGCCCTCTAATAGATGCCTCTTTTGACAAAAATTCTACATGGCAGAATATGTCTTGGAACAATTCTCTATAATTACAGAATATGATTCCCCATCTCCATTTTGTTGTAAATATTCTTCCCAGTGACAGACTGTTGCTTGCCGGTATCCAGATGAAAATTCTACTGGTTAGTTCCACAAAGATCACAAAATCCCAATATCTACTATCCTTTTAGGGATTCAGGAGAGGCCCTTATTCCCATTTTCCACAGCCCTAACTTGCTACTGGTCAAATATGTGCCCTTCAGATATAACCATCTGCCAGAAAAATCTCTTTTAAATTTGTAGACCAGACACTAAAATGATACTCCCTAGCTCTTCCCTCCCTATCAACATGAAGGCAAAACAGCAATTAAGGCTTGTCAGGTCCTACCTTTCAAGCATCTGTTATTAAGCTGGGAACAAACAGGCCTATTTTCTATTCACGTAGCAATTGCAGGCAGCAGTCAGGGTTCATACTATTGGATCAATCGCCTGCAGCTTGTCACCTGCTCAGAGTTTAAATGAGCACAGCTGTCTGTCTCAAAAGGATCTTAAGGAAATTTTGCTAGCCTCTTTTTCTGATAACCCACTATTTTTCTCCCATTTTTTTTTTCTCCTGGTGAAGCACTTGACCAATTCATTTTCTCCTATCTTTTCTCTGGCCTTTGCAAAATTAGTCTGCGGTCTTTCTAGAAACATGTTGGCCAGAAACTAAGGAACAAGAACTCAATATTCATTCAGCTATCAGGTTCCTATTTGCCCTTCCTATCACGTTTTTTCATACTTCACTGAGACAAAATAGTGTGTGGCAGATAAACTGAGGCAGGCACACAACACCACGCACAAGATGATGCTCTGTCTTCCCCCACCACCTCACCTTCATTTTTTCCCTCTGCACATGCCAGCACACCCCCCACCCCAAAACAAAGCCTTCTCAGTTAGGTTCAGCAATACCTCTGTAAAACTGTATCAACCACGGCTGCCTTCTCTTGAACTTTGAAGGCTATTTTGGTGTTATTAAAGGGGAATTTGAAAAAAAACCTGTGAGCCTTTATAGAAGTATAAAATTTTGTTTGCCAGATTATGCCTTATTTAGTTCTTTGAAAAACCCTTTGCTTATCCACAAACTCCTGGGTATTTCTCAGCTTTTGCTTATGTGTTTTATTGTAAAATTAACGGTAACAGTTTTGGAAGAAATACATATTAATGCTGTTTATTGAACTTACTATCACAAGAAAAATATTTTTATTTTTTACAAACTTATTATTCAAGTTTTTATTTCTATACAATATTCTATCCTATACAATTATTTCCTTTTAATATTTTCATAAACCAAATGGGTTATAGCATAACAGCTTTTTTCATATTCCTCCTTGCAAAATGAAATACATTAAATTACTGCCATTTTAAGTTAAATCACATCTCAGCAGATCTTTCATCTCTTTCATTTTTTCCTGTAATTTGTTGATTGATAAAGAGCATTTATCAGTTTATGTGATGTCTTCTATTCCCATCCTTTGAGTCAGACTAAGATGTAAGTGGAAGTGCTCCAGTTAATAGCAGTATACTCTCCTTATGAGGCAGATGCAAACACAAAGACATCTTTGAGGATAGAAGTAAAAAAAAAAACAAACCTCGATACCTTTGTCTTTTTTGAGCATCTGATACAAAAAGTGTATGTAGCAGACTTAAGTCCCTTCAGGGTTCTGATCTGAATGCAGATATCTGAGCTCCTTCCTATGTTCAGGTTCTTAGCTGAACTAACTACAGCTTAGTCCAGAGGTGGATAGAAATTGCCCATTTGTACAGCTCTCCAGCCTTTGGCTAAAACAACACCTTTATTTTTACTTTTACAACAATTCATTTTTCATTTTGTTTTGCATAATTTTGTCCAATACTACATGAAGATGTAATGCCCTCCGATTTTGTGTAATTCCTCAAAAGTAAATTGACTTCCATCTTTAAAAAATTGACTCATTTTAAAGTGTTTTAGTTCCAAAAGGAGCGTGATTGTGCTTTGTGACACACATCCTTTTGGGTTGTTTGCCATCACTAGTATGTTTTATTTCTTCCTTAACATTGTGATCTAGTGGAACTCACCTATATTGTATTTTTTTTTCACAAAATTCTCTTTTCATTTAATGAGACTGTGTTTCTAGCATTTCCCGTCAAAACGCCTACCTTAAAAACACCAAGTAATTTGAAGAAATTATATTTTCTCAGAATCTGCAACAATCTAAACCAGTATTTTTGATGTGTGAACAACCTTTATGGGAATGACTAAGCTCATACTTGTTTTAATTGTTAATTATAAAGTTCGCCATAAGAACAAGCAGCTATGTATACTTACTTCCTGATGTTTTTGTGTAACAAGTCTAGGATATAATATAGTTGTCAATACAAAAATACATAATTTGATGGAGGCCATAAAGATATTCTCTTATTGCTGCAATCTATTTTATCAGAAAAATGTGTTAGAGGAACTAGTATATTAGTCATTGTTAGTCTTTAACTAGATTTTAAAAACATTTTTATGGTATCCCTAAAATTAAAGAAAGGCGTTGACACTGACACTTCCCATTTGTGTTTGACTTCTGCCTGCTGCAGTATATGAAATTTCTGAACTTAGTCTAGCAGCAGAATAGTTCATAGTCAGCTTTTGCTACTTGTTTTATTTTTTATTTAAAGCAAAGAACCTAACACTGTAAAAATCTGTCCTAAGGAAAGAGGTTTGATGATTCCTTTTCTTATGCCATGGTGTTCATAAGACATTTGCTTGCACTGTATTTTCCTTTTATTTTGTCAAAGATTAAATGATATTTAAATGGGCATCAGATCCAGAGATCCTGATTCAATTTCAGACATTGTGACACTTGGTTATATGGTTTAGCATAGATTTTGGTGGTTCTAGATCGAAGTTGGAATAGATTATCTTGGTGATCTTTTCCAGCTTGATGGTTCTCTGATTCTGTTAAACCTGCAGAGATCATTCAGAGAAAAGAAAAAAAAAAAAAAGAAAAAAGGCAGAAAGAGTTTTACAAGCAGTCTGGTAACCTACCTGACAGATGATCTACTTTTATATGAGTAAAAAGTAAAGTGGACATGAAATGTAAAGACAGGACTTTGGAGACACAGTTCATGTCTTTGAATAATGGTGCAGTGAACAGCCAGGTTGTTCAGACTGGCTCAAGTACAGTCCTCAAGTCTGAATATATTAGGTAATCAGTCACAAGGACCTGTGTGACTCATATTTTCTCCTATAAAATTTAGGAACACAAACCTGACTTGCAATGAAATGTGATGAAGTGGGACTTTCTTGGAACTTCATTTTGCACCTGGATAGATCAACAGTAGACAGGAAATTAGATGTCTCTGATTAAAAGGAAAACCAATTTGATGACTATAACCACAAAAATCCCTGTCATATCTATTCTGTGCATGTTAAAGTGATTTCTAACAAAATAAATAAATAAAAAAAAATTTAAAAAATTCTAATTGGATTTCTAAATACTAATGTTCAGAACAGAGGGAGAGGAAACACTGACTAGAAAAGATCAGACCAAATGATTACCAGAAGTATCTTGGGCCTTTGTCCATGACTATGACAGATTTCCTCAGATTTCTGCTGATAAACCCAACAGACTATTTTTCTTTGTTTGAATAGATTACCTGTTGAGCCGGCAAGTGTGTTTCCAATAATGTTCTTAAATTTAGTTTCTGCTAGATATGCAAATATAGTCAAACTCTTTCAAAAGAGTTGAAACTTATGTCTCAACATGGTGATTCTGACATTTGATTTTTTAGTAGTGTTAATACTACACTATTAATTAAACTTTTTGGACTTTGAAACTGAGGAATCTAATCAGTGTTCAAGGTACTACTTCTTGCCTTTTGAAAGCAGGCTTGCTTTCTACTTCTGGAACCTGAGTTTGTTTCCAGGCGAGGACACCTTTTTCTTATATTGAAAAGACAAAATAAACCATCCTGAAGTTGTAGGGAAGAGCTTTCATAAGGAAGGAAGGGAAATAGGCTGGAAAAATTAGGTCATGGTAGTAGTGGGAGCTTCTGGTATACGGTACTTACCAGGAGGGTTGCACTTCATCTCACCTAAGTTCAGATGAATAGTACTTTTATAGTGTTTCAGGATTCCAAAAGTAAAAGCAAAATATAATTACTTTTCATTCAGTTCAATCTTCAGAGAAATAAAGACCATTCAGAGAAATAAAGATACGAATCTTCCATGTCACCAATTTCTCTCTTTATTAAAATAAATGTTAGTTTAATGAATTTATTTTGAGCATTACTTGCTTCTATATAAAGACACTCTTTACAGCAGTTTTCAGTAGGTGTCCTGTCTGACATTTCTGTAGAGTGTCTCCCAGGAATAACAAAATCTCTTCCATGCCTGTAGGCTCCATTATCAACCTTGCTTTTCCCTTTACTTGGAATAACTACCTAGGATGACTCACGAGGTCTTAATAATACCGAAAGTTAGGAGAACCTCTATTAAAATGTAGTGACCCTCAACTTCTCTGCTTGGCCAAGTAACAGCAATAATAATCAGTTACATGGAAAGCACTATTACTGATTTTCATCTCGTGCTAGCTCAGATTTGGTTTCAGAAAGGCTTAAGAATTAGGGCCAAATCCAAACCTTGGCTCAGGTCCTCTCCTGACATGACGCTTCACTTGAGGTTAAAGAGTAGTCCTGTTCAAATCAGAGCCAAATTCAGCTGGCCTTTACTGCAAATCCTGGGCAGATTCCCAGGTCATTGGAAGAGGAAGACACCTGACTGTTGGAGAATTGCACCAGAGCACGTGTTGGGTGGCAACATGCCTAGAAAACAAATATCACATTGACTTGGTAGGTGCCTCCAGCAGGCAGCAGCAGTGAGGGGCAGCCATGGCTTACTGATGTGCCGTGTGATGGCATGGATGCACCTCACTGGGAACCATCAACACAGATCTCTGCATCCCCAAGTCTGGGAAACTACTTGTCAGATCTCCTTGAAATAGGGGTGAAGATCAATTTCCTGTCTCCTTAAAATATCTTGTGCATCAGAGAGAACAGAAGTGGTAACTTCAGATAGTGTCCTTGTTTTGGCTGGGATAAAGCTAATCTTCCTAGTACCTAATATTTTTCTTCCTACTTCCTTGTACCTGGTACAGTGCTGTGTTTTGAAATTAGTCAAGAATAATGTTGAAAATGCAGTAATGCTGTGGTTGTTGCTAAGTAGTGCTTACTCCAAGGCAAGAACTTTTCAGTTTCTCATGTTTTGCCAGTGAGAAGGTGCACAAGAAACTGAGAGGTAGCATGGCCAGGACAGCTGACCTGAGCTGAACAAAGGGATTTTCCAGACAAAAAATCACCATTCTCATTATATAAATTGGAGAAGCTGTTTGGCAAGGAGCAGTTGGCTGAGTTGGTGGGTGGTAAACTGTTGTACTGTGCATCACCAGTGTCTCTCTTTCTCTCCCATTATTAAAATATTTTGAAGTTCTTTTAATTATTATTTATTTATTTAAACTCATCTTAATTCAACACAAATGTTACTTAGTTGCCAGCTGGGGTTGAACAACAACAGGTGGATGCAGATACAGTGAAGTTATCTTTGCCAACAGATTAATAATTTCCCTGATGACATTAAAAAAACTCGATCCAAGATGCATATATTGGATTGCTTTTAGTTTGTAATTAAAACAATGCCATTTGGATTGCCACTTTTTTCTGAGATAAGCATTTTATTCCAATTCATTGCAAACTTAACACTGTGGAGACTCCTTAAATTAGAAGAATTTGTTTTTGGTGAAAATTAACTGCATTCTAAAATAGCTTGATATCATGGAAATTAGGTTTCTGAGATCAGAAAAAAATGGGTATATGCAAAGGACATTTTTTTCAGGAAGATCATTAGTATAGAGCTGTTCGGCAAGTTACAATATATGGTAATAACCAGTCTCCAGAGCTTTACCTTATTTAAATTGTTCACCTACTAAAGGGCCCGGGCTGGATTTGTGGAGCATATTAGGTGAATAACACAGTATTGCTTTATGGCAAATGCATTTTTTAGCTGCTATAGGGTATATTACATATAATTCTTTGGTGCTGACTTATGGGCTTGACAACACACATCAGGCTGTTTAAATCATTAGAGTGTTATTTTTCTTCCCCAGAGGAATCATAATGGGAAGCCCTGCTAACCTGTCAGCTCTACTTTGCCCTCCTTTCCCCCTTTGTTGTATGAAACCTTAAATATGTAGGTGGGATTCCTGGAGCTTGGCTGGTTTCAGAGCAGCCTGGGGACTGATTTGGTTGAGCTGCCCAAAGCCCGTAAATTCTGGACGATTGGATGGAAACAGGAGGCCGAGTTCAAGGGTAGAAAGCTGGGTGAAATAGTCTGATGATTTGTGTATCCAAGGCTTTCAGGTGGAATGTTTTCCCCGTCAGTCATAAAAAGTAAGGGGAGGTGTGATGTCTCAATGTTACATCTGTTAAAAAAGGGGAGAAAAGGCTAACTCCAGTTTGGGAGGAGAATTTAGACTGAATTGTGCGTTGTTGCAGTGGAGGCTGAGTTTTGGGATCCTGCCAGGGGAGGGGAGATGTTTTTGCATCACCATAATGCTATTCATAACTGCAAGGATAAGCCTTATCCTTATGTTAAGACTGGGAAGGCTGAAGAAAACTGTGGAGAGTATTGGCGTTGGAAGGCAGTGAGATAAAAAAGGAAAATCCAGACTCACATAAAATGAAGATTCAGGGCTTTCCTGGAACATAGAAATACCCCTAAACATACAGATTCAGAAGTATTGGAGCAAGAAACCCTTGTGACTATAAATATGTTCCAAAATCCACCAACCTATTACTTGTACTATAAAAATACTGGATATTGTTCTTTATATAAATTATGCATTTGAATCTGTTGTGAAATTTCATGTGAGGAGATGACACTGGAAACTTTTATTTTGTCTGAATTTTGAGTCAATTATTCACGTTCAAACATAAACAACTTCAATCAAAGGGTCATAAGATGAACAAGGCACAGAAAAGACAACTGCTCTCTAGTGACATCTCTTTAATCTCATTCATTACAGACTATTTTTCACTCTGTCTGGAATAGGTTAAAATTAAAAAAAAACCCTAAACCCTTTAAACAATTTTATGATTTTTAAAGTTTGTCTTGTTCCTCAGGGTTTAAATTAGAGAGTTATGATATTTTTTCTTGACATCATTAAAATAAATAATATGGATATTTTCTGCTTGTTTCTTTGATTTTCCTTTAGGCTACCAAGCACAGTATTCTAAATGCTTTCTAAATTGCTTTTCCCCTTCATGTTTTCTTTTTACTTTTTCCCTTGCTTTTCTTTGTGTGTGCTGCTCTGTAACTTTTGCTAAATATCATTAGATTCTAAAAGATTCCTGAGAGACGGAGTTAAATATAATTTTTTTCCAAGTTCTTCTAAGGAAGGGCAAAATAATAAAATTCAGTGACTTCAGATGTCTGTCATTTTTCAGATGTAAGAAGTCTTCATTTCCTCATACAACAGGCTTGTACTAGCATTCTGCAAAGGGCAGAGAGATCTCCTATTGTTTGAAAGTCCTGATTTGACTGATGAATGAAACTGTGAGCTGCAGTTGTTATCTAGGCACGTACATGTGATGGGTAGCCCAGTCATCTTTAAATGCTGAAGATAAAAGACATGTTGAGCTTTCCTCAACACTGTAAGAAGTGTCAAATTTGAGTTTCAGAAGTCCCATTTATAAATTTAGTATCCTGTGTTGCTGAAAAGTCATGAAATTTTGTGACTTTATGTGGATGATTTTGAAGTATGTTATCAAGAGCATTTTAAAATTAATTTAAAATGGGCTTAGATCTCAGGGAAAGTTGAATCAACTTTTTGCAATACTACTCGAGGACTTTAAATACAATCTTGATTTCAAATTAGCTAAATAGATGTTTTCAAAACACCCCATTTTTCCTGAGTATGGAAGCCTTTAAAATACTTAGTAAGCAATGTAATTTTCAAACTCCTTGAAATTAGCACAAGAACTGCTCTTAAAGACTATTTCATTACATAATTTTATTTTTTCTTATTTAATCAACAATATATACACAACTAAGATTACTTCTCCCATGCTTTCCCTCAGTTTTTGCGTGCAGACAGTGATTTTTACTCTCTACTTTCATACATGCAAATCCATGCTCAAACAGATCAAGTCTGATAAAACTTGTTTAAATTAAATCAGTCGCTTGCATATTTATTTCTACCACTACTAAAGTTAGATACTTTACAGTTCTGAAACATTAAATTTCCCTTTTCTTACCAAGCACATCCAATTTATCATTTGTGCATATTTCTGCAATTATGGGAACCAGCAAGAATTTGAAATATACTTTTCTGCCAAATTTTGTTGGCTCTGGCACTTTGTATGAGCTTGGATAACAATTCATATTTGGGGATTTAACCAAAATAAGGATTTCCCAATATTGCAGCTTTTTGATGAATACTTCATAGCCATTAGTTGTTCTGCTGTAGACTAAGAAAAATTACTTATTACTTACAAGTAAGATGCCAAGAGGTTGTTACTGCTATAGTTTCTGTGGCAATATATGCTGTCAGTATACTGTAGTGTCACTAAAGTTTCCAGAATGTTTCACTTACCTTTTGCAAGCAAAGGTGTTCATTGAAATCAATGCTTCCATATCCATTTGTATAGGCAGGGGAATTGTGCTAAGTAATAACATATATTCTGTAATGATTTTTTTTATAACTGTGTAGCTGGAGACTTTCAACAATGAAAGAAGTGAGAAATACAGAAGTGGGAAAACAGAGAAAGTTATGTTTGCCATCACTGCAGACCTTGAAGGATGATCGTTGTGGGGTTTCCACAAGCAGCCAAGTGTAACTCCCTCCAAAGGGCTTGGTTGCTGATGTTCAAGACCGGTTTTGCTCCCACATAACTTCTCTGGCCTGATAGATCCATCTTTTCTGGTCAGACTCCCTGACTCACCTGGGATCTCCATCATTGCTTCAGACCTATCTGACTGCCTGGGCTGTGGTCAGCTCTGGTCATCATCACCAGATCTTTTATGACCTCCTTGTCTTGAAAACTACCAAGTCTTCCTATAGAAATTTTATAATTATTAGAGAAATTTTATAATTATTATGCATTCTGAAGGTGTGTCAGAAACTAGTTTGGATCTGGATTTATAAAACTACCAAGTCTTCCTATAGAAATTTTATAATTATTAGAGAAATTTTATAATTATTATGCATTCTGAAGGTGTGTCAGAAACTAGTTTGGATCTGGATTTATAAGAATATGGTAGTAGACAGATAATATTAGACAGTTTTGGAACAAGATAATGAAACCGGCCCTTGGTCTTCTTCAGGTTATTATACCCAAACCAAAGTCCATATCGCCTACATTCTCCACTGATTTGTTACATTAAATTTTGATATCCTAAGTTGTTCAGAGGTGAGGTACTTTAAGTATTATTCTTGATAGTACAGTAAGAACACGTTCTGTCAGGCTGCAGTGGCTATAGCCTGGTATCTCCAACAAAGCATTCCTGGAAGGGCCTCACACAATTGCCATGTAAAATTGCAGGCAGGTTGACTGCTTTATCCACCAATTTGTCACATTTAAATTGCAAAATTAAGACAAGCCCTAGCCCTGAGGTCTTGTATAACTCTTACAGAGCCTGTGGCCTGTTCTCAGCAATGACAATAATGTATTTATTGGGTTACAGGAGTGTATAGCCTTAAATCTAAGCCAACAATTTACATTAAAACCCAAGTATCTAAGGAAAGCAGATGCATCTACAGGGAAGCCTCTTTTATTCAGGTTTACTCTTATCTCATGCTTTGCTGCTCAAGAGGAAATCTGCAGTTGGTACAAGACAGCTAGATAATTTCTTTCTGACCACTTTGATTTTTCTAGAAGCTTGTGGAGATCCAGGATATTTGCTACCTATCTGAGTAAGGTTGAAGGAAGATGTAAAAATGATTTATGAGCTGTTTATTCAGATCAGCTGATTCCTCTGTCCGTTAGCATGAGTGATGATGATTGTCTGCATGAAAAGGTAGAACTCCAGTGCCTGAAAAGTAGCCGTGGAAAAGACAGTTTTTTCTTCCATTTTCTTCAGAATATGAGATAGTGATAGGATGTGATAAATGTTTATTCTCTGTGAAAGGCAGAAAAGAGAGCCTTCTGTTTATCCACTTCTGACTGTCATTTTCATATTCTTCTTGGTTTCCCTTTTCAGAACACAACTGGGCTTGGGCTAGAAAGGAGGAGAAAAGGAAGGAAAACCACTGCAGGAGGAATCCTTTCAAGATGGTCCTTTTCACTATTGCACTTTTTGTGAAATACCACTTGATTTTGTTTTGAAAAATGAATGTTAAAGACCAGAAGCTCAATTCATGAATGTCATAAATATTTCAGCAAATGCTTCTAAGTTGGCAATACTGAAATGTTTCTGAGATATTTTATAAGTCAAAAGACAAAAAAAAAGTAAACTACCAATAAAACCTCCCAGTGCTGTGATATTTTTACTGCCTACACTTGCCAATAACCTCTGTCTTTTATCCTGTTCCATTTCAGTCCAAACTCGAAAGAAAACAAGCTGTGGTCAGTGCTTGGATGATTGGGCTGTGGAGATAGGAATATTCCTGAAATTCACAGGCTGTCAGTGGGCAATTCTGAAGCCTTTACTGCATCATTAGAACTCCCCATATGTTGATATGTCTAGAATTTGGGCCATTAATCACTGGAGTTACTAATAACATTTCACCTTGGAACTATTCTAACACATATGCCTTTTGCAATAAACAACCTTTTGAATTAGCTTGAATTGTACTGCCACCTTTCCAGAGCAAACATGTCAATTTTTTAGCAATTGTACCTACAAGGTTACAGAACCAGAAGAGAAGTGGCGTCATCATTTAGCTAACACATAAGAATACGCACCTGAAATAATTTAGTTTCTCTTCTAACAGTGCCAGTGCTGTTCAGTTGTGGTGGAATAACCATTTGTAGCACCAGAATCCTCACAAATGGTAATCAGATGTTTAGAGAGACTCAGTGAAGAAATATATCATGTAAGAGGGGAGAATGGGGAAAGTGAGGAAGTCTAGCAGCTGTGATTAAAGTATAATCTTGACTTCTGGTGGGCAAGATATGCATCACATTCAGATTGTCAAGCCTGTCTGGCAGACCTGATGGTGGAACTGTCGCAGGAGCTGCAAATGGTGAGATGCCACATGGAAATCCTGGCATCAATGGGAAAAACTTCATGCTCTTACTGTTTCAGGAATCTCACAGATGCAAACTCAAAGTAAATGAAACTCAAGATGTGAAAACCTAGTCCATGATGCTTCCATATGAAGAAGCAATTTATTCTTTAAAAGTTCAGTTGAATGTTACTCAGTTTTGCAGATGACTGTTTTAGTAGAGCTAATGTGCAAGAGAGAGCATGGGCATGATCTTCTTGTTAGCCAAAGAACATCCGTCAGGGAGGCCAGGAATGCATAAACTAGAGCAAAATGAAAGAAGAAAAAGGATGGGTAAACAAGAGAGAGAAATTAATAAGAAAGTATATTTATATTTTAACTCATTGCTGTTTTGTATGCTTCCTTTGGTAACTTTTTTATTTTTGTAGGTCTTCTCTCTCTGTTTCTGTGGCTTTCTATTACTCATTATATGTTCACAGAATGGATAGAATGCTTGAAGCAAAATAAATGAAAACCAAATGTCACTTATCCTGGAAATATTAAAGACTTCCTTTTGACTCCAAGCTAATTCCTCCTTGTTTTGTTCACCAAATGTAGACAGAAAAGAAATAATCTTGAGGCAAATGGAATATTTCAACAAGCAAATATAATAACTATTGAAAATTTCAAAATATACATTGCTTAGTTTGCTGTGTGTAGTGCTGAATCAAAGCTCTTCAAATTAATATCCTTCATAGCAATCAAAGTAGAATCAGAGTTTAGTGAGCTCTAAGAAATTGTCCACCATCTGTCCTATCGGAAATAGTTTCTGGAGATATCAAGCTGGGGAACACAGAAAGAAGAAATAAAGGATACACTGCACCAAAACAGTTCCCCGCTGAATACTATCTCTCTCTTCCCCTTCTCTCCTTCATTCTTCATTTCTTCTCAGTGAAACCACTGTTGATATTACCCATATCAGAAACAATTAAAATTACGTGCTTCGTTTAAACCATGGTTCTAGTCTGTAGTAGAGTTTCAGCTGTTAGGTTTTCAGATGAAGTGAGATTAAAACAACATTTTATCTCTTTGTAATTAGATGAAAAGTCTTCCTTTGGAAACCTGTGATTTCTGAAAGTACTTAGACCTAAAACATCCTGTGTCAAATTCAATATGTATTAGATTTAATACACATCAAGGCTGACATCCCAAAATCAAACCAAGGAGAATATATTCAAGTCTGTAGTGTGCTAAAACCTCAGTTACCAGGGTTAAAGATTTTGGCTGCTTAGCCCGAAACGATCACATCTCTAAAACTCCCATAGTGATCAGGGTATGGAGGGACTTACTGCTTGCTGCTTATTGCTGTTGCAAGGGGTGTTTTGAAATCCATTCCCCTAAAAACACACCCCCTCCATCCTCCATTTTCAGGCACTACTTCTGATGGCACAGAACAGATTCTTCAAGAATAAGTCAATTATACAAGCATTTCTATATTTACCTTTATAGATTAACCTCATAAACCACTGGGACCTGATCTGTTTTGGAGATCTTGTCCCAGATGCTATTGACAGAGCTGTGGGTTGGAGATGAAACTGCTGATACAACAGGATTCCTATTCCTCATCCTCCTGTAGAGGCTTGGCAGGGGTTTGTGGGACTTTAATTGTGTCCTCTCAACAAAAGAAGAGAGATACCTTCTAGGGGCTGCTCACACTGCTCAGGTGGCTGCTTCTCTTCTGTAGAAAAAGCAGTGGAGTGAATGGAAGCCTTCTGGCCACCTTGTCTTTTGCATGGATTTAAAAATACATGTCACAACTTTAAGAATAACATCTGAGTATTCCAAAAAAGTAGTATGCAAAATGTACAGAAATATATAAAGATACTGAACTTGGCATAAGATTTTGCTGAAATACTTCAGCTGAAAATCGACTTTGCAATGTAACAGATGTGCTATATATGCTTTTTCAGCTAAAAAGTGAAGACACTGGCTATGCTAGTGGCTTTGCTTCATGAGATGTGCTAGGAAATCCAGGATTTCAATCTCCCAGTTGCATAGATAAGTGGAAAGTTTTAAGTAAGACAAATAAAATTAAACAATTTCATTCCATTCTGCATACCATTTTAAAGTACAGTAGCTTCAAATAATAAGTTCATAAAAATTTGGCTGTCTTTCATGCAGTTCAAACATATCATTATTAGAGAGTTATAAACCTGCAGACAGTGGAGGTTCCTTTTTTGAAACCATCTTTCATCTAAGATGGTTATGAACTGATCAATACATTTGTTATGAATAATCTCTTTTAGATCTTGGGCAAATGTGACTTAGCAGTTTTGACAGAAAGGGAGCCAAGTGGTGCTTTATAGATTTGAACAATCTTGTAGCTGGTTCAATGAGGTGAAGTCTGTAATTGACCTGTTGAGCAGAGAGAGGAATAACAGAAAAAATAAAGAAAAAGTAATGTTATAGTGTAGGTTGGAATTTTAGCTGATTTTTTTATTGTGTGTATTTCTAGTATAAAAACATATGGTGGTAGCTTTTCTTATGAAAAAGCTGCAATGAAGTTACAATAAACTTATTGTCGTCCATTTTTGTGCAAAAACTACTGTATATTAGATTTGTTCCATCTGTGACCTTAAAAAAGCATGTTGCTTCCCAAATACCTATAAGGTGACTGAAGAAAATGCAGTTCCTGAAAAAAATAGGAATTTTGTGCCTCATCTGGTACAGCACTGAGCACCTGCATCCCTCACTGAAGTCAGGAGCCAAAGATGAAAATGTTTAATTTCAATTAATAACTAACACACCATTGTCAGAGAGATCCTTGAATGTAGAGAGCTTGAATTAATAAACTACTATTATAGATAACCTATTTTTATTTATTATAGAATAATAAACTATTATTATTTCAAGTTTCTTTGTTTAGCAGGGGCTGCTGTCCTAACTGAAGTCCTTTTTGGTGCCACACTGTGTGGAGGGAGTATTAAGTAGGCAAGACAAAAATTCAAAAGAACAAGATATTCAATGAAGGAAATTAGCTAGATAGAACAAGATACAGAGAGAAGAAGCAAGCAACTTTGGTGTTTTGGCAAAGATGAGAGAGAGAGAAAGAGTATCGAAAAACCCCACATCATAATAGTCAATAAAATAGATCTCTTGTTTTGTCTGTTCTGGTTTGAAACTGTGTTATTCCCTATCTGCTGCTATTTTCTACAGCCTTCATTGATAAATCACCAAAGCATTATGTATTTTTATGAAAGTATCTCAATCTTTTCTATTCACACTTTTTTAGAGCTGCACAAGTAATTACGTTTTGGCCAAAAGGGGTGAATCTGCTCCTCAGAGCTTTGAACACGGGATGTTGGAATATGAGACTCAAATCCTTTTTGCAATACTCCTGAAATTATTTCTGCAGGTTGGGACTGCTCTAGAAAAAAAACCCACCTGAGAATAGCCAATAATATGAGCTGAAGAAAACCTGCATTTAGGTATCCCCTCCAAGTCAGGGATATTTGCAGACATCAGTCTGCTGTCAGCAGCCAGCATTCAGCAGATATTTCCATATAAATATCTTGCATTTCACTTGGGTGGATTAACTAGAGTATTCTTGAAGGCATAAAACCATCTCTGCTGATTTGGAAAAGGATTCATTATTTCTTTCAACAGTTGCTGCCTGTGTCATCATTTGTGCGTATTTAATTCCAGAAGTCTGTCCCACTGATGCCTTGAATCCCCATATTAACAGACACTGCATGCCAGGAATGATCCTATGTCACATCCTTTGCAAGAGAAAGAACTTATTAACTCTTGGATTTGTTGTTATTAGCACATATCTTTTGTGATTCTGGCAGCAGACCAATAGGAGCAAACCCTGTCAAATAAGCAGTGGGAATTACTGCACCTGACCCTCCTGTTTCACAGGTTGGAGGTTGCAGGGAAGCTGCACATGACTTAAGAACTTCTGTAGTTTCTGACATAAGTGCTGAGAAAAATGCATCTGCTGGAAATGAGATGGCTCTCAAACTAAAATATGTAACATTTTCGAGGAAGTATAAGTTTATTCAATATGGAAAACCTGAACAAAGAAAAATTGGAACTACGGGAATGTGATTGGGAGCAAGATTAGAAAAAAGGGAAGTTATATTCATATCCCAATATAAGTTATAACAACCTGGAAATTATAGGGTTAAATGCAGTTGCTACTTGCAGGATGGAATGCAGCTGGCATGCAGGAAATGCATTCCATGATAATTCACCACACACAGAGCCTGCAACCTTAAGCACATGCTAAGAGGGAGGATGGAGCAAAGTGGAAACACCTTGAGCAGGCTCCCGTGAAATCCTTGCAGGGATGGGAACTCAGTGGTGCCATGCAGCCAAAAAACTGCACAGCAGCTGCCACCCGTGGGAGAGAGGAGATGTTTTGCTGCTGAACAAGCAGCTGAGGAGAAATTTCTCTCCTTGGGTGAACTTAATCCTTTATAATATAATTGCAATAGCAACGTGCTTCCAGACAAAGTTACCCATCTCCCAGGTATGATCACCCCACTGGGCATGCACCCCACATTTTATTGGTGATGTTTTTGAGAGTGAAGTCAGAGAATTTTATACCAGTCAATAATAAAAGTATGTGTGACCAGAGCCACTGAAGATCCATCTAAATGTAAGGACAAAGTGTAAACATGAGTTAGGGGTAGGGAGAAGTTAGGGAGGATTCCACTGTAACTTTGGGGATCAGTTGATTGGTTGAACTTGTCTTCTTCCATATCAGGACACCTATTGCGTAAGAACCATATTCTATGGGTGCTAAATTATCATCCTGATCTAGATTTCTGTAATGATTAGAGTTTTTCAGTATGTTGCTTTGAATTTGTCTTTGCAGTCCATCACTATTACTGTCAATCTTTAAACCTTAACCTGTCACAACTTCCTATTATCACTGTGTTTGCTACTAAAGTGTGTAATTTTGTGAAGTGTTTAGTGTTAGTGCCTCCAGGGCGCCAGCTCTTGCTGGCAGTGGAGAACATACCTGACTAAGAGTGGGGAGATGCAGGAAGGGCTCTCTCTTTGTGAATTGCAATAAAGGTTTCACCCCAATATGCTGTTGGTGCGTGTCCTGAACAAGTCAAGCTGCTCTGGGGTACAGCGGGCTGGTCACTGGGGCACTGACAGACTGCAGGGGCACAAGGTTTTCAGCCTTCCTAGGGCATTGACAGGCCAATCAAAACCAAAGTGTTTGAGGAAACCCTCCTTTCATGTGAAAAGGGCACCTTATCTTGCAAGTCCTACTCTTGCAAGTCCTACCAACCATTCTCCAATGTGAGGAAGGAAGCAATGGTAGCAATTCTCCAAGGAAGCAATAGTCTTACTGTCCTGCAGACAGCAGAGCCTAAACCAAACACTGAGTCATAGGTAATGATTCATTTCTAAATTCCTGTCTTCAAAAGAGGTCTACCTAAATGAAGGCTCAATGAAAAGGCTCTGAGGAAGTCAGAGCTTGGCTCATGGTGATGTTTATTCATAATTTATTCCAATATCCTTTATGCTCTTATTTCCAATGATTGATGATTATTTGTACATAATTGTTTATCAAAAGTGTCCTTCTAAGCTGAAGGCTTTATTGCCAAGCCTAGAAACTATGTAAAGACATAGAAGCAATTTATTTATATAAAACCAAAGTAAAAATCAGTGGTTCACTGTGTTTATAATGAGTAATCAATATAGCTTGTGTTCTGCTGTGCAGTGAGAAAAAATTTAATTCTGGCCAAATGTTATAAGGAAAGTTTGATTATTTAGGCTTGAATTCCACAGATTTTGGGTGGGTGTTTCGAGTAGTATACAAATTCTTTTTAGGCTGTACTAATGAAGGCTGGGATATGATCCCTTATGATCCACATGGAAGAGAATATTCTCTCATTTCTTACTGTGAACACTTGATTTTTTTTGTTTTGGGATTAGTAAAAAATATTTTCCATGAAAATTTTGTAAATCACACCCTTCAGTTAAATAGGTTTAGAGATCTGTGCTTTGGCATTTACTGACTGTTGTAAATGACGTGAATATGATACAGCTATAGAAAGAAAAAGCCCTCTTGCCAAAAATGATAATTACCTAAAATTTCCATGTAAAAAAATATTTCTCTTCCTTTCTGCACAGCAATAATCTCTTACTTTGTCACTGATCATTATTTTGATCGCCAATATAATACAAGTATCTTTTCCTACATAACAGGAAAAAAACTTTTATCAGAAAATTAGCTCTAATACAGCAAGATGATTCACAAAAGTGAAAACATAAAAGTAGATCTTTAAACCTCTGGCTCCCTTAACAGAGTCAGAGAAGAGGACATATTATACAAGGACAAAAGTAATGAGGTTATTTAATAATTTTGGATTAAAATTAGGGCTTATATTTCCTCGGTGGTTTTTATTAGATGAGCAGATACAACTCACATGCCAAAAAACTCTGAAGTATCTGTTCATTTTCTTCTCAGGACTTTCAATTCAGGTGGTTTTTTAATATTTTATGGACAGATCCAATTGTTCTCAGATGGAATTTTGCTGGCTTAACGCTTCAACATTCCTATTGCAGACATACAGCATCAGCTTTCTATTGTATATTTCAGAGGAAAAATAAGAGGAAATGGTAGTTAAAATTAATAATTTTATAATAAC
>NW_005054310.1:300935-303297 GCF_000277835.1 Geospiza fortis | reverse complement strand
GTCGTGTAGTACAGGAAAATGTATTTTGCTACACAGTTCATGTATGTGTACAAGCACACTCTTGTTACTAAAAAAAATAATTTTTCTCTTTAAATGAGTCAGAGAAACATCATGGTTTTAAGGCCAAATATTATATTTTCTGTCTAATTGCTTAAAATTTCCATTAAAGGGTCAAGAAGACTTGCAAAATTCAAGATGAGGAAGTCTAAGGATTTTCCTGTATACATTTAAAGATGTATATAATTTTGAAATAAATAGCATTTTAACTACTAGAAATATACTCACTATTAGGTACACTGTTTAAGTCAGTAAAGACAAGAATCCTATTTTCTTGTTTATAAGTATGCATGTAGTGCTTTATAGCTATGAATCAGGACTGAATTCTGAATTGTTCCATACAAGACATAAAAGGGAAAGAAAAGGGAAAGTGAAAGAAAAATCCTTCCTCCTTCTGGGCAAGCACTGCTCTGATCTATGATCCAATCATATGGAATAAGGAACATTTTTTATCTTTGCCTGCCCTGCAGAAAAGATATTAGAGACTGTGAAAACTGTTTCTGTATGGCTGATCCAGTGTCCAGTTGAGCAGAGCTAGAACATTAGAAAAATAATTTACCAATGGTGTTGCAACTGTGTTTCATATGCTTTAGTAGAAATTAGCTCACAGGAAAAAGGACTACCTTTCTTTCAGTGAATGTCCTTGGTTCTTATGATTCTCATGTCATTCTGAGGAAAAAAACTGTTTGCATTAATGACGACTCCTTTTCAGAGGCTGTTTTATAAGGTTGTTAGACTAAGGTAGGAAACTGTGAATTACCATTATTAAAGGGAACTCAGAAATAAAAAATAACATGTTTACAATAAATCAACACAATTGTAATCCAGCAAAGAAAATCTGTGAGTTTTAAGATTCATAGGGCAGGAGACCTCTTTTAGCAAAAAAATTGTCGACATCAAATGTTAATGTACTGTTGTCCTCAACATGCATATGACCTATGTTGTAAAAGTTTTTCTCGCATCCATAAAGCAGAAATACACAGACAATGTATATCATGACCCATAAAATATTGAGTCATGTTTACTCCCTTTCTTTCAATGCAGTTTTCTATCAGCTATCCTGAAAAGTAAAGTCTTCAAAAGACAGCCTTATGGATCTGGAGAAACAAAATAAATACCACTTGGCCCCTTCCCTATGGCCCTTGATGAACCAAAAGTGGGAAACCTAAGTGATGTATGTGTACCAGAACTTTTGAACAGACTGAAATTCTGCCTACTCCCACGAAAAGAAATTTATCTCTTGAAATATGTCACAGTGCAACATCAAGTGGCAGGAGCAAATATGGTTGTCTCTTATAAACTATTGACTGCCTTATTAACTCTGGGTTTAAAAGTGCACATGCACAGGGAAACACATTGCTGCCAAGAGATGCATGGAACAAGCAAAGCGAGCGTTATTATCCCAAGGGTCACTGACAATAGCAGGAAATAGGATTATTGCTCAGAGGAGAGTGGACAGGAGGCTAGATAAATGTAATTTCAATAAGAATTGACTTGTGTAGAATTGATTTAATGACATTTAAAAGGGCATGTACTGTGTTAGTCTCTGTGGCCATTCTGTGTTCTTACTATAATATCAGTCCTTTGTTTCTTTCTCCAAGCACAATGTGTTATGGCATCCAGGGATATTGGGACCCTGGGAGAATGGTAACAAAGTCCTCCCTTGCTGGATGCTTCAGAGGCTGCTGTGATTGCTCTCAAACTGTTTCTCTGCATCCCTGCCTCCTGTTGTCAGGGACAGAAGCTGTATCCTTGCTCAGAAGCTGACAACCCATGACCCTGATACTGACACCTGCAACTATGAATACCCTCTGAAATCTATGAACCCCTTCATTCTAAATTTTGGATTGCATGGGTTAACTTTTCAGAAGCAAATATTAAACAAAAAGCATATGCTGGTGATTCCAGTTATGCTTTACTAGTATAATACATAGCAAAACACATCCAGATACTATCTGCCAAAATAGGCAAAATATACTCAATATATATTTTTTCTCACTTCAATGCAGTTCAGTTCATGCCCTTTGAATTTACAGTGTCTTTCAGTTCATGTCTTGCTCCTGCATGCTCTTTCCTCTTTCCATGTTTGCCTTCAGTGCTCCCCCTTACATGGCAGCTAATTCTCTCATCTCACCCTGCTCCCCTGAGGAGCAAGCTGATTGTGGTCTGCCCCTATGCCTCTGGGATTCTGATTAATTTATTCATCAAAGATAGGAATATTATGTTCTGTATCTGCAGTTATGCACTTTCCACTACATGTTCCTTATTCTTTAAAGGAATCATTTAAAGGTCCAAGGTGTTTTTG
>NW_005054310.1:284745-300875 GCF_000277835.1 Geospiza fortis | reverse complement strand
AAGTGCTGTAAATGGAACCAGCATCTTGGCTAAAATCTGACTTGTACCACATATATTTGATCAGCAAAAGATAATTGGTAGCCTGGGAAATGAAGCAGTGCTCTGCAAGTAAGTACCATAATTTTCTTAAAGATAATTTTTAACAAGATTGCTAGTACACTATGTTATACATGCTTCTGAAATGTCTGACTTCCCTCAGAATATGGGCACAATCTGAAAATCTGTACATGAAAGAAGAGACGTTCCATCTTATTTCTTTCTCTGGACCAGGCCCAGAGAATGAGCAGTATTGGAAGTGCTCCATGATTAACTAGGCTATGTACTGAAGTTAATGGATTTTATGAGCATGACAATTCCATATTTATTTGAGTACATTCAATGAACAAGTTAATTCTTAAATCATTGGCCTGCTATCTAATTTCTGTCAATCTCCCAAGCAAGCTAATTTAGTGGATTTAATACATTTGTAAAATGGATCAATCATAGATTGTGCATAGAAATTTGAATGCGTTTATAATGACATATGGCCATTAAAAACGGCCTACTACTAATTCCATGGTACTGCCTGCTAAATCCATAGACCTTGCTAATTTTCGATGAGTTACTTTATGTTCTGATGGGTTTGTGTTTGATGATGATTGATTGCACAGCAAAAGATTAGTCTCAGATTTTGACAGTTATTGAACAATATATGGAAAATAAATTGTGTTAATTAAGTAAAATTCTCACCTCCTAGAACATACCTTATTTCACATATAAGAAAAAGTATTAAAATTGCACTATAGCTAGAGGGAGAGGATTTGCAGCACCTTTTTTTTTTATTTTGGACTAGTATTAGTTGTCACATTTTTGTCTGGGAACACAGTACATTTTATTTCTAGCAGCTGGTACGGTTTTGATTTAGTGTGAGAAGAATATTGATAATACACTGTTGCTTTAGTTGTGGCTAAGCAGTACTTACTCCAAGTGAAGGACTTTTCAGTTTCTCACGCATTGGTAGTAAGGGGCTGCATAAAAAGCTCTGCAGGAGCATGGCCAAGACAAGACAGCTGACCCAAGCAGCCCAAAGGAAAATTCCATGGCATGGAATGTCATGCCCAGCATATAAACTGGGAAAGTTACACATCGGGGGGGCTGATCATGGGATGGTCTGGGTCTCCGTTAGCAGGTGGTGTACAATTTTATTGTGCATCCCTTGTTTTTCTTGTGTTCTGCTACTCTCTCTCCCTCTCCTTATCATTACTATTACTATTATTATATTTTGTTTCAACTATTAAACTGTTCTTATGTCAACTCATGAAGTGTACCTTTCCCTTTCAAAATCTCCTCCCTGCTAGACAGGAGACAAGGGCAGGAGGGAGGCCGGAGGCAGGGGAAGTGAGCAAGCATCTGCATGGTATTTAGTTGCTGTCTGAGGTTAAACCATGACAATAGTCTACAGCAATTTGAAATGTCATAAAAATTAAAAGCCAATTTATTTAAGAAGATGATTTTCACGACAGCTTATAAAGTATTTGGTTTGGGCAGTAATATTAGATAAGGCAAAGCAGCTAATATTTTTTTAGATTAGGCTCAGATCAGCCTGAGAGACCACCCTTGAGTAATGTTACAAGCAGGTGACATCTGAGCCTGGGAAAGTTTCCTTAGAAATAGGAATGAACTAGAATTTAGAAAGTTAGGATGGGAGTTGATATTACACGGTATCACACTCTAAACTTCATCCAACATCCCTCTGCAGACTTTGTGGCACTAAATAATAAAGAAAAATTAAAGGTTCAGATCCTTTTCTTTATGCCTGTGGCAAAATCTCCTTCTCTATGCTTTGAAAAAGACAGTAGGATGCCCCTCTGTGTAAATAGAACTCTCCTTTCAGGTAAGTAGACTGTGATTATTTGTTTATGTCTGAGATTTGATTGCAATTGTGGATCCTGAAAATAGAAAGAAACAAGTGGTGTGAACAAATGCAGTCTGGAGGAGCATCTAACCAAGGGACAATCAGTCACTGAGTGTTTCTTTATGATTATGACTGCTGAGACTTAATGTAAATGCTACCTCTGTTGAGTAAAAAAATAAAAATAAAGATAAAAAGAAAGAATTCTAAGTTGAGAACTGTAGTACCCCATGTCAGACAGTGTGGCCTGAATTCTGCGCTTTCTTTTGCCAGTTTAAATGAAATACGATTTACATCTGTAAAAACAGAAGAGGAATCAAACATTTTCAGTGTCCATTTTGAAGAATCCCCTTTAGCCATACAGTTTATTTTTGAAGCTTAAGAAATTTTCTGACTCAAACATTTGTCCTTAATAGGAGTTTCTCACAGGGTGAGCTAAAATGCTCTATTTATTTTAACGTGTCTTTTCCCATAATTGAATAAATCCTTCAGAATATGAAAGTATGTAACTGTTCAATATGGTAAGTATTAAAGACACATTGCCATTTTCCATTGTTTTATTTTTATGCAAGAAAAATGACTCAGTACTATGTGGATCTGTTAATCACTTGCCTCCTTGGGTGCTAACTGAATGCCCTGTTGTAATTGTACTGTAGCTCTTTTGTAATTTAATTAAGTTTATCTGAGTTGATTTTATTTTAGGGTTTTTTTCAGTTTTGGTTGTACATGACCTTATATAACAAGGACCAGATTCTAACCTTGTTCATTGCCCTTTTGCACTTCAAGGGTTGTGTGAAGAGGCTGCAAAGAAACAACTCAAAAGCAAGCGGAGATTCTTTCACCACAAGGAAATATTGTGTTTCTCTGAGAAACGTGGACAAATCAGTGTTAACTTGTTCAGTTGACTTCAGTCTGTGTGGGTTAGAAATGGAGGGCCTAGGAATGGAATATGTCTCAATTAGATGCTGGCTTTCCCTCATATAATTTATTAATGGTAACATCTTTTTTCCATATTTAGATACATTCAGAATAAAATTTACAACCAGAAAAGGAAATGACACAATACTTTTAAAACAAAATTGTTTCCTGTATTTCTCAGTCTAGAAATGTAAAATGACTTGTAATTTTGCAAAGGAATCAGTTGTCCTGAGATGAAAAACTGGTAAGGATATACCAATTAAGGTTTTGAGTCAGTGGTTGTCTAAGTTGATTAACAGTGCCCCAAAGCCATTGTACAGGTAAATGTTCTGACATTTGTAATTGCTGAAATAGTACATAGGTCATTCTGACATCAATGTTAATGATATGTTAGCAAAACATCATCATCTATCATCTTCATGCCATGGGATGACCTAACTTCATATATTATCAGTTGGAGCAATGACTGAATAGAAGTCAGGTCAAGCAGTCCCTGGCTTGTTTAAGCATGTGCACCATCCTCTGAAACAAATAGCAGGTGTTTCACTGAGATTATAGGGAAGAGAAATCTTTGTGTGCCTTATGGCTGATGTCTTCATTTCTGTTCCCAGAGGATGTATAAGTACAGCATCTTATCTGACATAAATTCAATTATGGGTAGGTCTGCCACAGAAGAATAACTCCTGAGTGTATGCTAATTGACTGAATAGGAACCAGAGCATATAATGGGGCTTTTCCTCTGCTGGACCTGACACACACTAAGGGAATGCCACATAGGAGAAAGGGGACTTTTAGAATTCCAGGGCTCAAATACCTATGGATATGTAATAAAATATTAGATGGCCCAGTATTTTTTGTTATGGAATAACTATAAGGATTATGCACATGCAAGGAGAAAGTGATATTGACAGGACTGTTAGAACTAGGCATGTACTTATGTGGCTTGCAGACTTTTCCCCTCAACATGATCAATTCAGTGAAGGAGATTGAATTTCTCATCTTCTTGACTTTGTAAAATTCTAGATCTGCTGTGTGCAGAAAACGTCAGTTCTCATAAGTCTGATGTTGCTTCCAGATAAGTACTTTGTGTCTTGTCACAGATAAGAGACTGTCAATAAATTATTAGAGTTAGCAAACAATGGAGACTTTGAGTAAAGAACCACAACCCAGAGTAATTGTACAATCCCTATTTTTCCTTTAAAAACAATTTAAAAAATTACTATATTTCTATACACTTCTATATTTTTCTATAATACATTCAAAACTGAAGCTTCAGTAAAACTTTTTAAAATTTTGATGCTTGTATTGAAATTTAACAGGATGCAAGTGTTCATCCTTTTAATATTTGATCCAAGTTTAAGATACGAAAAAAGTAAAAGTGAAAAATGTTTTCTAGCAGTGAAACTGCTAGATTAAATTAAATTAATACATTAAATTAATGTATTAATACTTCTCCAGAAATAATTCCAAGTTAGGCAAAGTCTATGGGGAGCTTGTTTGAGACATTTATTGCAGGAGCTCTCTGGTATCAGGGAGTGAAAACTGACTAGCAAGGAAGATGGAGATTAATTCAGACACAAAGTAATTTTTGCATTCAAATATTTTTATGTTCTTATTAATTTCTATTACTACATATATGGTATGAAGTTCTCAGATACAGAGAATTTGCATGGATCTAGAGTGCCATTTCTTTCTTTGTTATCCATTCTTTCATGATTTAGTCATATCAGCAACACCAAAACTTTCATTGCTGAAAATTCCACAACAGTGTTAGAATTTATCAAGACGTTGTAATCTTGTGACGAAGAGGAGTGTGAAAGTGTTATTTCAAACACATCCATCTTCTGGAGAAATGAATATGGAAAGCCTATTAATATATACTTCATTTCCCATTAGCTACTCTGCAGTAAAATGTGAATTGTCACAATAAAGCATCATGAAAGGCAATGAATACCTGGGGGAAATATTCAGACTGTATTGAGGCACTAGTCTAGTGAGACCTTGCAGAAATTCATCCTTGCAGACCTGTTTTTATTTTTAAAAATTAGATTCTTTTTTCCTGCCACTCCCTCTAGTAATATTTGAAGCAGGAGTACTTGGCGGCTTTCTCTGAGCTTGAACTTCTTTTCTCAGCAGCAGCAATATCAATACACTTCAGAGAAACTATCTACTTATTTTTTTCTTCAATCTTCATGCCCTCAATCTATTTCCACTACTACTTCCCAATATATTTACTTTTATTTGTTACTATATTTTATCCAGAGCTTCTGGACACCTTGATTCACATTCTGTCCTCTCTGTCACCAGCCACTGTGTGCTACAATGTCTTCTGTGTCCCGAGAATTTTTACTGGTTCACTTAGATCACAGCAGAAAATAAATCTCTTTCTCTCTTTCAGGAAAAAAAAACCCAAAACAAAAAACCAACCAACCAACCAAAAAGAAACCCAAAGAACAAACATCTAAAACCCAAAATACCCCCCCCAAAAATGAACAAACTATAACGTGTTTTTTTAATACAAAATTATTTTTAAAAACACGATGTTTTATTGCACCTAATAAGTATGACTGCCATCAAAACTCTTGTGTTTCTCTGATCATATGTATGTGGTTCGATTGAAGGGTAGATGGAATTCAGAATTGTTGCACATGGTAAAAATGAGGAGTAATGCAGAGAGAGTGTCTCATAGCCAACCCCATTTTATTTACTCAGAAGATGAGATACGGAAAATAATGGAAACAATCCAGAGAGTTCAGTAGGCTTTTGTTATACTCTTCCTTCTTTGAGTCAGCGTGAGTGTCTCATTTCTTTTTCCCACAAAAACAGTTTCTTGGGTGGCTTGATTCTGTTGATTTGGGAGTATAATATCTTCATAAATACATGGAGCTAGGCAGACCTGCTATTAACACAGCTAAACTGTGCTTGAGCTGAACTAGCCCACACAGAGCCTATACTTTTACATGGTTTATCTATGAATTTGCCAGTGCAACCACAGCTAGCAGAATAACCTCAGATCTGTGTGTAATACTTTAGTCTCTCCCTCAGACCTACTGTACTTAAATCAGAGTTAGCTCACATAATAAACAGCTAGGTGAAAGCATAATTTGTTGAAAGAGATGCTGTAGCTTACCCAACCTCTTTCAACTACTTTGTATCAGAGTTATATCATGTGACAATGCCTTTCACATTATGAAAAGCAGAGTATGAAACACTGAGGGATTTCAAGTGAATATTATGTGATCTATCTTACAGCACCTTACATATCACTTCTGAGTCTGGCTTACAGGTCCACTGCCTTGAGAAGAGAGAACAAGACACCCACAGCAGCCAGCCAGTGAAAAAATAGCTTAACATCAGGGGAAAATATTTAGGCAGACAGTGTTGTAATGTGAATAATTATAGAAGAGTAACTTGATAGGGAACAGAAAAAACAGCTTCAGACTTAAGTGAAATAGCAGATATGTAAGTATGACATACAGTTGAAGTTGATCTTTATACCCTAACTCTAAGGTAAGGGCATATTAAATTATCACTTCTAGGAATGACTTATTTGGAGAAAGTTTATTTACAGCACTCAGTTCTCTTTCTCTAAAACCAGAGTAGAGCACATGGAGGTGTAGCTGGAGAAACTCCTCCAAAGCAGAAGCTCTGAGGCTTTGCACTAGGCCAGCCTGGAGAGCCACAGCCCTAACACCCACTGACTGCAGCCAGGACTAGCTTTGGAAGGTGCACACTCTTCAGATGACTGTCAGACTCCTTGGTTTGTATGACTATTTGGAATACTCAAAAAGCAACCTGACATGAATTCCTAGAATTAGCTTCCATTCTTTATTGTGGCTTATAGAAGTGTGTGTGAAGGGAAATATGTATACTGGAAAAATAAACCATGTCACTTAATAACGTTCAGTGGTCTTCAGAGAGTCATGTGAATATTCATCCTACTAAAAAATGCAGCTGTGTATGTCAGTAAACAAAAATGCACTTTATAGTGGTAAAAGAGCTTCGTTAATATAATATTTTTCAATGAATGCAATTTTATTCTATGGAAACTTCATACAAATTTCTGGCTAAAGTTTTTTTTTAATTACAATGCCTTAAATAAATAATGATATGAGTGCTGATCTGAGCACATTGATTTCTCTTGTAAATGCAGCCCAGGTAAAAAGTCAGCACATGTATTTTAAAATGGGTTAGAGTATTGTTAAAAAAAGCAAAGATTTCTTCATAAAGGGGAAGACTTATTAACAAAAGTAACAATAACAACAACAATAATAACATAAATAATTTATAAATTAACACCTTAATTAAATACTTTTATTTATTTTAGACATCCCATGACAGAGAACCTGATGTCCATGTTAATCTGTGGCTTGCAGTACCTTTGAACAATTATGCTCTTTGTAGTTTAGCAGTTCTCCCAAGAGATCAGTGGGGAAACATTTATTGATTTCAGAGGAGGAGATCAAGACTGACTAAACCCTTCTGAGTATTCACTCAGACGTTCTTTGAATTGAGTTCTCAGATTCAAAAGTTGTAGGCATAATGCTTTAATATTTGGTATAAATCACCTTGGGGTGTTATCCTTAGTAATGAAAAATAGCAGAGAAAAGTCAATCAGTTTTTGCATGCATTTACTTCTGTCCATGGTAAAAGCATAGGAGATTTTTCAATGTTAAACCAGTTAATTTTAAAATATAGAGGAAAGCAAAGTTTTACATGGGGAGGTACTATGTGGAGCTCATTAACACAAGATAGGCATGCAGCCTAGTAATTTAAAAAGCATATTTCAGCATCACAAAAATGAGAAAAACATTTTTTGTGGTAATTCTAGCATAAAATTTTAAGGGCTATCAATCAAGTTTCAGAACACAACTTATTCAATAATTATGGTCAGGAAGAAACGTTTCCTTCACTGTCCTCTGGAAGTGTAATATTTCTGATGAGGACCATACTGAATAATTCAAAGGCAATTTTAACACTTCACAGTCAGGCCACTTTTTGAAAGATCTTGGAAAAGGTTGAAAAACTTAAAATAGTCATTTGCAATTGTTCCTGGTATTTTGTTTTCTTTTGCTAAAAGCATGATAGACAGATGGCTAGAATATTCTATGGATTGATAAAACAACAGCAATCAGAAAATTAATCTGGACTATGCAAGTGTAAATAGAGTTTCATTCTTTTACTTAACAGCTTGGAAAAACTTTTAGTTTTCTCTATTTATCAGTGGCTACTTATTCACTTTGTATCATGTTCAAACACGTAAGAGAAAGCTTAAGTATTGAGCTGGCTCGAATTTGAAATATATGGTTGTGATATATGAGTGTGAATTTGCATTTGAGCACCTCTTTGCAGCTGTAGAGGTATCCTGCTGACTGCAATATATTTGGTAGCTTTCCAGAAATCAATGAATAAAATTTCAAGACTCAGTCTCATTTTTCCTCTTAGGTCAGAATGGGTTGCCATATTTCATTTGTTGTCTTCATTTTTCATTTGTTGTTGTGTATGGGACTTCTACAGCCTTTTCAATTCCTATTTTTTCATCTAAAAATCTCTATCAGAGTTTTTTTTTTCTTTGATGCACTTCACAACTTCCTGGTGCTGTCTTATTTGTATAATGTTGAGAGTCATTTATTCTGAGTTTTGAGTATGGCAGCAAGTTAATTGAGTTTTCTTCTCAGAAGCTGACAATGGTTTTGTGAATATTTTTTCAAAGCCATGTAACATTTTAGCACCTTGTAATACTCAGGGGCACAAGAAAGAGAGAGAAAGAGGGAGGAAATTTATTTCTTTATGTACCTTTAAATATAATTTTGGCAAGTTTTTTGTAATGACTGATTATACTTTGAGATACTCTGTTTTAATGCAGTTTAGGTAAAATCTTCTAATCACATGAGTTAAGAACTAAATCTGCTATTATTTTCTTGGATCAGCTTTTCTTTTTTTCTTAATAATTAATTTTCACTAAGATCATCTGAGTAACTTTGGTTTGGTGAGTGAGCTAGGAAATAGGATGTAAAGTAATACTTAATTTTTTTTACTGAAAAAAATTTCAAAACAAGAAGTGAAAAATGATTTTATAGAGTTTAGAGACAGTCCATTTATGCCTGTATCTGGTTCTACCCTTCTATATGAACTCAGAATGTTGGTTATTTTAATAAAATTCAGTGAGCATTCTGCATATCAAATTACTTTGATTCACATTTAGTGCACAGCAACAGAGGTATGACAGTTGTTTCTCTATAATGGTGATGAAGATCTTCAAGAAAACTTAAACACACCAAGCTGGAAGACGGTTTTAAACTGAAAGAGTGTAAGTCTATATTCTTCACTATGAGAATGGTGGGGAACATGAACATATTTCCCAGAAAAGTTGTGAATGCCCTATCCCTGGAGGCACTCAAGGCCAGGTTGGATGGGGTTTTGAGCAACCTGATCTAGTGAAAGATGTTCCTGTCCATGGAGAAGAGGGAGTGGGAAATGGATAAACTTTAAGGTCCTTTTCAAGCCAAACTGTTCTGATTGTAATTGAAGAGTAGATATTATAGTTTTATACAATAAGGCAACATAAATAAAGTTTCAACCCTTGGCAAATGTATTATTAAAATAAATTCCACCCAGAATTTTAATTTTCAATGTTTTGTGTAGAATAGACTATTTAAAAGGGGATATTGACTGGATAATCAGATGAGAGGCGGTTCCAATACTACTGAGGTTGTTTGTGTGCAATAATTCATCAATTAAAGATGTAAATACCTTTATGTTAATATCTTTCTGATTTATATTTGTTTTCTTTGTGTAAACCAAGTTTAATAGAATGGTTATCTAAAATAAGTTTCTTCATGCTGGTTAGACTGCATTATGTTTATGGCTGCTCTTAGCTAGACTTCAGACTTCATTTTATGAGATAGCCATTATTTTACAGCATGAGGCAAAACAAATTCAAGGATAGAAAATTAGACTTTTAGAGAGTTTTGGAGCTGATAGAGTATTTAAAGTGATGAGTTCAAGATCTACTAACGTAGAAATGTAGCATTTTTGTCAGAGGAGCTGTAAAATGGAATGACAAATGATGATAATGGAGGTATTTAAAAGAAATCTGAACAATAGATTTGATTGCTTAAGACTGTAAACTTCAACTTAATATTATAGATAGTGTTATTGAAGGGTTTCCTGGCAAGACCAAAACCAGTATTTTGAAAGTTATATTCCACATACTTTATACTTTCACTTATCTGCGATTCTGTGTTCTTTGATTTACCAATATGAAACCATTTAGATTCCAGTTTGAAGCTGATTAGTCTTAAATGAATGCTTAAATATACATTTCTTATAAAAACTAATATTTGTAATAATATACATTCTGTGAATATGATTTTCAGGTTTTAACTTTCCTTAGCATTTCCAGAGAGCTATAAGAATTTTTAAATTAATTCAATCTAGTAATTCTTCTCCTCTGAGGAACAGATGTCAGATTTTCTTATCATTAGAGAAAAATTTTATATCTATATTTTGAGTAAATTTCGAATTTATGTTATTCTGGTTCCACATATTCACCAGTGCTGGAACATATGCCATCACAAATAGTATAGAAATAAATGAAAATCACTTTTCTGTTGAAATCAATCATGATTCCAACTCCATGGTTAAAAAAGAAAAAACATAATTTTTAAAAAGCCACCCCCAATCTTCTTTCCACTGTTTCCTTAAAAAAGAAGTTTTAAATGAGTAAAAATGAACAAAAGTAAAAAAAAAAAAAATAGGCTATCTGAAACAATGTTTTTAAAAATAAATGTTTATCCTCAAAATTTATTCCATTTTATATGGTGATTCATTTTAAAGAGCTGCTACATTTATTCCTCATTTCATTTATGCTGATGGGACTATATAGTGAAGATTTAGATTACTGATCTGAAAGAAACAGAGACTTTCTCTGTATGACAACATTCAAGTAGGATTATAGACGTTATTGTCTAGAAAATGAGATCTGTGTCCTTTGACAGTCTAATCAGTATCTTGTTACTTTTGGAGTATTCCAAATCGTGTTAAAATCTAGCTGATACAAATTAATTTAGAGATAATGCATCTATATTTTGGATTTAAAAGCAACACAAAACCATAAGCAGGAGTATATGAACAAAACAATATATGAGGATACTGATCTAATTCACTAATCTAGATGCACAAATTCACCTAAATGAATTGTTGCAGTTATGTCGAACAGTTTATGGGCACAACTGCCTCTCAGGACAGCTCTCTAGCACTGTTCTGGGAAAGGTGTTTTCATTGCTGTGGCACTTAAATGTTCTAATTACAGACTCCAAAGATGCTTCCCCTTACGAGGGGTTTTAAAACTCCTTGGAGTTTACCAAAGATTATTTTACTGCCATTAGATTATGCGTAAAATATTACTGAAAATGGATGAAGTGAATAAACTGAAGACCAGATGTGATCTAAGTGAAATTTAGAGCTATTGCCTTCTAAAAGGCATTTAAGAGCTTAGCAATTGATTCCAATTGAAATTTAGAATGGAAACTCTAAAAAATCTTACTTAATAGACCCCTGTCTTTATGGCCCAAAGTATCCTTTAAAACCCATCAGTTAGCTGGATCACACGACTTTCTAACAGCTTCCTCTCTAAAGCAGAAATAACACTGAATACTAAAAACTAAAACATGACCACAGGATAAAAGTCATTGTCGAAGGACAGTTTACTATCTTAGACTTCACATTGTAACTCTATATTTACACTGTATGGACAGCTCAAGTCTGTTCTTGTCCATGAAGCTGCTCGTCCTCCTTGTGAATGTACATTACCCTGTGAATTCTATTTCAAAGACCTGCAGTAGGGTTTTTTCAGCAATGCAGACATATCTGATGACTTTCAGGTTATACTGCCATTAAGTATAAGATTTCTATTGTTCTTCTGACCAGAGAGATTCTTCTTAAGAGGGTATTCTCCACTAAGAATTGTGCTGTGGTTTAATCCCACCCAGCAACTCAGCCCCACACAGTTGCTTGCTCTTTCACCCTGGTGGCATGGGGGAAAGAATGAAAAGTGTGAAACAGAAAACCCATGAGTTGATGTAAAGACAGTTTAATAAATAAAGCAACAGCTGTGTCTGCTACCAAAGCAAAGCAGGGAATTAATTCACCACTTCCCGTGGGCAGGCAGGTGTTCACCCACCTCCAGAAGCACAGGGCTTCATAATGCACTATGTTCCTTTGGAAAAGAAACACCATCACTCTGTCTCTTCCTCTTTCTACCATCTGTACATGCTGAGCATGAAGCCACAGGTCTGGACCATTGGTCAATTGGGGTCAGTTGTCCTGGCTGTGTCACCGTCCAGCTCCCTGGACATCTCTTTTGTGGGGTGGGGTAAAGGGCAGAAAAGACCTTGACTCTGTGTGAGCATTGGTCAGTAATTGATTAATAATGAAACATTTCAGAATTATCAGCACTGTTTCCATCACAAATCCAGAACACAGCCCCATATGTAAACTGCTGCATTAAAAATTTTGTCTACTCCTGCCAAAACCAGCATAACAGTCACAAAAAAAAAAAAAAAAATAAAGTAGGGTTTCTAAAATTATTTCTCTCCACATTAATTTTTGTGAAATATTAAAAAAGAGTAGCATGATGCTATCTGTTTTCGAGGACTAGCTGGGACAAGGTTAAGCAGATTCCAGTTAGTTACCCAAGATTATGCATGCATAAAAGCATTTATGGCAAGAGAGTGCCATGGGTGTCGTTGAAAATATTATCAGAGGACAATGAAGCTACACAATTGTAATTGAGGTGTAATTTGATGTGCAAAGTCTTTATTAGTCTATGAAAGGAACAGGTTGACTTTCAGGTTGAGTTTGTGTGGCTGGCAGAGGAGTTTTTTGTAATATTCACTGCTAGCAGTTTTATTATTGGAATCATTGGGACATAATGAACAGAGAATTAAATAATCATTTTCAAGGTAGGATTGAATAAGAAAGAAAACCTAACCTATCGTTGAGGGAAATTACAGTAAATGTTGTCCAACAGAAACACAGTTTGAATAAGACAGTTGTGAATTTAAAAGAGGAAGGGAAATGTTGTGTGTTATAAGAAAAACTGTTTTCTTAGAAATCAGTCATATATGAAGGAAATGCTATTACTGCCTCAGCTTTGAATTCACCTTACTGAGGTTTCTGCCTCATTGTGCAGCTTTCAATGCATACTAAGCCTTTTCCCCAGTCCTTCTTGTCTCCTGCTGCAAAGGAGCTTTCAAATGTCTGATATGAGACAAGGGAAAATAGTTGGCTTTCTTACAGATACTTTACTTGAACCTTTTTATGGAAATGCATCTATGAATTAAATATTTTTATGAAGTGCTATTCTAAACTAGATCCTATTCTAAACCTATATCTGTTTTCTGACTGTGTAAAATATTGGAGACAGTAACTAAATATCTGAAATGGAGGGATGGCACAATCTGGTTTGTGAAAGATTCAGAATGAAGTGCAGTGCTTAGAGTTTAATGCTAATGGATGAAACTTAATCTTTTTTTAAGTCTCATTTTTCATAACTTTGACTGTTACGTCCTTTCTGGCCAACAGAAAATTGAATTGAGTGGCTAGAATATGAACACCAACAGAAATACTTGTTTCAAAACTGCTTCTCTTAATCCAGAATGAAATTCTCATTCTGATGATTTTTTTCCTGGTGCAGATTGACGTTTCAGCGACAGTTTTCTGAGGGTTATATTTATCAAATAAGAGATTACAACTACAGATAAAATTGTACCTAGAATTCTTGTAATATTAGCTTTTTACTCTGTGCATTATTTTGTGTAGTGACTGGTTTTTATTCATGCATATATCATAAAGACCTCAGTTTACAAATGCTGAATGCCAGGTTTGTATTAAATAAAATAAAATTATTTCTGTGCTACTAATTCTCTGTGCAGCTGCTACTGAGATGGAGACTCACCTTTTGTTGGTAGGATAAAGAGAGCTATTATAAAGACAGAGAAAATTGCAGAAAATATTTGGTTTTGTGTTGCATTTAAATGCTTTTTCCTTTAAGGAGAAGTACATTGGTTCTCTTCCTCTTCCTCCTCCTCTCCCCTTTCTGTTTAATTTTTCTTTTTTTAATCTTTATTTTCTATTTTCTATTATCTATTCTCTGTTTTCTAATTTATTTCCCCATTTTGTTTTCCCTTTCTTGCTTTACATTTTTCTCCCACAGAATAAGAATACCATGTACTATATGGTACAATTCTAGCTGATGACAGGAAAGGTCTTAGGTATTACTATATTACAAATAAGAATATCAAAATTCATGGCATCACATGTAGATTATTTCTGATTAATCCTGTCATGAATCACTGCCCTAAGATCTCTTAAGGAATCACCATTACAGGTAGTGGTAAAAGCAGATTTAATATTCAAGCAAAAGCATGACAAATTTCATTGACAAAGTTCATTCTACTGCTTACCAAATGGTTAAAGCACACACAGAAAGAACAAACTAAAATCTAAAATCAATCAATCTAAACCAAAAACCAATTAAAAATTATCTATGGGGAAGCTGGAGATGCAGAGAAGAGGAAAGGGTAAGGGTAGAAATGATAAGGATCAAAAGGAATAACGAAGATGGTCCCATTTAATCTCAAGGTTTTGACTAGACCTCCTTGCTAAACTGAGCTCCAGACTTGACCAACACTTAAGCCCTAAAGATTTAACAGCACTTGAAACAGCACTTAATTGACAGATTAGTTAAGCAGTTTGACAAAAGCATCATTTACTATAGCTCAACAAATCTACAGTACTGGAGAATCTAGCAAAGAACATTCACAGTACATGTGCTATATCATATTCACACTCACATGCACATAGATTTAAAGGAGCATGCACAGATCCAAAACAGGATGTGTAGGAGAGTGAATGCACTTCAGAAGGTTTAAAAGGTGAGGAGAATACACAGCCTGTGAAGAGTTGCTGCAGCTTTGGGAGTTTCATCTGACACAGCAGGACAACAAATTATACCCAGTGCAACCTATACAGTGTAAAGATTAAAAAAAATCACTGAAAAGAAAGTAGTGGCTCTTGCTTACTGTGACTGCAGTAATGCCTCTGACACTTCCCCATAAATGCCTCAGAGAGAAGCTATTGATGTTTGGGATGGATGTACAGACAGTTGGACTGAAAACTGTCCAAATATCTGGGCCCGGAGGGTGGTGGTCGGTGGCACAAGGTGTAACTGGAAGCTGGTGATTCGTTGTGCAACAACTCAGGGGACCATATTGGCTTCAGGTTTGTTCAATATCTTCATTAGTGATGGGGATGAGAGGGCACAGAGTACACCTCAGCAGGTTTGCTGATGACACAAAACTGTAGAGAGTCCTGATACACCAGGGGGTCACGCTGCCATCCAGAGGGACCCCAACACCATGGACAGATGTGCTGGCAGGAACCTCATGGAGGTTCAATAAGGGGAAGTACGAAGTCCAGCACTGGGGAAGGAAAAACCCCATGCACCAAAACACTCTGGGGGCAGATTTTCTGGAAAACAACTTTGATATAAAGGACCTGGGGATGGACACCAGGCTGAGCATGAGTCAACACTGTGCCCTTGTGTCAAAGGTGGCTTATGATATCCCAGCTTGCATTAAGCAAAATAATTACCTGCGGGTGCCAATCTGCTGTTGAGGCTACACCAGGGGTACTCTATCCAGTTTTGGGCTCAGTACTAGAGACCCAGGCACACTGGAGAGAGACCAATGAAGGGGCACGAAGATAATTAAGGGACAGGAGCATGTCTTCTATGGGAAAAGGCTGAAACAGCTGGAACTGTTTAGCCCAGTTCAGGGAAGATTTTATCAGAATATATAAATGCCTGAAGGAAAGGTGCAATAAAGATGGAACCTGGCTTTTTACAGCAGTGCCCAGCAACAGGACCAAGAGGAATTTAAGTTTACTACAAACTCAGTGTCTAATAATGATGTGACACAGCTAGCAATGGTTTTCTAAGGTTCATTGTGCTTGCCATTGTTCACCTTAGCAGTATTTCCTCCAAGAATTATTTGTGTGCCTTCTTCTGATATGTGGCTTATTTATGTTTTACTCAATGTGTTTCTCCTTTATAACTTACAAAGGCCAGGGTGCATGAGAACTTCTCTCAAAACCTGTAATCTGTATTTATGTCTGTAGGAACTGGAGGAAAAAAATTTTCCTTGCAGTTCAATCAATCAAACTTGCTTGTAAGAGTAAATAGCTAAATAAGAACAGTAATAGCAAGAAGATGGAAAATATCTTGGAAGGATCACGGCAAGGTCACCTCAACCACTCT
>NW_005054310.1:276252-284735 GCF_000277835.1 Geospiza fortis | reverse complement strand
TTTTTGTTTATATGACTTCAAGTGCATATTTACCTAATTCCTTTTTGAAGCCCTCAGTGATATATATTTAGAGACATTCAGCCAACTATTCTCATGCTTTACTTTTCTTTTAGGTTTTTAGAAAACCTTTTGTTAAGTTCAACCTCCCTTTTTTTTTCTTTTCTTTTTTTAAAATTTTTTTTCTAATTTTGCAATTAAACCTTTTACACTTTTTGATACACAATAAACTCAGAAAACATTCTTTCAAGATATTTTTTTAACTGTAAATGTCTAGGGTTTAAGATAAATATTTCTTTTTATTTATTTCATTGGGCAAGATTTGATCTTTTCTATTGTGGCTGTTGTTTCGTTGGGTTTTTTTTCCCTCTGGACTTCATTTCTGCATAAAATGCCTTAAAGTTCATGGACAAAAATGGATTAAATACTCCAACTGAGGACCTACATTGGGGAATGGGGGAAAACCTTGGGACTTTTGCAGGGAAAGTTCCTTTTTCTGTCAATGAGAAGAAATAGTGCCATTGAAGTCATTAACATTATTTTGATTTACCTCACTTAAGGTCTGATAATTAATCAATACAAATGATTTAAAACATCTCCTAAAATAGCTTAATGATTTAGCCACATGTTTTGACCATTTGTTTCTTTCAGTTGAGCCATTTATGAATCTTAATTTATACACTAACATATTGAATTGTAATGACAGGGCAAGTTCCCAATTGCCATTGCATGCAACAAGCAGAAACATTATTTATGAGCAACCTGTAATCTCTAAGCAATATATTGACAATGTAAATCATTAACTAAAAGTAGATTGGAAACCTTTGGATCTGTTTTGAAATGTGATTGTCTTCAATGAATAGGGACAGAAGAAAGAAGGGGAAATTTGGTGTGTATGTTTAATTTGTATAAATAATTCATTGAAATACTTTATTTACAGATAAGATCAGCATTCAGATGGAGTTACTAGCCATTCCTTGCTGCCATATTTAAATGAAAAGAAAAAAGAACCTTTTAAAATAACGCACCTATTGGCTTCTTTAAAGAAAATTTGACCAAATACTGTAAAGAGCAATCTGTGTTTGGATGGACTATAGGATATCTTGTGTAATCAGTTTCTTCCATGTCTGGTTTTTAATAAAACTATTCTCACATTCAATCTTTCCACTTGAGCTCAATATTCCTAATCACCAAATAGAACCATACACATTACCTGCCCATTGACCAATAGCTGGTTATATAAAGCTACATCCTGAATACAGCTGTGTTCTCTCAAGACTGAATAACATCACTAATTACACAGATAGTTTTTTGATGCTTGTTAACTTTCAGACATTTAGACATGATTTCCTGAGAAAAATGTTCAGATTTCTAATGGATCATCTGGTAGGCTGAAGTTAGGAAAAGCTAGCATGACAGCCAGCTGGATGAATTTGTAACACAAGGATAAGTGTCTCTTCCACAGAATTCCTTTTGTCTTCTACAGAAGAGGAGATGTTCAAATTGTATTTTCACTTAAAAAACCCCAGAATTAGGGTTAACATATAAGTGGGTAGGATTTGACTGCTTTACATAGATGGGAAAAAAGGTTTCCTTTTTCTTTTAAATCTCTTCTTTACTTAACATCTATTTCTATGTGTAGATATCCAACATTCTGATTGCATGGCAAGAATGCATGGCAAAAGCACATAAGACATAGAAAAGGCACAAATGCTTCATAAAGTAATTTGGAAATCTCAGTTCCAACTTTCTTGTGGTATACAACTTTCCAAATTGTTGCAGACTAGAAATAGCTTGTGCTTCTGAAATCAATATTGCATTGGGTGAAGTACACACTGAAACTTGATTGTGAATTGATTTGCTGGATTTTTTTGGTCTCCCATTACTAGGACAGCAGACTCTACCTATTATAGTAGCTAGGTTAATGAAGTAATATGCAAGCTTTTGACAGGATTTCAAATAATCAGAGTTTAATTGAAAGCAAAGGACATAATTCTGATCACAGTGTTGAGTGTATTAAGGCATTCTGAAAAATGTGGTTGCCATTTTCGTAACATTCATTACTATTTTTGCCATCACTTTTGTGGAGGCTCTGTTAAATTAGTTTTCAAACAAGTTTCAGACTGTACTTGCACTGAGTCCAAAGCCCAGGCCTCAGTAACTGGCTTTTATACTAGAAGGGTTCAACTCCAGTGCTAACTCCATAACAAGTGTTAGGTTGCAGCCAAGCTAATACACCCAAAAATGATTCTAACAGGAACAGAGGAAAAGGAGAGAGCCAGAGATATCACTTGTTTATTCTTGTTTTTTTTCCTTCTGGCAACATCACTTTTTTGCATGACTGCTGTCACTCCAGTATCTCATAAACCTACAGAGTTATAATCTTCCCTTCCATTCTGAGAAAGGGAATAATCACTTATCTGGTTATTAACTGACAAGATTTCATTCTTGTGAGTGCTCTTTATTTGCATACTTTTTATTCCCTATTTCCAGTTGTGACCTTTTGGTCATCTTCTGGCTCGCTGATTTTGGAATTAACTTTTTTTTTTTTTGCAGTCTTCATTACTATTTTCCTAATCTTAAACAGCTCATGTCTGGAACACTAATACTTAATCTCTTTAAAAATCTACAATATCATTTTTTAACAGTCATATTGCTTTTCTGATCACCTTAGCCTGCATAAAATCTTGTGCAGTGGAAACATCTGGTATCAAATCTAAGCATTCCTACTTTTTTTGAAGGAATGACACTAAACTTGTATTTCAGATTGTCACCTTGTTTCCTCCATAACTTAGCTGCTTCTTGTTTCTATCTTGGATGAGCTTATGTATGATACATACTTCTGCATACAGAAATGTAATTTATTTTGGATGAAGGTTTCAAGCACTGAACCCACTCTAAAAGTATTTTGATGCAAGTAAAATTTAGTCCATAATCTTGCAGGGGATTTTCTCTCTCCCATGAACAAATTACAGGTGATTGTGGTTTGAAAAAGAAGTCAAATCTGCAGAAATGCAACTTTCATATATTTTGTAATTGTTTACATAATTTTCTGCTCTTTTATAATTTTTTCCAGTGAGTCCCAATCATACTAGAGATGGACCCGGAGATTCAGGAAGGCTGAAGTGCAAAGCCTTCAGCTGTGAAGAATAATGTGAAAAATATTTCACACAGTGTTCTTTGTCCTTTGGTCCTTCAATGTGCATTATATTATTTGCAAACACTGTGTCTTCAAGATCCAGTGATGGGCAAGGATACATTCAGAAAATCAAAATCATAATCTTTAGAAATATAGCTTTCATTAAATAAAAAGTAAAAGGTAAAGTAAATGGAAAGTTGTTATTTCAAACAATGAAGGTCACATAGGTGCTTTTTTCTGGACACAGCTGGACTGATATACAGAAGGCTGCTTTAATTATAAAGAAGCACACTCTTCACATTAAATGGTGTATGACCAAACAAGCTGCCTTCATTTGACTTTCCAGACAGCTGGAGTTGAATTCAGAGACAGCTAATTGCCGTGGGGACCTTTCTCTGGCAAGTAGCCCATTGGTACTCTTGTGGGGTGGAGAGGCTTCACACAGAAAGCTTAAAAGCATCTGGGCTGCTGTTGTGCAGAATGCAACTGCTGACAGATTTACCATCTGTCTTTGAGAAAGACAACAGCTTGGGAAGCCCAGATAGCACTATTCTTCAGTAGAAAGCCCCTTGTCAATCAAACCCTCCTCATTGCAGCAGAGAGAATTTGAATTACAGCTAAGTGAAAAAGAAATATCAAGACATTAGTTTACTTTTATTTGTGTGTGAATAGATGAAAAATCCTGGAACACTAGGAAACAGCAAAATGTGAACACATTTGTATTATCCATCACACAAATGTTTTCCATGAGAATAGTTTTACAGACCTACCAACAGTAACCATGTTCATATCCCCACTAAAATTATGTCTATGGCCTAGTGTAATTTGTAAAGAATCAGTCAAAATTAAGAACAAAATATAAATGTTTACTAAAAAGCTGCAGTACAAATATTTTCAGCACACAAATGCATATATATAAACATATGTCAATGCATAATACCTGCAGGTCTGAAAGACATTCATTCAACCCAACAGTTCATAAAAATGCCAGGAATTATGAAAAATGGAATTATGGGTTCTATAAATAGTTGTCTTTCTTAAGCCTTCGAGTGAGTACATATATTTGTGTAAGATTTAAGTGCCTTCCTGAAATGTGTAAAAAAATTTTCCCAGTTGCTCTCCCTGAATTTCTGAGGTTGACCAATGTGTACTCTGTGTTTAAAAAGAGTAAATAGTTTATGTCTCATGTTCTTCAAAACCAAGCTTCAGTTAAATGGGAACATAGAAGAATACTGAACATGTCATATAGTTGTCATGTAAAAGTTGAAATAATGTATTTATATAGGTGTGTATGTATATTGTTTATCACAAATATATGGATAGCTGGGTACAGGTAGCTGCCATAAAATGATTTTTTTGTGTGAGAAATTTTCATGGGTCTTTTTACCCCAAGTATTTTACCACAAATCTAGAGGGAGAGAGGAGGACTGTATTCCAGGATTTTCCTTCAAGCTCCATGACTGCAAAATTCTAAAATCCAACTTCTCCCTCTACATGCATTCAGTATAGAAAGAATGCATTGAAAGACGTAGCAAAAGATGCAATTTAGTAATGAGGCCTGAATACTCTGCCCAGCACATAGACATGGTGCCTCTATGAAGCAAAAATTACACATTATTACACTAGTGACTACAGAGCTCCAATGAAAATCTGAGTCCTGGTTTCCAGTTGCCTTTCCTAGGTTTGTTCCTATATTTTAATGCAGAATGCCCACCCTCTAAACTTAGGGTTAAGGCACACAAGTGGGAGATGGAAAATTCAGATTCAATGTTCCACTGCTAAGGGGAGGCCCTGAGTTCAAGCACTCTAATGAAATACATCTTTACCACTGTCAATGTTTTCAAAGAAAAGGGAAGTTGGCTTCTCTTCCCCCAGGGAAACAGCTTAGTTTTTCTTCAAGGAAAAGGTTCAGGACTTCAGACTCCTGCCTAAAGTATATACTCAAATGTAAAGTTAGGAAATACCTGAATTGTTCAGATTAAGTAGTTTGTTGTAATCAAACAGAGCAAAATATTGGCTTATTTTTCATGCTGAAATACTTTCTGTAGACCTAGATCATGTACTTCTATACTGTTGCAATCTACAGAGCTGATATATCCGTGCCAAAAAGAGGTATGAGAGTCAAATGATGGGCTCTTTCCATCATTTCCTATTCTCCAGTTTAAGCATATCCCTGGTTCATCATGTTGACTGCTATGAATCTTTTTCTTGAATGGATAATTTCCTCCAGGCAAAACATTGAAAGTTTAGTTGGAGCTTTGAGCTCCACTCTGGCGGCAGCATGCCAAAATCCCTTCAAGGGACTAGGTCTTAATATATCTCTCAATTTCTGAAATGGCCAACACAATATTTCCCCACTTCAGAGAGGGTAAATGTGTTTGCACAGCTGTGGAGATCAAGTAACCCAATTGATAAAAGTTCTCTTACATAACACATGAAAATGGGAATATATTACTGTTGTGGAAGAGATCTTAGCCACAGTATTTTAGTCATGTAGGGACTAGTTATTCCATTTCAATCAAGTGTTTTCTAGTTAAACCACTGTAAATCTCTGTTACTATATGGAAATTAGTTGCCTACTGATGTATGACAAGTGTGTTCATGAAAATGCTTTATTTAGCTTTCCTTCATTGGTTAAATGGTGCAGGGCAATTAAATCTCTGCCATATTTGTGCACAGCTGAGGTATAGTTTGGGAGTGTGTACACAGGACATTTTGTAAAATGTCCATGCTGACATTTGTACCAGGAATACAGGACTCCACCTCTCACTATTCGCCTATGTAAAATTGAGGTCATAAAGTGAAGAAGAGAAGACTGAACAGGCAAAACTAAAAGCATCTTTTAGCTTCCAGATGGTAAGAAGGATATTTCCAGGTATCCATAGGCTAGTGACTAGGACTAGCAATCAGAAAAACTCTCTTGTAAACTAAATTCATTAAAAGCTTCAATCAGTGTAAGTTTATAAAGATAGAACTCCTCAGTTTGCGATTGTGGCCTGTAAAGTAGAATCACATTTAAAATATTCTACCTACCCACTGTGATATGAGATTTTGATAAACACAGATGTTAAATATTTCCTCTGGGAATATCTTAGAGAAAATCATGTGAATCTATGCAGAGCTCGTATGAAAGTAGTTAATATATAAATTGAAAATAGTATTTCTGAATACAACTAACATCATAAATGGAGACCTCTGATTCAGTGCACATCCGGTGCTCCTTCTGCAAACCTTAAGAAACATTTTTTTCACTATGTTTATATATAATACAGGTATGGGGTTTTATGTTTTTGTTTTCCTCTGAAGATAATAACCCAGATCCTGAAAATGCCTGGTACAAATAAAGTGTATTTCAGGAAATGGAAGAGACATGGGGATTTGCAAAGATCCATTTACATCCTTTGATATGTTGCTAATGCTACTGCCAATGGCACAAAGGTATGATTCCAGAATTTAAACATTGTGGAACCTAACCAGGCCATAAATCTGATTGTTCAGGTACAGGTCTAGGATTAGATTCAAGAAGAGATGATAAAACAGCTATTAAATTATCCATCATCTAAAGTTTCCTCAAGGAAGGCAAAATAATCTCAGTTGCTTCTTTGTGATTCTCTTGGTTTTTTTACAGGAATGAAGTTCTCTGAGTGATGTAAATGCATTTAATTTCCATTAGCACTAATAAGAAATCAGTGAGCTCATCACCATGTACTTGCAATATGTACTCTTGCATAGATACTTAACCCAAAATATATTTGAAAATAATGTCAGAGATAAACATGTGGAATGAAGTGGAAAACCTGGAGGTAAAGTGCTAATTCTTTCACAACATCAGCTCAGTCAGGGTCACGAAGGAATATTGAAGATGATTACAACATGTTAGATTTGGGAAATATATGAGTATTTAACATTCTCAACTATGTATTCTAAGGTTTAACAGAGCATGTATTTCCAATTAAATGTTTTGTTTTATCTGCAACTTGCCTGTCTTCAATATAAATTTACTGGAAAGTATAAAAAAAAAGAACAGCTCTTTTTGATGTTTAATCCTATTACAATTAGTGGTTAAACATCATCATGGACATTATACTCAAAAATTGTGAAGTGTATGGACAGAATTAATAGAAGACAAGGTCAAGAAGCTTAAGACAGACTGCATTATAAGTCCATATATGAAAATAATTTTGTAAAGAAGTGATAACAGTACCTGTATTATCACTGATTTTAAGCAACACGTTAAAATCAATGTTCTTATTTGAAGTGACCAGTAAAGGACTGAAATCCTGCTCTTCTGCATATTCTGTAAATATTTTAGTCTATCTACTTCTAATACCTTCAATTTGATGCTTCATGTGCCGTGAGACATAAGCTCTTCCTCTGAAACAAGGTTGTTTGGGACTTGGTAGGAGTTGAACCGCAAAGATTTCTACTGAAGATCCTCATCTGCAGTCACAGAATCATGAAATGAATTCTTGTAACATGGATAATGCAGACATCTTCAGTAATGGTGTAAAGAATTATTACAGGGACAGAATCCAGGGAAATACAGGGCAGACAGTCTCACCCTAGAAGTGAGTCTCTATCATTAAACTTTGAGCTCACTTTGAGTGAACTCCTCAAAATGTCACTCAAAGAGTCACCAAGATAGTCAGGCAGATGGAGAATTGTGTGGGGAGACACACATCTTTTCTCTGTGATGGAAGGAAAGAACTGCAGCAGATTGCAAGAGAGGTCTGGAAGACACCTGAAGCTTGCTGGGATGTGTCCCTGAGTAACTGGGTATTCCTGGACCTGTTTAAAGTATGTTGCACTAGTTGCCCATGGAAGTCAGCTCCAATGAGGATGATTCCATGATTCAAAGTGTAGCTCACAATGGGCAATGGAAAAAAAGAGATGGAATTTCTGAACCGAGTATGCAGAAAAAGAAATGTAAGCATCTTCAATCTGCTACTTAACTTCCTGTAGTCTTCCACGCTCTTATTAGGGTTTGCTAACAGTGAGGATTTACTTCTGAAGGGTCTGATAATGCAATGATTGAAAAAGGCCAATCCAGTTTCAGATGCAGATCATAAATTAAAAAAAGGTTCATATGTAGACAATAAATAAAGCAATTCATAGCATCAACAGCTCATCAGAAAGGTGAAAACTGTTACAATAATTTACTTAGATTATCAAAAATGAACATAACTTCAGAGGAAACAAAAGAAGTTTATTAACATAAAAAAAGAACAGAAAAAAACAACATGTAGATCCTGCCTTTTCTAGTCTATGAGAAGATTTTCATGAGTCATTTAATGTCTTTTTGAAAGACCATGACATAGTGCCATAGTCCATCTTTTATATTTTTTGC
>NW_005054310.1:263965-276223 GCF_000277835.1 Geospiza fortis | reverse complement strand
CTGAAGAAACCCAAGCAAGCTGCAGGTTCTGCTTACTTGAATTACTGTTATCCCTAATTTATGGGGAAATTGAAGCAGAGCAAGCATGCATAACTTGTTAGTTGCAGGTTCTTTTTCTGTTTTGGAGAAACCATATGAAATGGTGCAGCAGCTGTGCTATTGCCACCTAAATTCAAAATGACATTCAGTGTTCAGAATGACAGCACACAATTTGAAACCACCACATGTGGACACACTTGCTGCAACCTTCCTTCTTGAAAATGTACCTGAAAGCTCTGATATAGATGTGACTTACGTTTGAAAGAGAGCCCATTTGTAATACAGCAGATTTGTGAGTGATGTCTAAATAATGTTTATAAACCCAGAAAATAGTTTTTTTAGATTTTTTCCTAAAACTTCCTAATGTGAAGTCATGCTTTTAGTGGTTTACATAAATAATGCATAAATAACGCGATAAGTTATCGACTGTATCTTTCACACCTCCTTTGCAAACTCAGCTTGGATGCAGGCCAGCTGCTGGTAATTGGATCTTGCATGTTATCACACTTGCATCTTTGGTATCACTCAGCCTTTTTGCATTCCTTTGTTGAATTTCCTTCATCTCTGCTGTGGCTTTTTCACTGCACGTTACTTGTGTTTTTAAAATGAACCATGCAAAGGAATATTTCCATAACCATGGCAACACTGTAACACACTTACAAAGTACCAAGGTAATAAAGTAATTCTACCAGACTGGTGTTTTCTGCGACCAGTTGCTGGAAATTTAGTACTTTTCTTTTTTTCTTTTTTTTTTTTTGAATAAGAGAGAGAATGGAATGTGCTGAGTATTTCCAGATCTTCTTAGGCTAGAATACTACTATAAATTAATACAATACTTTTTCAACAGAAGTGATGAACTGTGTGTCTTGCTGTGCCTGTTTTGCCTACTAGTCTTTCATGAATCCTAGGATGTGATGTCATTTTTTGGGGGATTTTTTTTGTGTGTGTTTTGTTTTTGGTTTTTTTTTTTTTTTTGAGGATCCATGCTTCTGAATTCATATGAATACATATTCTTTTTCAATAATTAATTTTTATCACCCATAATTCTGTTATCTTAGGAATCTTTATATCTTTTTTCTAGTCGTATATGAAGGTTTAACATTTTTTTTTCTGATAACCTTTGAAAATCTGAATTTTCACCTGGGAAGCCAGGGTATATATAATGCAGGCCCAAATACAAAAAACTATTTGCATAGCTTAGGTACTGTCATTAATAGCTCTTAATTGCTTGCATTTCTGACCAAATTAAGTCTATAATACCAAAGGTTAAAAAAGAAGCTTTCCATATAGAAAAAGGTCTTTACATTTTCTTTTAGGATCCTACACTACTGTCTTCAGAAAAATAAAATAAACTTTTCCTAAAGACTGCCATAATGGAAACCAGAAGAAATACAAAATGTACATACTATCTGAAAAAATAATTAAAGTCAGTTTTGCTATTTTGAGAGTCTGGCTGGTTTTAGATTATGAAAAGGACAGTAGCTGTGGGCAAGTATTTGAGCATCGGCTTTTTCTGCTACTTGTAGGCCCAGATGTATAAAGGCAGAAGGTTACAGAGTGCAAGCCTACAGCACTTCACAGTTATATGTTTGCTAAAAAGCCTTGTCTGTCCCCCCTGATCTTTTCTTCTCTGCATGACTTCAGAGAAATCTGCAAACTGTTGAAAGGTAGTCTAACAAGCAGAATCCTTACATGCAATAGGTGCAGCATATTAGTTACCACAGTAAAACAGATGTGATAAAAAATTCAGCTGTTCAAATGTTCTTTTAAAACCTCTTTAACATGACTGCTGCTATGTGATTGCCAAGAATTTACTGCTAAGATACCACACTAGATAGTTATTTAAAGTCTTTTAGGTTTCTTTCTTCTCTATGTCAACTAAACTGAACTTAGAATTAAACCACTGGAGTACAGGGCTCCTATTCTATCTCTGAAGTTCACCAGAAATGCTCTAAACTGCAGATATTTTAGTGCTTCATCATTCAAATTATTACCATTAAATCTCAATAATTTCCTGTTGTCTTACTGTTAAACAAAATGCTGTGTTCATATTTAACACATAGCTTCAAGGAACACAATACACACATAATTTTCAAAGATTCTTGAAGAATCTTTGGTATACCATTTCACAGCTGACTTGTGATACAGATTTGTGTAACGGAAGGACTGTGGAACATAATGATCTGTGCAACAGAGCAGCTGATGCATAGTTTTGATTAAGACAGCTTTATCAGGTCATGCAACTCTACTGGAGTAGAAACTACAGCATTAGTTCTAGACAATTGTGAATGAAGTTGGCTTCAGAGCAGAAAAGAAATTCTGTGTTATGAAAGGGATAATGATGATTCTCTGTCTACCCTCAATCCCACACCCATATTAAAAAGAAAGCTTAGCAAGAATACATCTCCGGGAGAAGATTTATGAATTTGAATAAATTGCTATCAGTAATCCTGCTCTATAATCAAGAGAACAATACAGTTTTCAGGAAATGAGTAATAATAAGAGAAGTTAGCAGCTGGGCTTGTGTTTCATCCAAATCAAAGTGGACAATCACTGATTAAACATCACATAAAGATACATGCATTTTGTCTCTCAGAGCATTTGACTGTTTCTTTAATCAAAATATTATTATACAAATTAAGTGCAAACAGAAGGGAGGTGTCTCTGAAATCAGCTTTACTAATATGTTGCATTCTGTAAGTGATTTGATCAACATCAGGCTCTTTGTTACACTAAATCAGAAGCAATTTTACTTAGAGAAGCACTGCACTGTGACTGATATAGAAAATACTCTGTGTCTTCCTCATAAAAAAATTGTTTCAAAATGTTTTTTTTACTATTCTCTTAAAACTTTCTTATTACATGACAATATTGATGAGAACTACACAATAAAGTAATGATGACCTCCAGTCAAAATCATCCTTGCTTGAACACTTATTTTCTTACTAGAAATATTTATTCATCTCTGTATACAAAAATTTTCCATAAAGTAAGTTTTGAAAACTACAAATTTTATGACTTTCAGATTATTTTATCTCTCTAAACTCTGTTTTTTAAAATTATTTCCTTTTCTCTTACCCACAATATATATACAACCTCATTATGCTCTGGTGCTTAGTAATGTTAGATGTTGAATCAAATTTGCACAAGCATAAGTGAGGCCTGGAATGTGCTAACTTCAAATAAGGTGTGTTCAGACTTACAGCTCAAGAAGCTATTTAACTAATGCACTTTCTAGCAACTGAAATCTCAGTCATAAAATGTTTAGTGTTTAAGTCTGTTAACTATTTTCCAGGATACCTGAATTAGTATTATCCCTATTTTATATCAGGGAAAACTGATATAAACATTTACATTATATGGTAAACTTTATGGCCTGACCATAACAGGTATATATCCAGATTTCTTTGACCCTGGCTATCAGAGGTTTCATTCAGTTGAAGCAGAACATATCCAAAGGAATCCATTAGTGGTTTCATGGATGCAACAGTTTTTTGTCTGCCTCTTAGACAGACTGACTGACACCAGTCATGAACTCAACCGCAGTTTTATTTTTCTCCATCCTTGATTTCTGTCTTTGAGGTGCCATGCTCCATATCCCTTGTCATATAATGTTCCATAATCATCAGCATACTGAAAATCATACTGAAATAAGAATGTTTTGAAGGCTATTTTTTGCTTTTTTGCCTCAGACACCTACTGCCCATGAGTGTAAAGAACCTATAGGTGTCTCAGATCTCTTGTTACTCCCACTTCCGCCTACCTATTAATTCATCTCCATTTCACAGCTTTTAAGATATTGCTGCCACCTGGTCAGTATCTTCAAAACTTCCACTTCAAAATGTAAAATGCTAGCAGATGCTCCAAGGATGTGTATGAAAGTCTATATTAAGGATACAGAATAGCTTTCACACCCACTAGAATCATGTCTCCTGCTCATGTGGTGAACATATGTAGTTTGTTGTCTCAGGATTTAAGCTTAGGCATGCCTTGTTTTTCCATTCTCAGAACATTCTGAGTTTGCCCTTCATTTTCACTCCACAGTTTTCTTTCCATGCTGTTTAGGTAGGTAGCATTTTGAAAAAAAAAAGAAGACTAAAACCCCATATATTAGCCACCTCTTAACTGTGGTAAATATATTGAAAAATGTAGCAGAGGAGAATCATCATCTGTTTAAACCTCAATATGCTCACAGATTGGGTGGCTTAAAAACCTTTGACATTATTTACTAAGTAGTTCATAATTTGATACAGTTTCTTTAATTAATTAATTAATTTCTCACCCTAGAAAAAAAATACAGCAACAAAAAGTCAACTAAGTAAAAAAATTAACTTCTCCAAAAAGAAGAACGTCAAAAGGCTGAGTTTCTGCACCCTGAATGCTCTTTTGGATTTATGGCTTCAGTAACTTCCTCAGCTCTAAGCTTAACAATGCCATCTAACCAAAACAGTTAGCTTTAGATCTATATTTAAAGGAGGGTGATTAACAGTAAAATGGTGAGCAGATTCAGCTAATTAGGCCTCACATTTAACACTCCATGGAGATGAATGGAACCATTTCACAGTAATCTTTAAGCTAGTGTTTTTCTATACTTGTCATAAATGTGCATCATTCTGCATCGTCAGGGTTATCTAACTGCACAGAAAAACATTGTTTCAGGAGGAAGACTTTATGGTGGAGTTCTCTTTAGAAACACACAGGAAGAAACTAATTCCTTGGAATTAATGATTTTTTTTCACAAATAAATTTCTTTTGTTCTTGCCCATGGGTATTCAATTATTTGCCTGTGTCTAATTAGCAGCTGTTGTGAGTTTCTTTCTTATTTTTCTTTCTATTATATAAAAGGGATATTTTACCTTTCTTTTCTTTCATATTAATAGTTGTCACTGTCTTGACAGGCTCCACAGAATTTACACAATGGTTAAAATCTGATGTTCTTACTGCATTTGATGGTTCATTAATGTGTGACTATTTGTGAATGACAAACAATTTAAAATGTTATTTATAGGACACATACACAAGGAAATACTTCAGTGAGAGAGACAGCTGAATAACTGATTATGAAATCATTAAATTACAATTTATAATAATGAATTCTTATGCAGGTATAGATAATGGCCTGATTCTTTCAAGACAGTATAGTTCTTGCATGTAGTTTACTCTTTCCTTTTAGACTTTAGATTTAGAATTTAGAATTTGGAATTTAGATTTTCCTTTTAGTTTTAGATTTAAGCCCAGTATAGTGGGCTGAATGTGTGACTGAGCATCACGGAAAACCGTAGCTTGCTTTACTGAACTGTTTAAAGTCTAAGCAGATGCATTTAAGAGAGTCACGTTTATGCTTTTCAAGGCTGATTCATCTCATCCATCTGCCCTGACATAGATTAGATTCATCAGACTATACAGAATTTTTCTCTCTTTATTTACTAAATTACAGATTCAGACAACTACTGCATGAGAATTATAATGCACTATCAATAATGTAAATGAGAAAGTCCAAGTTCATTTTGAAACAAAAGAAAATCACCTGTATTTAATTACAGATAAACTGGGATTAATAACATGGCACATATTATATGCCACGACACTGTTAAAGGATCTGAATAACAAGAACCTTAAAAGACCAATATTTTTTCTGAAAGAAATGCATTTTGTAGCAAATAGATGCACATACTTGCTATGCTTGTTCAAAAAGGCAAACTGGAACTCCACATAAAAAGGGAAATCCTTTTCAGTGGGTTGCACAGGGAGATCAAAGCAGATTCTTTTCTAGGAAAACAAAACTAAATGAGGCTCCTATTGCATGCATTGCAGGGACACAAGGCAAATAAACACTTTTCTTAAATCCAATATCTAAGCCTAAAATTTCACAAGATTAAAATTTCCTCGATTCCCTTCACATTTATTTTCAAAACGTAAATGGAAATTATGTGAAGTTATTTCCTCCAATGAGGACTATATCAGCAGTTTATTCTTAGATTAGTGCAAACTGACAGTATCCCAATTTCCAAAGGTCTAAGGAAAAATCAAACTTTTATTATGTGCAAGATCAATACAGTTCCTTTTCTTTTTCTAGGCAGACTGGATTATTTGGCTAATCTCTGGCATACCTTTCTACTCGTTCATCTCCTGGACACTGAACCTGTAAAGCCATATGCGATGCTCAACTTGATATACTGTGTCTTTTTTTGTTTGTTTGTTTGTTTTTCCTTTTTGTTTTCAGAAAGTACCTAAGCTCTCTTCTTACTGTGCAGACACAGTCGCTAGGTATGTTTTCAACAAAATGTAGTTTTCACCTGTCCTTAAAATTTCAGGATATTCTTCAGGGGGTTTACAATACTCTTATTTGCCATTGGCTCTCAATCCCAATGGATAATGAGACTGATGACACTAAAATGCTGTTAATCAATCTGCTCCTAGAAAACAATTACTTAAATGTGCCAGTGAGACAAATAGTCAGGCAGCCAAATCCAGAATGTTGGATTTTCTCCACTTTTCTGAGCAAATGTCTTTCCTGGAGATGTGTGCCTTTTACTGCGAAAGTCAGCAAGTTCCATTTGTGACTTATTAAGTTAATACACAGGAAAACACAAAAATCCTCTTTGATTATATAGATTAAAATTAATTTGGCAGAAATTAGTAATAATATAGTTGACTGAGTTCAATCTTCTGTGACACTTATGCCAGTCGATGAGAATCCCTTTTTAATAAATACAATAATCCATGGTAAAAATTCTTTTCATTGTACTTTCTTATGTCATTTCTTAAATGCATAATTATTCTGATTTAATATAGCATTACCATGTCACAAATCATTGATCACAGACATTTGTGTGAAATAACAATGAACCTTAGGTACCTGAAAGCACTGAATGATGGCGCAAAGATTACTGTCATTAACTCTTGTGTCTGTAGCTAGGAACGCTAGATAGAAGTTCAGGTTTTTGGTTCTTATTAAATGGTGTGCTGAGCTTGATGTAAGCTTCTTCTTTCTCCTAGAAAGCAGGGAAAGAGGAATAAGGACTGTTTTATGAACTTACACATGGTTGTACCTGATCATGCTTGGCATATGTGCCTCTTCACTTGGTTAGCATTGTGAAAGAAGCTGAATTTTGATCAATTCATATGTTAACAAATAATTATAAAACACAATTAACTGGGTGGATTAGCCAAACTCTTTTGGTAATGCAAAACTTCATTAAATTGAATTTGGTTAGAAAGGTATTGCTAATGTCTTAGATAATTATATTTCAATACTGCATATGTGTACATGCAGGTAATAAAGGAGCATGTTGGGACTGGAACACAGGGTCCATAATTTGAGCAGCAGAGCTGTCCTGGGACAGTCCTGTTAACTTCAGTGGAATTTCACAGAGAAGAAAACACCCTTATGTTCATGAACTGATGTCTTAGATTTCCCCTTAAAGGCAACATATGGTGAGTATCAAAAAGTTATTTCCTCCTAATTTTCAGCTTGAACACGGGAGATGTTAAATGATATAATACAGAAATGTGCAATACAAATGTATTGGCTTGCATTGCTGTGCAGACATCAGGTCAATGAATGCTGAAGTACATCTCCAGAAAATAATTTCATTTCTCCTAAAATTATTTTTTGAGGTAGAGCAATAATAAATAATATCTGTAAACTTTTTAAGAAACTAAAAATTATTGCTAAAAATGCTTCATGGATATACAGTAGATACAAAATTTGCTGGAATTGCAGATTATTTATCTTTGATTTTGTCTGCAGAGATCACATTTCAAAAAGAAAATTAATTTTCAGCCCTAGAGTAAAAAGATAATTTTCTTTATGTTAATGATGCTATTATTATAGCCAAAAATTATTCAGGTAATATACTGCTAGGCCAAAGTCTTTGCAGTGGCTGTGGATAACAGATAAACTGTGACTTTGTAGAAATACTTCGTCAATGGCACATAGAAAGAGAAAAGAGTAGATGATTTTTCTGCAGTGCCCCAGATGCAGATTGTACCTCAGCCACAATCCTCCTTCTGCCATCACCTCTGGGTAGAACAGACTAGTACAACAACCCTATACTTCATACAATTATATGGCCAGGTGCCACTGTGTTAGTGCAGTTACATTCTTGGGGAAAGAAATAATATCAAGACTCAGCCTACTCTCTTCACACCATTATGGAAAGGGGAAGTAATGGCTCTGCAGAGGTTGCTTTCCCACCTCATAAATGAGGATGGTTTCCCACTGGTAATGTAGACAAACCTGTCTAACAGGCAAAAGGAAGGTTACTGAGGTAACATTAAGTGGAGCTGAGCAAAAATTGAAATTACTGTTCCTTGGGGAAATTCAGCTATTTCAACACTTGGTTTTTGTACCTAATTGAGCTGAAAAATTGGACCTTGTCAAAGACCAGCGTATTGTAAAAGCTTCTTTGGTTCTGAGGTGGTGACATTTTATTTTGAGTTCACACAACATTAAAATGCAGTTCTCTATTTCTCTATATTTCTGTATACATCTTACAATATATCTGAATGTATATGCTAATGACAGTGCACCACCTGCTTCCACCCAGTGTAAGCATCCACTGGATTATAGTTTTCAGAGGGTGCTTGACCATCATACAAGCAGTCAAATTTTGATGATAATAGTCATCTGGCAGTATCAGCATTCTATTAAGGAATAAATAAAATGCATAAATGCTCTTTGCAAAAAGTATTATTAATGTGCATTTGAACAAAACCTGATCAAAACTGTAGGGTAGCAGATCTTCATATAAGAACTCTAAAATGACTCAATGCATGATCCAATGAAAATCCTTAACTACTTCTGCCATTTCCTTCCTCTACATAGATTTAATAATCGCTATTAAATATTTTAATATAAGTGTCTGGATTGTGCTTGAAGGCCTTGTTTCTTTGCAATGAGGTGGAAAGAAACTACAACCTCATCCTAACAGACAGTGGTAAAATGAATAACGGTACTATTGAAATCTGCCACCATTTTAATTATTACTGGAGCTCTAGTGTAAAGAACTCTGAAGAGCTCTGCAGTAATAGCATATCTTAGCTATCTGTGAGTAAGGTAGCCAGTCAATTTTTTTGCCTGCTAAAATTATTTCTAAAAAACATCTGGTGCAGCAAAACCACAAGGGAAATAATATTTTTTATAAGTTATTCCCTCTAGAAAAATAGCAAGGCCTTCTGTTTATCATTATACTTATGAGGTAACTGCAATGAAATCATAAAATATTATCTTATGAACTGAAGAGGATTTAATTTATTTTTTCAAATCACAAAACAGCCCACTCTTTCAGGTGTATTGCAAAAAAGGAGTCACTTTCCTTCAATGAATTTGGGTTAAAAAGAATGAGATGGTTGGGTGACACAGGGCTGCCTTTGTACTGGGGAAAAAGATTGTATAGGGACATGTCATTAATTTAATGAGCTAAATTCAAATTTCCCTTATTATATGGTACATAATGATGAAGTATATGCAGAAATTTTTGATTTATTTTAATGTCCCTATGTATGTGAAAGTACACATAGAGACATTGCAGATGACATAATCCATACAAATATCAGTAGAAATTTTGCTGCCTTTTTTTCCTGTCTCTTTCTTCTGCCAAAACAAGCACCTAATTTCAGAATGCCTTCCTGGGAACTATTTCTTTACTAAAAGTGAAGGGGAACAAATAAGGTGACATCTACAAAGCAGTATGCCATTTTTGAAAGTTAAATGAAAACTTTAGGGTGCCGTTTTCAAATCATGTGAATAATTCAAGAATGCAAAACACAGACTTAGTTTTTATATTTGCTACTCAACTTTATTTAAAATAGTAGATGAGTTATTGCATTTAAGTGGCTGTGTTTTTCAGATGAGAGGGTCCTGCTCTGAAGATTGTCAGTGAGAATTCGAGATGAATTAACTTTTTGCTGGCAAAATGTAATCCTAGTGAGGATTACTTTCCTACAGAAATAGTCAGACTTTTAAGCATGCTCACTAAAGAGAGCTAAAGACTTAGGTTATAATATCTGACAGCTGACAAAGGAAAGTGACTTATTTACTTTCAAGACAAATGACTTTTCCCTAAAATGGTTTTACAAAATGTTTTTTGCACTTACCATTGAACACAGTTATAAAAAATATGGGTTCTCTGAGTTAACTGCAGATCAAGTTTTGTGCCATTATGTCACTTCGCAGGGGTTGAAGAATACAGATGGGGCAATAAACATAGAATTGAAATGGGAATAAAAGAACAAATGGGAATAAACAGGGAATACTTAATCTGGGAGCTAGGCTTTGTGCTGGACAATGAAGAATCATCATAGGAATGCCTGGGCTTCTTAAGTAGATATAATTGGAAAAAAGTAAAGTCGAAATGCTACAAATTATATAAAATTCCTAAAGAACAGAAGAGATTTGGAAGTGTGAAATTCTAAATGTTTAAAGCAGACCTCACTAGATCACTTACTCTAAATGCCTACTGCCTCTCATGAGAGGCTGTTCATTCAATACACAGAGTGAGGTACTCTGCTTCAGTTCAATACATTTACACTTTTGGGGAAACATGAATGATGAACCACACATCAGTGCCTGCATGAGTCTAAGGAAAAATGGAATCTTAGGGCAGAACTCATCCTTTCATGACCCTCACTTTCTTCTATAGCCCTTAGAAACTTCATGTAGATACTAAGAGCAAAATAATTGCTAACTTTAATCTTCCTTTAAGTTTTGCGTGGGCAGCTCAGGTTGTCTGGAATGCCCCTCTCAACCTTTCTGAGGGTGCCTGCCTACTCAGAAGGAGATTGAGAATTCAAATGTTACTGCACAATCGCGCGGGTAAAACTTAATATCTGATAAAAATAAGTTGAGAATATCTTCATATTTCTTCATTGTGCCTGTGGTTAAAAAGAATATATTGCAGATTTTAGTCAAGTACTTAGTAAATTTACCAAAAATTGATATATAAAGACATTATCAAAAAGACATTAGCCATTGTATTTTTCTATTATTTATTTGGAAGTTTGAATGAGTAACTGTGTGGCAAACATTTTGATGACTAAGCTTAGACTATAAAAATCTGAAAATGAATTTATTTGATGCATATTTGTAATAATTATATATATATATATAGCAGATATTAAAAAAGCTGTGAAATATAACTACCTGCACTCGATATAAGAGACCACAAAAATATAGAATACTTGCAAATAAATCCTGTAAAAGGGTTTATATTAATTATTGACTTGTGTCTATAATAAGATTGCTTCTTGTTTAATTCTTGCTTCATGGATATTTCTTTTGGTTTTTCCATTTATTTGTCTGACAGAATTTGTTTGTTAAACCATATCTGGAATGGTTAAGTCCTCTTCTAAGATAAAATTATTGGTAGTATTACTCATAAGAGAAACTTCAGAGGGATCTCTCTCTATATCCAAATCCAGAGTAAATAATAAAGTATTTTTTTTAAGACTTAAGGATCTTATGATTTTCTTTCACCTTCTGAGAATGAGAAAAATTCTGATTGCAAATATGTATAATGTTCCATAAATGTCAAAGTAATGGATAGTTTTTTCCATCATAAATATGGGAAATAAAATATCTATTTAGTGCCTCAAAATGAATTCTAAATAAATATCAAATTAAATGAATAATTAACAATTAAAAAAAGACAGTTTTTTCTTCCCCCCCAATATTGTAAGAATAAAATAGCTTTGGGAGACAGGTTTCAGGATTAAGTGTAATGAATGGAGCCAGATGTAACAAACAGAGAGCTGTTTTATAGTTACTGCTGCATTTTGTAATGCAAACATGGAAATAATCCCCACAGCTATTGAATTTTTGGACAAAAGTCAAGAATATTAAAGTGATTTGAAAAGAGAAAATAAAAGTTACAGTCAGACAGAGTATATTTAGAAGTTTTGCTGCAGGAGAGAACTGCCAAAGAACATCTCATCTGTCCTGCGATGCAATATATAATTGCAATAATCAGTAATATTTGTGAGGTAAATTGCTTTGTTACAAGAATGAAATACCAGTGTCTCCCTGCTAAGTCTGTCTGTAAGGCCAGGTTAGTGTGTGCATAAAAACGACTAACAGATGATCATACAGAGAGCCCTGAGTAGCAGTTCAGGCGCCATCCAAAAGCATAACATTATTTGAAGTACTTGGGGTTCACAAATGCACTCTCAACTCCCTCATCTGTTGCCTCCAAATAGGTAGTCATTTATTGCTTTATT